>NC_051210.1:70358816-70694653 GCF_015220075.1 Falco rusticolus | reverse complement strand
CATTCTGGGCAGCTTGGGACAGCACTGAGCTCTGCACAGGCTAGCCTCCAAGGGAGGTGCTGCAGGGACATGGGCAGGTTGGTTGTTCTCTGCTGTTTTGTCTGCATTGGAGTTTATGCATGGGTTACCTAGCTGACACACAAGTGTGAGTTTGTCCACATGAGGTGCAGCCAGTGTTTAACTTAAAAATATTTCCTTTTTCTTTGATACACCTCAACCCAAATATTGACTGCTAACATCAGTTGGTTTTGTTGGGTTTTTTTCTTTTTTAACTTCGCCAAAATTGCACTAGGGGGCAGTGAAAACATCTTAGATGTACCAGCTTTCCTGGAACTTCTGTTTGGTCTTGCGTATTTTCTGCAGCTCTCTTTAGCAACCAGCTTGGAGCTAGTTTTTAGAGCAAATAGTACTATGTAAAGATTTTGATTGGGTTTACTTAGATGCATGGAATTCATTCCAGTAAGCGCATGTACATTCTCGTGTGGTGAAACACAAGGTCTTAAATAAGGGTTGGACTCAATCACGGTGGCCCTTTTACAGTACAGAGGCCTATAGGTCATCTTTCATATAATAATGGGTGTGAATGCTGAAAATAAATTCTGAAAGATCTATAGAAATTAAAATAGAACTTATTTTTCTATGTATGACTAAAATTTTTGTCATGGAAAAAAGTTTTGAAGAGTTAAAATAATTCAAATCATATCTGGAATGAAAGCAGAAGCTAGAGTTCTCACTAATATGTGAGTTGTTTGCATGGAAATGCTAGAAAGTTTAGCTTGGTTTTTTTAAGTCAAGGATTTCACAAATAATATAGATGATACTTCCCTATCACTTACTGTATGGTATGTGTTTGTAGATTAATTCAGGTGTCAGAAAGAGCTGAGAACCTTTATTAGAGATGCAATGTCCTATGAATTATGCTATTTTTTATATTAGTGGCTGCCTCTTCTAACTTGAGTTAGCTGTTCTGTTCCTATCAGGTGGTATAGCTAAACCATAGGTCTTAATACTTATTTAAAGAGGGAAACAAAGAAAAATTAAAATACTTCTTGGTGTTACAGTTTTGGTTTTTTTTCCCCTCCTGTTAAAAAAATGGGATTGTCAGCTTTGGAACATCAGTTATTAATTGGAGGATGGAGAAGTTACATATATGCATCAGCTTACATCTTTAAAAGGAGTTGGAAATAGACCTGAATTTTTAACAAGAGACTTCCCATGTCAAATTTCTTTTTATTTCAATTTATTAAACAAAGCATGAAAGATCTATTGATTGAGTTAGACCATACACATTCTGCATATTGAAGTACTTCATTCTTTAGACCTTTCCTTGTAATAGAAAGAAAAATCTGTGCTGTCACCAAAATGTAGTCGGTCTCTGTGATAACAAGCACATATGTAATGTCGTGTGTGTGACTTTGTATTGATCACATGTAAAATGCATCAGGCCCACAGACTACATCTTATCTAGTGCTACATTAGAAAACAGAGGAACATGGGCCGGGCAAGGGCACCCTTATTTTCCAAAGTTTAACCAGGTGACTAAGACTTTTTCATCATATTCAGTTTTACCTGTTGTGTCTTGTGAAAAACAATTATAATGCTGATTCTCCAGAGTTTCAGAGCAAGCAAAATCTTGTCACAGGACAAATGCAAGCACAGTAAAAAGGAGTCTGTAGGCAGTACGCTTCTGCTGTGTTCCGTGACTTGTTATTTTCTTATTAGTCAAAGTTAATTAGAAGGACTTAAAGCCTCCTTGACCCCTCAGTGTAGAACTGTGCTGGTTCATGCCTGTTTTGAAATAGCAGAAGTTAAAGTAATAAAAGACTTCAGCTTTCTTGGAAAATGCAGAGGTTGCCGGCTTATTTTGCTGTTAGTCATTGCCTCCAAAGACAGCCGCCAAAAATGGGTGACGTGTTTTCTGGGTGTTATTGAGCCTTCATTGCAGGGTCTACTTGGAAGTCTGCCTTTACTGCAGGTTGAATAAATGTCTTGCTTGCAGATACTGCGGTTGTACTACACATGTGTAGGCAAAGGAAATTTTGTAAAATTGCTGGGTTGACAGGACCGAAAGAGCCAAATTAAGAGTAAAATATCAGATTTCATTCAAAAAATAAACTATAAATGTGATGACTGATGCAGGCAGTTCAGTTGAAAAGGCAAATCATGTCAGCGTTAGTCTTTGAGATGAATTTGTCATATTTTGAAAGGTGTACTTTCATTCTTCATATTTTGAATATTCTAAGTAGAAGGGGAAACCAGTGATTAATTCTTAAACTTTTGAACTACATCTGAATGGCAACAATTATGGCACTTGAAACAATTCTTCAGCCAATTTTTAGACTAGAGTCTTTCAGCATTTTGCTCAAGATACAATGTAATGTAGATCTATATATATATCAAGAACTTGCTAGGCTTCACTTAAAATATAGATGGAGTTGAGAGGAATCATGGCTGTTAGGATAATTACTGTTTCTTTGTCAGGTCAATAGTTTAACAAGTTTTGTGCATCAACTGGATTTATAGAGATTTATCTGCCTTTTCTGTCCAACCTATTACTTAAGATGTCTTGGAACACTGCTTCTCTGCAAAGAAAGCAAACTTAACATACCAGGCTGTAACCACATCTGTAGAGATCAGCTGGCTTTCGGTGCTACCAGATTGATAACCTTTTTCAGTACAAAGAGTCAGTTAATGTTTCTTTGCAAAGAGAATGTCATGACGTAATGGCTTTTGTCTTAAATACAAAAATAAACACACTTTTCAGTGATATTCCTTTTTCAAATACATTCATTGTATTATCACCTTTTTCTGCCAAGTATGGAACATACCAGGAATGGAAATTTAGAAGAAAAAATAAGCTTAATCACCCTCAGTGTCTGCAAACTGCACGTACCTATTTCACAAGACCTCTGTGATACAGAATGCCAGATGATTTTAAAGATAACCCTTTCTTATTCTACAGTTTTAAGTCTTGGTCTTTGAGCATTCTGTATCTTAAGATCATCTAAAAAGTACATATGTTTTTAAATCCATTAACTTTTCCTGTGGAAAATACTAAAATTCTGGACAAGATGTAAACTAGTTGCTTTTTTATATCACTTATGTATTCTTTGTATGTTTACTTTTCCTCAGGTTTTCCCTACGTCATTTAGGTGATATATGTTGGTGTGCAGGTGCACGAGGTGAAATGTTGGGTCATGTAGAAGTGTGCAGTAGTTTTGTGACTGATTTCAGTGGATAGAAATGTGTGTATTATCCAAAATTAAATTATAGAAATAATGATGCCAGAGTAAACCTCTCAGTATACCTCAGTAGAAAACAGTGTAAAAATTCTGGCATGGATCTTTTCTGTCAATGATATAGTAACTTGTTTTAATGATTTCATTTGTTTTAGCCTGGAATTTATTACCTTTCTTTTCACAGTCAGAGTTGTTCTGTTCTGTGATTAAATGGTGCCTTACGTGGCCGTTTCTTTGGTGAGGGCAGCCAGTTGTTTTGGGGCTTTTGAGGTTGGTTTTGTTTTTTCTTTGCAACAGACCTGTGGTATGTCATAATCGGTATTTCTTCCTACAGTGCCTTGTAGGTATCAGGCATCCTGGTGGTCTTCTGTGTCCCCCTCGTGTTTGTATCCCTACCTCTGCTGTCATATTTCAGTGCTATCTCTACCATGTCACATTTCTCCTTTTCGAAAAGGAATCTCTGACAAATAGGTTTTTAAAATATCAGATAAATGCTTATATTTTTATTGTTATAGTGCAAGCTTGTAAGTAATAGTAATAAAGTTTCTGCATTTAACAGATACAATTTTAATTAGTACTAGGCTTAGTCCAGTTGCTGTCTATAAAATACTTTTTATAGGGAAGACAATTACAATATATTGAATAGGCAGTGAATTTTTGAGAAAGCTCAATGGTAGTTTTATGTGATTTTCCAAAGTCTTATAGTGCATATAAGAAACTGCAATCAGTGTTTGAATGCAGAATGAACGGTAGTCAACTAATTCACTGCATTTTCAGCAAAAATATTAACTCCCCAGAGTAAGATGAATGTCACTACATCTAAATTAGTTATAACTATACTATTTATAATGCTATTTTAAATTAGCATCTGCCCAAATCATACGATAGTTATGAAAACTAGTTCTGTCCTGTCAAAAAATAATAGTTGTCAGCTGTAGTCTAATTCTGTGTAGTTTAATGCAATTTGCATTAGCTCACCTCTTGGGAGTTGTGTCATACTATACGAAGTAATGGAAGCTGCAACCCTGTCTGATGCTTTTAGGGAGTAACCTCATGATGGACTCTGCGACCAAGTTGAAGTGGGTAGCTCATAGAAATTACCTAACCTCTCTGGCTGATTCAGGAGAAAATTCTGTGTCTGTCTGCATCTTAAAGTACTGTATACAGTTAGATTTGTGATAGCAGACCTTGCATAATACAGATCACACACAACAGTTAAATGATACAGAAGTGAATTAGGCAAGTAAGAATCAATAATATGAAAAAAAAAATTAACAGTACAGTGAGTCAGTGGGGTAAGAGCAGTGAGTGTGTGGATCTTGTGCTGTTTGTGAGGAAGTGTCAGAAGAAGAGTTGGTATTACTTTTAAGCATTAGTCTGAAACGTATGGAGAGAAAAAATAATGACAACGCAGGACTGCAAAGATTCATGTTTCCTTCTGGTGGTTATGTATGTATCAAACCTACTTGCTTTCTGAGTATAGTAAGGAGGCAACCGCTGGCACTTCCTGTTTGTTCACCTTTTTGGAATAGTAGTTAGTGATACAATTTTTCTTTGGTGCATTTTAAACCTAATGTATATATAAGGAAGAAAGTATCTTTTAAGCTATGTTTTCTCTGATGGTTGCATAACCGTTAGTGCAGTTGGCTCGCTTTCAGAACTGATTTGAGTAGGAGAAGTTGCTAATAACTGATTTTGGTTCAAAGCTGTTTTATGTATTGCAGTTTTTGCAGTTAAATTAAATTGCGAGGGATTGAGGCACAGTTAATCTAAAAGAAAGATTCTTGGTAGTTTTAGGCTTTCTTTGTTAGGATATATGCCTTGCAGGCCAGGAGCCAATATAAAAATCCAAACACCTAAGCGTGCAGAATATTTTTATTTGAAATAAGATGAGTAAATAATATTTAATTTATCATCAATCTGTAACTATGCATCACTCATCAAAGAAAACAACCTAGCTCCGTATTTCTTAGGCATTTTGAAAACACTGTGTGGTAACTGCTGATAATACACTGCCTGACTTAGCTCTGTGCCATTCTTTTTGCTGAAAAGGCATGGAGGAGAAGCTCGGAGGCACACTGACAATAATCTCTCAGCTTGGCACTTTTACAGTGAGAAGGGCTTCCTGTGTAAACGTTAGGCTTAACATATGATACCTTGTTGTAATTACAAGTTCTGAGGAGGTCATCTCACGTCTTTCACTGGGGTAGATAGGTTAAATTGCATGCAGTTCACAATGTGGCTTATGGGTTATTTGAGTTCTTCAAGTTCTTTAAGTGCAAGTTTGTAAACAAGCCTATCACTTGAACAGTAATTGTCACCTCAGAGCAGATATCTAAGCTTTTTAAAAGAAAAATCTAGTCTTAGCCGGAACTCCCCCATTCCCCTATAGTGCAAAATGTTGACAGTGCAATGTGTATCTACCCTGTGCCTCTCAGTATTAATAGATACTTTTAAGGTCTTGATACCCACAGCCAACTGCAAAAATCTATTTATATGCATTTGCTCACTCTTGCTAGTTTGTTGCCTCACCTGTGTTCCACGCTGTGAGGATTTGAGAGTACATAAAGAGCTTATGGTAGGGTTTAATAATTTTTGTACATGTTTGTGTGAAACTGCTGACTGTGTTTTAAGAGGAGGATTCTTTTGCTTTCTCTGTTTTGTTATTTTGGTATTACTCTGAAATTCCAGGGGCAAGTGGTTCACAGGTAGGAGTGGGTTACCATCACTGTCAGGGTTTTCCCATTTTAATAATTGCCCTATACAGTGGGCTCTGAAATAATTGGTTTATGAAGGGAGACTTCACCTAAATAGAGTATTCTGGGAGGTGTTTCTCCCTGTCTGTAGTGGATTGTCAGGATCTCATGAGAGGAACCTGAAGACAAGAGGATGCCATCATTCTCTATTCAGAGGTCCATTTTTGCTGTCTCAGATTGGATATTACCTGTGGTAGCCAGGTGAAGTGAGAATCCAGAGTGTCTGAATGTATGATACAGAAGTCAAGGTGAAATTAAAAGCAAACACATAAAGAAAAGTGCCTTCAAGTGATCTGCACTTTGCACTTTATCTGTAAACAGAGTAATGGTGCTGAAATACTAAAGCATATCACTTCATGGATCATGGACCAAGGTGGATGTCAAACACGAGGCCAATGTGAAGAATTCAGGCCTACAGAACAAAATGTGAGTTAAATTCTGCCCAAGCTCAGCAAACTATGCAAAATTAGGAATCCTTGTTTTGGCTTCCGTATTAGTTGTCTGGAAAATGTCCGTGGCAGGGAATTTGAACAAATCTGAGCAAAAATTCTTGGACTGCATTTGATTCAGATTACTTTATGGGTTATACATTCCTTCCCACCACTTCAGCTTTTCCTGTGGAAAGTCAGTAAGTGTTTATAAGCTCTGCTTCTCTCATGCTCATTTTTGGCTTATTTTATACCTTTGTTTCTCTTTTGATAGAAAGTTGGACCTATGCATTACAGGG
This sequence comes from Falco rusticolus, assembly GCF_015220075.1. Classification (NCBI taxonomy): domain Eukaryota; kingdom Metazoa; phylum Chordata; class Aves; order Falconiformes; family Falconidae; genus Falco; species Falco rusticolus. The sequence goes on along the minus strand of NC_051210.1, from coordinate 70,687,931 downwards.
GAAGGTCTGCTGGAGTTTTTTTTTTTAGCTTGCTTATTTATGGAAGCAGTAGTTACAGAATCATGCATTCCCTGGTAACGTCACCAGTCAGTCAACAGGAGATATGAAATACCACAGATCTATTTTCTCAACAATTGCAAGATTTCACTTCTAATATGAGCATATGAGCATTACACAGAAAGCTCTTTTTCTGGTGTGGGCTTTTTTTTGGTTTGTTTGTTTTAAATTTGTTAAATGAGCTTGTAAGTGACTTAGGGTACCTCAAAGTATGACCTATCTGAGGGATGAAATACCTTTCAGGGGGAGAAGCGTGAGAAATGGGCCCATGGGAACCTCATGAGGTTTAACAAGGCCAAGTGCAAGGTCCCGCACCTGGGCTGGGGCAACCCTGGCCATCAGTACAGGCTGGGGGATGAAGGGATTGAGAGCAGCCCTGTAGGGAAGGATTGGGGGTTACTAGTGGGTGAAAAGCTGGACGTGGCCCAGCAATGCCCACTCGCAGCCCAGAAAGCCGACTGTACCCTGGGCTGCACCAAAGGCAGCGTGGCCAGCAGGGCGAGGGAGGTGACTGTGCCCCTCTGCTCCGCTCTGGTGGGACCCCACAGGGGTACTGCATCCAGCTCTGCAGCCCTCAGCGCAGGGAAGACACGGACCTGTTGGAGTGGGTCCACAGGAGGGACACAAAGATGATCAGAGGGCTGGAGCACCTCTCCCGTGAGGACAGGCTGAGAGTTGGGGTCGTTCAGCCTGGAGAAAAGAAGGCTCTGGGGAGACCTTACTGCAGCCTTTCAGTTCATGTAGACACGCAAGCAGTTGTCTTACTGAAAATCATGTAGTAGATAGGCAGTCTGAAATCTGGAGTTCCTTCTATCTATGGACTATGTTTTTCTTTCTTGACTCCAAAAGTAAGTAATCACAGAACGTAATTTGAACATCCAAAATTGTCAAATTTGTACTATGTAAGTGTGTATTAAAAATACATTAACTGTCATGACCAAGTTGAACATGAATGTTGCTGTTAATCCATCTCAGCTAGATTAACAAGGTTACTATGTTCATGAGTAATAGTGCCTTAATTTGAATCATATAATCAGAACTGAAATTTTAGGTTGTAAAAGGAAGACTTTTTTGGTAGTTTAAGTAATCTTTGTATAGTATGGAGCAGATCCTTGTGGAGAAAGTCAGTAAGCCTATAGAATAATTAAGGAAAGATCCTCATAGAATGTATCTAATGTTCTGCATTTTCTAACAGTTACTGAATAACAGAAATATACAAGCTCTTAGCATAATATCAGTAAAAAATCTGTGAAATTAGGCATTTCAGTAAGTATGATGTTCTTCAGTTTTTGTCGTCTTTCTCCATGCACCCAGCTGAAATTTTGTGTATTGTCTAGACAATGGATCTTTATCTTAGCCTGAGTAAAAAAGTGAAAGCCTTGCTTCTGTATGCTTTTATACCTCAGACCCCTTGAGGAATGACTATAATAAGTGTTGGATTTGATGTGGGCATCATTCCACTGCAAAATGTGTTGAGGTCTTTCCTCTGTTCTTGTATAATCCACAGCTGAGCAGTACTGAATAGTAGTTGTTTAATTGCTGTGTAGAAATCAGCAGTACTCTGTTTAGTTGTAATAATTTGGAATTTTCAGACTACATCACAGTTGTAGATGTCAGGTTTTTGATATGGTTTGCTGAAGGGGTCTCAACATTTGTAGATACTATAGTAAGACATACATAATGCATATAAAATAAGCATGTTTTATAATGCTTGGGAACAATTTAAAAATTATGGGGTTTATGATTAAAAGTGAAACCAAGATGTTCATGCTGGCTGTAGTTTTTAACCTAGTGTTTGCTGTTTGCCCTGCACATTTTGAAAATTAATTTGTTGTGTCATTGGGTATTACAACAGTTTTAACAGTATGAGATACATCATCTAGCCATAACACACTACCTTCTTTTGGCGTAAGCTTTAGTTAAAGGAATATACCTGAGTGAAGAGTGGATAAAGGTGTGTTTTTTCCAAGCATGGACCTCATGTGTACAATATAAATGTATCTTTTCCTCTTTCCAGATGCATAGTTAAAGTCACGTTACATAAAATTGTGCTGCTATAAGACAGCTTAAATGTTAATGTTTTGAAGGTAATTTATGGGTGGCATGGGAGAATTAGTAATCGAAACAGTAATAGAATTGGAACCAGCTGTGGGAGCTAGATAGGAAATTGTCCTTCCTTCCTGCAGTAACTTAGACATGCTGTAATTTTTAACCCCCACCTGCCCTACCTTCACCCTGTGGTTGTAGATCATCTTTGCATGACTAGCTGATGAATTCCACCCCCTTCACAGTTTTAATTTCTTATCCTAATTAGACAACTAGAATATTTGTCACTAAGTGGGATGGTATGCGTAACTTTGTGTCTCTCAAGATCCTGGAGTAAACATTTGAGTGAACACCTTTTTACAATCACAGTTGGTGAACTGTTGAAAAGTGTAGTCTGTGGACAACTCTCTCTAGAGATGTGATTGTTTAGTTTTGCTGACTGTAGTGTGTTTGCTAAGAATAACAAGATCCCTTAGGAATTTGAGTAAAACCTTGTAGCAGATTCCTTACAATAAATATTATTTATTCAAATTTTTCAGATGAGGAAACTGGGATATGTGGGAATGAAATAAATTGCACAAAGTCAAAGGTTAAGGCTTGGTCTACACCAATGGTGTATTGCTTTAATTTTGGTCATTAGAACGTGTACAATTTAACAAAGATAGCTCACTAACAAGGTTTCATTCTTATACTGGTATAGAGGTTCTTGTATTGCCTTGATGTTTATCAAATTCTATGCTAACATGATCACTAGTCTTAAAGTGATCATCAGGCTCTTTTGACAAGAGGAAAAATGCATTTTATTTCAGTTGTAGTAATCTTCATGTCTGTTTTAGACAGCAATGCCAAATATTGAACCTCTGTTGGTTGCATTGGTTTTTCAAGTTTTGATGAGTCCAAAATTAAGAGTATAGCGTTGCTGATGGACTTAATTCCACTGCTTATGGAACTTGCAGACGAAACAGTAATACCTACTCTGCTGCATATATTGTTTTAATGTATGTCCATAGATGTGTGTGTAACTACAACTGCCTTTTGCCGTGTGCGTGACAAAGGCTAAATAGTATCACTGACCTTTAAACTATGTAAAGGGGAGGCATTTTTTTGCAAAAAATGTTAAACTTTGTACATGTATTGGTTTCTAAATTCTAAAATGCTTCATAAATAATTTTATTTAAGACAGAAGGTAAGTGTGGAGAAGAGTAAAGCTATTTTAATGACCGAAAACCAATGAGAGTGTTGTAATTATCAAAAGGTAGGATACTGCTTCTGGAATTCTTAGTGCAACCTTAGTTTTCATGATTTCTCTTGGAAGAGAGAGCATTCTTCCTGTGTCTCTTTCACACTTCTCTTTTTCCCCTGGAGTTTTGCAAAAGGTGATGATGATGAAGTATCTGTGTAGTTTAGATAAAGGATGTTTTACAGGGAATTTAATATAAATAATTAAGGGAACTGGATAGGAGCTGAAAGTGGTGCATTAATGAAAGTTAGGTTCAGTTTGGTCCTGCACCATGTGTTGTGTTCTTGGATTCATTCATTTGTGTCTTTTAGGCCGTATTCCCTCTGGTAGAAGTTCCACATGGAATCTGTGTGGTACAGAAATTCTTATCAAGCTGGATGTGAAATAGATGGATGCATAAGTGAGGCCTATTTGGGTCTGAACTAAGTATTTGGCACTTAAACTCCAAAGAGTTGAAAGTTCGCAATTATTTTTCCTTTCTGATTTCAGAATTAAGCTATTCTTTGGTTACCTGCCAGGCTGAGCAGAACTTTCAGAGCAAAGGTGTTGCATGTTTCTTTTGTTTTTTCTCATTGTCAGCTAATCTGTGGTTGTGTGTGTTATTTTACTGTTCCAGAGTAAATAGAAGTTTTCCTCTACGTTAAAATGAAATACTCTTATTCAGCTCTAAAGAATAACCTTAAAGGATAAGCCTGACTGAAAATGTTTGTGATTTTTTTCATTGTAGGTAGTAATTTTGTATATCCTGCTGCTCTAGTAAAACTGTGTCTTGATTGAGTGTGGGTGCTTTTTGGCGGTATGTGGCAGTTGTGCATACTGTTTTAGCACATATGAAGTATTAATATTTATACACATTTGAAACTGAGATGATAAAGATTAAATAGGTAGGTAGTTATGTGAGCAGAATGTAAGATACCTGAAATATCACCAAAACGGTCAGTTTAAGTAAATAGGTGTCTCGGAAACTGCGAAGGAAACATGAATGAGTGCAGGCAATTTTAGATTTAAATCAGTTTTATCAGTGATTACAACTTGCTTTAGAAAAGCCTCAAGAGAATTTCTGTGGTATAAATTGTGAGAACAATTCCCAGGTCATAAATATTAATATGAACTATGACTTCATAAATTAAGGGCTTGTTATAAATTCAGAAATTATCTGAATGAGATTTTAGAATTTAGGTGAAAAATAGTAACCTCCTGAAATCTGTCTAAAACTGTCTCCTGGGAGACAGATCAGATAGGCCTTTTGCTGTACTTTAGCAGTATGATGTTTATATCCAAAAAAGATATTGGGAAACCATGTTGAGACTTCTTATTGCAGTACCTTTTCTAGATTGTTAAGCTATTGGAGTCTTTTCAAAAGGGGGGCATGCTGGTTAAGTGGCTTGAAAGGGAAGAGGTGTAATTCATGTTACCTGTTGTGTCTGGGAACAGTCTCTGAATTACCATTTGACCCATCATCTAATAAAGTATGTTGTATTTGACCTGTAATAACATTACAAATTTATTATTTTTAGGCAGTCATGTGTTGGAATGAAGATTTAATCTAAGGTCTTTTCCCTTGCTGGTTAAACCTGACAAAACACTCTGGTTCAGATCATAAGAAAAAATTTCATGAGGCTGTGAATTAGATGATGTTGAGAGAAGCTAGACACAGTACCGTATCTGTATTGAATAAATAAATTTACTTCTTGTAGGCATTGGAAAGGAAGTTCATCTACTTAAGCACCTCCTTAATTCTTGAATGTACCCTGGAGTAATGTAATTTAGCTCAATAAAGGAAAGAGTAACATCTCCGTAGTCTTCCTGTACTTGAAATCAAGACAAAAGTTCTGTGCTGTTTTGAGTGTTAGCCAAAATAAAGGTAACACTTTTATTGGGATAGATAGTATTTTGTAGGGCCCTTGCAATATTTGTTAATTTTGTATGTTTTCTGCATTTGTCATATTATCAATGTTTTTCCATGAGTAACAGGTATTGTGAGTGTTCCAAAGGAATATCAGCCAAGGTGATTCATATCAGTGTTTGCATGTATCCTCCTGTTTTCCATAATACTTCCCTTTTTCTTTATCTTCTTTTGGCAAAAACTTTAGAACATGCACATGTAGGCCCTGATTCCTCCAACCTAGTGAAGGCATCTAGGTTAGGAGTTTAGTTGCCTAGCACTCCCTGAATAATTCATGAAGAGGAGAGGTCTCCATATGATTTAGTTTTTTCATACACTGATTCTTCTGGAGGTATTTGTCTCTTTTTAAAGGCTGTATAGGAAATCTGAAGTAAGTGTTTTCCATATTTAGATGCATCACATTGAGAAACTCAGATTATATGAATATGGGCCAAACTGAGTTTAATAACATGCAAGTTTGCTTCAGAATACATCTGTCAACTCTAACATCTAAAAGAGGAAATTAAAAGTTGTTGAAATGTCCTTTCAAAACTGGATGCTTCCTTCTGCCTGCAAGTTGGTGGATAATGCGCCCCTGTAAGTACAAAAACTTTTCTATTTTTTGTTGCTGTAAAACAGCATCTTACCCATCACCTACATTGTGGTTTTTCATACTCTATCTTTCTGTGCGTGTAGTGTTGTGTAACCTTAGTGTATATCTTAGATACTTATTTTTCAGTGTGAGTTATGGAGGAAAGTAACAAAAAATCATGACTTGGAAAACCTGCCCATTTTACAAGTAATACGGTTTTAATCAGTGCATGAGGAGTAACTTGTGGAACAAAACATGAACATCAGTGTGTGTTTACAAAACAAGTTTAAAAAGGAACAGAAAAAAATCAATTGAAACTCTTATTACTGTCTTGAGCTTTCAGTGCCGTCATGGAAAATTCAGCTGGGTGCCTAACAGCTTAAAACGTTTTTCAAGTTTGAACAGAGGAATGAGGCATGTTTTCTTCCAGATCTGTGAAATACTCCCCTCCCCACACCCTTTTATCTTTCTTCTAGTAGTGTTTTAAATTCAATATTGAAGAATGGAACAAGATTCAGTTATCTCTGTTCATCATCATAGAACAGTCGCTTGATTTCATTTACTTACATGGATGCAACAACTATCAAAACTGGTTGTGAGGTAGGAAGGAAAAATGCATTTTTGTGGCTCTGAACTTAACTGCAATAACATAGAGGTTGTGCCAAGTGTCACCCTATGAAGTCTGATGGACTTCTGCAGCTTCTTTCCCATTGGAAGAGAACCATTCTGGCGATAACTTGAGAGAGACTACTTGGACCTGTAAAACTGAACACATTAGATACAGAAATTGGCAAACAACAACAAGCATGACTTGCTTTTTTATTGTAACTTATAAAATAAAAATAGTTTATAGCCTTCTGCTATTGGTAGTAGCATACTTTTGTGCCTACATACTGCAGCAGCTGGACTGGGTTTCTGTGGTGCTGTTCTAGCTGCACAATTCAGTGCTTTTCTGGGGTATTTTATCTGTCTAAACTGAGGAGCTTGTAGTGGTGTAACTCTGCTTTGGGAATTATTATGTCAGAAATTGCATCTTTTCTGTTGTGATTGTTAATGGCTTGTCTGCTGATTTGTTTTATTCTTAAAATCTCCTACAAGCTTTTTCTTTCAATATGTTGCATAATTTACAGCATGGACATTTTTATTAGGATACACTACATTTCTCCTTTTAACTACTGTCACTCCCGAGTACTCTTTTTTTTTTTCTTTCTTTTTTTTTTTTTTTTTTTTTTTTAAACCACGCTTATTACTTTGAACTCTTTGTTGGAGAAGAATGATGCGGAAAATTGTTACTGTCTGGTCTCAAGGAAGATTTTAGCAGTATGTCAGTCTGTGTGCTAATGTCTAAAACAAAAGCCTTTCAAAGGCTCTCAGATTTTCCTGCTCCCCCCAACCTCACCCCCTAACAGTGTGGTGTTTGCTTTTCCATGCAATACAGTGATTTTGGTGGGGAAGAGAGGAGGCTTTAAAAAAATCATAAAAGTAAACATGAACGTGACATATTTAAACAAAATGCTTGAAAATAGAAATTTCTTTTTCCTTAATTTACAGAAGGCCTGGGATTTGAATGATTAAAACATGTTTTTCTGCAGGGAGTCCTTCATTTGAGTGTTTGAATTGCTGAAGTTTTAAGTAGGTGAAGGTAATTCTATCACCATTAGGTGCTAGGGTTTGTTGTCCCCCTCCCACCAGCTATTCCTGACATTCGTTAGGAACCCAGTCATTCCATCTGTCTTCTAGTAAGGCAGCAATAATATGTGTCAGACCACCTCTGTTAAATCTGTTCTGTGAAACCTGCAGTTTCACCAGAAACTGAGAAGTCTCTGTGAAGTGAAGTTCTTGCCACCTTCTCTTCCCTCCTGCCTGTGAACAGACAGAGTCTTCCACGTTGAGTGCATGAAACGAGACCCAAAAGATCAGTGTGTGAGTGTTCATGCTTGCAGCAGAAGACATTTTTTAGTCTTCTAGGACATAAGGTATTTAAAGTAAGAAGCAGCCAAGCCAACTTCAGCCTCTTCTGCTCAAGAGAGGGGAAGTGCTTACCTTTAGTTTAACCACTTGTACTTTTGCATAGTTTTTCTTTGTGCTGTACCATAGCTCTGCTCCCACAAGTGAGAAGTCTCTTCAAGTCTCCAGCAAGTCAGCATTCTGGGAAAGCTCTAAGAACACAGGAGCTATCCAGAAAAGGAAGGTAGCATTTTCTTCCAGGGCAATGAATGAAATCCTCAAGGAAGGCAAGAGCCTCTATACTGGAATCTAGGGACAATTGCAAGCACAGAGGGAAAAAATAGTATTGTTTCCTCTGTTAAATTGTAGTCTTGTGTGGGTGCCCAGGAAAGCTCCCATTTAAGGGCCTGGTGTGTAAAAATAAATGTGAGATCATCAGAATATGTCATTGTGGAACTTTTTCATAATCTTTGCTTTTCTACGTTTCAGTCTGTGAATGGATCTAATGGTCATTCTGAAATGACTTCTGGGTGGTCAGTCTGTTAGAAAGGCTAACAGATGGCAAAGACTGAAGTATTTTTTAGTTGTAAATGCCTCTCTCTGATACTGTTTTGGGGTTTTTTTATTACTTTTATAGGACCTAACATTCTCCCCAAGCCAAATCTTCGGTTTACCAGCCCTTTCTTTTCCCAGCTCTTGTATCTCTCTGTCTTCTGCCAAGTCCCAGTGATGATTATCGCCCATGTTCACAATCCCATGGATACTGAAGGATATTTTACAGAATGTAGAAATCCAGTTTTTTAACCATTTTTCCCTTCTTGGGTCTATTCTTTCACGTGTCTGGTTTGACCTGCATCATTGGTTTGTTTGATTTTATTTATTTATTTTATTTTATTTTTTTTTTTGGTTTTGTCTTTGGTTTTTCTCAAGAGGTCTTGGGAGACTCTGACCTAGCTTCAGCCTTTGGTTTCTAGTGGCATTATTTTCTGAGCATTACTTGAGGGTAAGGAAGCTCCCAAAAGGAACAAGAGAAAACCAAACCCACAGTATTTAGGGGCAGTGGCGCAGTGACTAGAAGAGTGTTGTCAGGCACAGGAACTTAACAGTCAGCTAGGGCTGGAATTCCATGAAAAAACATAACTGCAAACTGCAGATGTGATTTCTGACTTACAGTGTCCCTTTGCAGAAATTAAAAAAGGTAAGACTTTCCATTTTTGAGAAAAACTACAAACTCCTAGTATGCATTATTTCAGATTTAATATATATTAATCTTTGTAAGCCAGAGAATTGTGAATTTTTGTAAAAATCATAGAAGGTATGTCAACACCAAAACGGTTTTCCTTTGTTTTTGCTGAAAGAGTACTCTAACATACTGTCTTTTCCTCATACAGTTTAAGAAGAAGGGGGGTAGGGGAAAGAAAAAACAACAAAATCCTGTGAAGTTTTAATCTCACATAGTTACAATACAAATTTTCTAGACCAGCATTATTGAAATATTAAAATCAATTTGTGTAAACTTAACAGCTGAAATCCAAGCAACAACCGGGAAGACCTGGAAGTGCTGGTACACTTTGGGCAAACTACCTTTATGGTTTTTCAGACTTACGCTAATATTCCGGTATACATAGGATCCTGTTGTTTAAAGCTGACATAAAATGTATTAACTATATTTTCCTGTGAGAGCACGAAAAAGTATTTTATGGCATTCCTTATTCTTTGGAATGTAATAAAAGTGGTAGTTACATCTGATTTTTCTGTGAGCATATAGGCATCTGTTGTAGCAGGTTAGAGTATTTATAGCATATTCAGTCATTTAGGAAGTTCATGCTTATTCTATTTTAATAACTCACCTTGGGTTTTTTGTAAATGTTTTGCTGATTGGAATATGTTATGCCAAGATCTGTTCCTGGACGTTATCATCTTAATTTTTTGTTTTGAATAGTCTAAACAGTTACTTTAACTGTCAGGCATCCCCTGGACACTGCAGAGTGTAGCACTGCTAGCACTCACCAAATGTCCAGATTTTGGGCTCAGGCTGCTTGATTTATCAGGTGGCAGAATATATTCCTATCTGCTGTTCTCCATTAAAGATAAGTAGCCAAAGCAGTGTTCAACATGAGTGTGCTGTAAGCAAAAATGTTTTCTATGAGTGGTTCACTCTTTCATTGAAGAGGGATTTTAGTATTGTCACCTGGAGGAGCTAGCAATTAAACTCATGTAAGTTTGTTCTAGCACATTTTTTTAATTCTTTTTTTTTTTTTTGTTTAAATTATTGGAAGAACTCTTAAAGTAATTAAGATACTCTTTCAAAATTAAATCCACTGCTGATGCAGTACAGACACACAATACCTACCTTTGTGGTAAGGTACGTGAAATGAGCAACCGTGTAATGCTCCAGTAAGTGGACTGGAATATAAAATAAGCAGCCTTGCAGTGATTAAGGTAACAATGAGCAAAATGCTGTTTCTCCTTACAGCAACAAATTGTTTCTGTGAAAGCTTTTGAAGAAGTAGTATATCTTTTGTTATGGGTGGTGGCAGTATGAATCTTGGAAGATGTCTGTTTCTTTTCATGTCTCTGCTTCTATGGAATGTACTTTGATGGCAAGTACAGGTAGCGGCTGTTGAGTAGTTTTTTGCATCTGGAGAACAGCAAATACCAATTTATAGCACAGGGATTCATGAGACATGGGAAACTTAATTTGTATTAAAGTTATACCTTTGTCCAGATGCTTTATAGCGTCAATTGAACAATAAACTCATTTTCATAATCACAGCTTCAGTTGGCAATTTTGGGTTACACCTGCTTCTCAGCTTGTAAACTACTGAGTCTGTGGGAGTGTCTGTTAATACCATGTGGGCTATAGCTTTGACAATGTCATGTATAGATATTTGTAAACCTTTACTGTTACGGTATGGTGGTTTGACATTGGCTGGCTGCGAGGTGCCCAGCAAGCTGCTCTATCACTTCCTTCCTTGGTAACACAGTGGGAGAGAAAATAAGATGGAAAAACCCCCTCATGGGTCAAGATGAAGGCAGTTTAGTAAAGCAAAAGCAAAGGCTGCAGGAAAACAAAAGATTTATTCTCTACTTCCCATCAGCAGGCAATGTCCAGCCGCTTGCCAGGAAGCAGGGCTTCAGTACATGGTAGTGGTGGCTGCGGAAGACAAACATTATAATAACGAATGCCCCCCCCGCCCGCTTCTCCTCTTTTCTCTTAGCTTTTTATTGCTGAGCAGATGTCATATGGTAGGGAATATCCCTTCAGTCAGTTTGGGTCAGCTGTCCTGGCTGTGTCCTCTCCCAAGATTTTGCCCACCCCCAGCCTACTGGTGAGGGAGCAATGTTGGAAGAGACTTGGATATATGTATTGGATATGTATTAAATCTGAATGTTGGAAGGCCTTGCTGCTGGAGCACTGCTCAGCAGTAGCTGAAACACTGGTGTGTTATCAGCACCTTTCTAGCTGCCAATACAAAGCACAGCACTATGGGGGCTGCTGTGGGGAAAAGTAACTTCATGTCAGCCAGACCCAATACATATATTTTCAGACTTACCATGGACCATAGTCCTATAAATATTTTCTGGCTTAGGTGCATATATGATTTTCATGCTAATACTCAAGCTCCCCTTGAAACACCTGTGGCTATTGAGGGTGTGCATACTGTGTGAATGTGAAAGCACTGGTCATGAGTCTTCTGCTGGCTTATCTCTGTATATACATGTGTGAAAAGGGAAAGAAATGATACGTTTGTTTTGGGAGTTGTTGTTAGCTATTAGTAGAGCTGTTAGTGGCAAGAATTCATTTTAGAGGGGTTTGGTTTGGCTAAATCAAAGATAATGAAGTTTTTTGAGTTTTATCAGAGAAATAAAGCTGGTAAAACTGCATGATAAAATGAGTATGAAGGAAAATCAGCCTGATGTTATAGGGACTTTTTGTGGCAAGCATGGAAAAAAAGGGAAGGAAATGGCAGAGGTGGATAAGGAAAGAGGTATAACATAAAATATAAAGTGTGCCTAAAAATTATTTTTAAATCATACTTAAGCAACAGAAAATTATAACAAAGATATCAAGCATCAAAAATATAATTATGTCTGTGTTAGGAAACTTCAGGTAGTACTAGACAAATCAGCATTTTGAGGAGAACGATTCGTATGACCTTTGTAGAACCTTGCCGCTGCCTATATATGCTATCTAAGCACATTCCATAAAAAATGGAAGTGCGAAAAGGAAACAAACATCTTCCAAGATTTGTACTGCCATCACCCATAACAAAAGATAGGCTACTTCTGTGAATCAAAGTAAAACTTGAGTACTTCCAATACATTTCTTTCTATGTAAGTTAACTCTTTTCATATTTGTGTTACAAATGTTAGTGTGATGTGGTAGATTTTTTTGGTTTTTAGACCTTTGACCTGTATGTTGTTATCAAATGAAATTCCCTGAATTACATTAACTATGTTATGGCTGCCATTGATGTGGCAGCTGTGAAGACCCATGAAAGCTGGAGATAATGGCACAAGTGGAAGTCAGTCCACAGTCTTAATAAACTACATAGGTAACAGTTCCTGTAGTGAATTTCTGTATTTTTTCATTAATTTTGTTAACTTCATAGGGTCCTTTTATTTGAAAAGACATTGTATAATAACAATGGATTGACTAAATCAGAAATCTAGATTGTCAGATATTGGCGATTGAGAAGCAAAGAAAATGTTGATGTTTGCTAAAGAGGAAAACGAAGAAATCTTTCCCTGTTTGTGTTCTTTGTTAAGGTAGTCTCATAATTTTTTAACAATTATTCCTCATCTTTTTAGGGGTATATCCATGAAAATAAAAATCTGGAATCACTCTTTTTTGTGACTTCCCTGTGCTTTCTCCTTCTTAGGTTACGGCTGGTGTGAGGGAAACCTTTCTTTCTTTAATATATACTGTGGTATTGGGTGCGTGTTTGTTTTGTTTGTTTCTGTCATAGTACTATTTTCTTTCTTTTTTTTTTTTTTTCTAGAACCCTGTAAAGAAAATTCCAGATTCTCATGAAATTACACTCCAACATGGGACAAAAACAGTAAGTGATAATACATTTTCAACACTATTTGTTTTTCTAGAACTGAGCCAGTCTATGAAATAAGTTAACAAATACATACTGTCAACGAAAGTTCATGAAGCTAATTCTTTCTCTTAATGTATTATTTTAGTCTAGCTCTTTTCTTAATTACAATTGAGTGTGTTTTAGGACTGCCTCTTCACTTCCTTGTAATAACCAAAACATGGCTTGGCTCTATTTGACTCAATTGTGGTCTTGTTTTCTTCTTCCTTTTTGTTAAATATACTGTTTGCCATTGTTGGAGGAGATCTTCTAGGTTAGCCCTTTCTAGTCTAGACATAGGTCTAGTTGAGAACTTTATTTGGTCATGGATTTCAAAGAGAATGTTATTGCTGAAACTTCTAAGACTTCTTTGTAGCTGAATACAGGTCTCCTTCATTCTCCTTGAATCTCTAAGTGGCTTTTATATATCATTCTTAATTTCTTGAAACCTTGTTCTTCCTTGTCTTTGTATCTTTTCTAGGTTTCACCTCCCATATTGCTCCTTAACTTTCTTTTAAAGAACCACTGTCCAACTCTGAGCTATCATTTCTTTGTTCTAAATATTTTTATTTTTAAGTAACCTCAACTTCCAACACAAGTTCAACTGCTTCTATGTGCTGCTTGATTGAAGATCTTCTTTTATGGAATTTGTTTTCTGGCCATGAATAACCCTGACTCTCTCCCCAGATCCTTTCCCCCTATTCCTTGGCCATTAAAAAAAAATACTGCTGTTGTTTATCCTCTTCAGTTTGGGCCATGACTTAGGCTTCAATGAAAAAATAATAATAGAATGTCTTTTTTTTTAATTTATTTTTTTTATTAATATATCCCTGTCATCTAGTTAATAGAATTCTCACTCACAGCATTCCTCAGAATTTATTTTTTGGGGTGTGGGGGGGGGTGTGGAGTGGGTGGAAAGAAAGGGAAGAAAAATGAAACAAAAAATTATTTGAGAAAAATGCTTCTAATGAGGATTTAAGCAATCTAAGTAAATGTATAATTTTCATTTAGTGGGTTTCTAAGAAAACTCGTGGATTTGTTTTATGTTTATGTAATTAACATAACCATACACTTAATCTAATATTCAATAATATTAAGTAATTATTTTTATTTATAAACTTGTTAAATCACACACATATATAAAAATAAAACATTAAACCAATAATTTGAGTTTTAAAATTTGAATTTTTAATAACTAATTTCTTTATGAGACATTTTAAAGGAATTTTCTGGAGGTTTAGACTTAACAGTAAATATTGAAATTTTTTATAAGTTTTCAGAAATAATTATATTTTTGTGTTTATTCATTAATCTGACATTAAACTTTGTGGTTTGTCTTGAGGTATGAAGAGGTGATAAGGCTTACCCATTTGTTTTATCATAGTGCTAAACATACATAGAGGGAGGAGGAGGAAGAAGCAACAAGTGTGTTATGTGAATATATATATATATATATGAAAATATATAGACATGAAAAAGGAAAATATTCTCTTAAGACCTGTAAAAGATGCATTGTATTACACTAAATTAGAGTGGATTTTTTGCTCACAGTGCACATAACTTTGCATAGTAATTTGTATGCATACTAGGATTTGCATACTAGTGCACTAATGCAAACCAGTTTTCCATTTTACATGCGACAGTAATTGCTTCTGCAGTATGTTTCTTGAATACATTTCCTAACAAACTTTATGTAAATGTTTTGAGTTATTTTTCTCTGTTAAAGCAGTAAGTCTTTTGATGGCTTCTTAAAGCATAAGCTCGTGTTCTTTCCAGCTAAAAGGGTTTGTAAAGTGGAAGTTGCAGTTTTGGAAGACTTCTGGGGTATTTTGAATGCATGAGAATGCAGCTGTCGTCACCTAGAGAAGAGGTGAATTATTATGTGGGTATATATAGCACAGTTGGATTAGACTGGATGCAGTGAAAGAAATATATAATTGGAAAATACCCAACTATTCTGTAGAAGGACAATCTTTTTGTTTTGTGTTGGAATAATGAACCTACTTAACATGTCATTACACACATAGAAGGATGGGAGCAACTTCATATCTTGATATCAGAGTTTCACCCTGGTGTTTTAAAATAGTCTTCTCATTATGTTCATACAATGTACTGTAGCAGCTAAACTTATGTATCCCATCTGTACCTCTTCAATCTAATGAATGTTGGTTTGATGATGACTGTATTCCTGTGCAGCTGAAAAATCCCAAAAAAGATTTCCCAAACTGGAGACTCTTTCCAGAAACCTGATTAATTTCCTGGTTGCCTTGCTTATACATTGTAATAGGAATTGCTGTTCCCAATGAAACTTCAGGGTTATGTTTCGTTTTTTAATCCTGGCTCTTTAGAAGCATAGGTGGGTATGAGAAACAGTACATAGTCAGGGGTATTCTGAACAGTGTGCTCTCGAATGTCTCATCACAGCTGCTCCTTCCTGTAGTAGTTACTGTAGAACACTTGAGTCTATAAATGAATGGATGATTAATCTGGAGATGCCCATTTTTTCTGCATGTTAGAAATCATGAATTAAATGAATGGCTTTCAGAATTTGCGTTTAAATGGTAAAAGGGGCATTTTTTTGGAAACACATAAGAGGTTGCACTGGTTTCATTTGAAAATCAAGTATGTCACAGTGGCATAATCACTGCGCCAAGTTCCATTCATTCCTAGTAACAGCACAAAGCAGCACATTTAAAATTTGATTCAGGGAAATGAAAAGAAAAATGTTGATTCTTATGAGTAACACTGTAAATTAGATTTTTTTTTGAGGGGTACTGGATTAGGACATCTGATGATCCTTTGCATTCTTTAGAAGAATGACATTTTAGACCTTGTCTAAATGATAGGAATTCTGCAAGTGAAAGCTCTAAATTAGAGCAAAACAATTAGATTAAGGAGGAGTCAGTTGCCTGGTGAACACCACATCATTTCGACAGCATCTTGCTTTTCTTAAAAGTATCCTTTTCAGCCTGTTGGCTGTAGGATGACACTGTATGTTTGAAATACCCGTATGTTGAGTTATCAACATGCGGAGCAGCGTAAGCCTTAAGGAGAGGACAACTGGTAAATCAGAATTTGATTAGATAAGGAATACCTAAATGAACCTTCTCTACATGAAACTAGAAAAAGAAAACTCAAAAGAAGACCATGTTCTTTCATATAAGAAAACCTCATTTTTGGCAAAACGAATTGTTCATCTTAAAGTTTAAGAATAAATTCCATTAATGACTGGTGTTTTTATTGAGAAAAAGGTAGATTATGCTTTCAGCTGGGCATGGGAAAGGGAGTATCTCATGCTAAATTCCATTTTTTAAACTGTTTTGTTTGGGAACTGTTCAACAGTTTACATAAGTTTTAAAAGTCTCCATAACAGTGTATATGCTAAAGCTTTAAAAAAAGTACAGCAGTAGACTGATACATCTTTGAGACAAGTGTTTTTTGGTGGTACTTCTGTGTGTCTACATTAAATCATAGTGAGTGTCGGTACTTTTCGTGTACACAGGTAAAGAAGATACATACAGGTGAGCATAATTATGTGCAAGTTATTGTAATTTTTGTGCATTAAAATCTGGAATTTTTAGTATAGGTTTAGGCATCTGAAAGTAATTGGCTTGTTCCCTCTCCTTCTTTCCCCTGTCCCCCAAGAAATTCAATGTTGATACCCTTTGGCCATGACATTATTCTCAGGTGTTACCTTTCAGTCAGAGATGAAAGCTTTTCTTTTTTATTCTGTGTACAGGTTTTTCATTTGGTTGTTTTTCTCCCCATGATTTTCTGTAAGTTTGAATGTTCTTGGTGGTGGAGTATAAGATTATTTTTTTTTCCTTCAGAATCTTCTGGCTCATCTCTTCAAATCCCTTTCCAGGCACTTTCTAGAACTTTTAAGAAAATTACTATTATTATTATCATCATCACTTTATTTTCATGTGTTGAAGACTGTCTTCCTTGTTGTGAAAGGGTTTCTGAATCTGGTTATCCCGTATATGGGAATGACCTTGTTTTTTGTCTAGTGGTTAAAAGTCATCCTCTCATGAAGCATGAATTTCATATGAGTTTTATCTTCTCGTGAAAACTTGTTCAGTCATTTTTATGTTTCCGGTTGGGTGTATTTTTGAGTAATTCTAAAAACACTCTTGTTTTACTGTTTTTGACATCACTTTTCAACATTATCTCATGTTGATGACTTAATTTTTGAGAGTTAATCCCTTTACTTGATTTACAAATTAATTTAGTACATTGTTTAGCTAACTTTGTATTATTAACACTTGGGAAGAAATCATTTCGAAGGTTAAGTGAAAGGATGTTTAACCCAAGAGATGCTTTCTGTTACTGTCATTTCTTGATATGGTGATTGGAACACTACTGTAATAAAAATATTCAAATAGAGAATTAAAATAAGATTTTCACATAAAATACCATTTTAATCAAACTTTGATTTGAGGATAACAAACGAGAGTAGTGAGCATTAAATGTTCTTTCCTCAAAGAAAGCATTTCTGCATAGCTTTAAGCAGCTAGTTTAGTATATAAAACATAAAGGTTTTGGTAAGGTTTTTTTGAGCTTTAGTTAAAATACTATCTTTTTTCAAACTTGTGGGGTTTTTTTATATTTTTTCTTTTTTTTTTCGAAGAGAGATTTAACTAAACAACGTATATACACACATGAACTTCTTGAATAAACTAATGCAGTCTTAAGCTGATGGATGTTAGATGCCATTTCAGTATCTTGCTAGAAATATTATTTGTGCTTTTGAGAAAAATCTAAGCCACAGTTTTCTTCATAGAAATGAAACATGACCAAATTCTGCAATGAAATGGTTAGAAAGCAAACACTGTAAACTTAACTTTTCTCAGCTCTCTTCAGCAGTCTATTCAATTTCCACTTCCATTTCTCCTACTCTTTCCAAAGTGGTCAGGTATTATACAATATAGTGAAAATTAAAAAACAAAATAGCACTGATGTATTTTAGGAAGAAACTAGTGCACTGAATTCCTTTTTTTTTTTTTTTTTTTTTTATTATCTTTAGTTCTTCAGGTGTCACCAAAATATGAAATACTACTAAAGGCGGAAAAAAAAATCTTGTATCATCTTAAATTTTCTTTTTTTTCTTTTTTTTTTTTTCCCTCTGTATAGGTTTCTGCTTTGGGGCTGGATCCTTCTGGTGCCCGTTTGATAACTGGTGGATATGACTATGATGTTAAATTTTGGGATTTTGCTGGAATGGATGCCTCTCTCCAAGCTTTTCGATCGCTCCAGCCTTGTGAATGGTAGGCATGAGGGCTGCCTTTTTCACCTGACTGTCCTGTGTTACAGTCCTGGTAGAATGCATGGAAAAGCCTCGTAAAAGCCTTTTGTATCCATTTGTACTTTTTGTGGTAAATGGAATGTGAACATGTCTGCTTATGTCTTTTCATGCTTTTTCCAATGACTTGCATATTTTCCCCTTTTAGAAAGCTGAAGATTAATTTGCAGATGTAACTGTTAGTAGTATATCAGCAAATGGATTATGAAACTCTCAAAAGAGACAGGCTGACTTTCAAAGTTGTAATTGAAATTAGTAGAATACACTTCTTGTACTCTGCTTACATAAAAGTTAGTGAAGAAGAGAACAAATGTGAAACAGTTGATCCCTTTGTGCAGAGCCTCTGTAGTTGCTGCCAGTATTTCTGAGGGGGGGTTGTTTTCTATTTTTCTTTAAGTCCTCTGTTTCTGGGAGCACTGGACCTTTGATTGCATTGATAATTGAATAGCAACATAGTGTGCGTTAAAAATAAGTGTAAGTCTAGTCTTTTTTTAAAGAAAAAAGCAATATATTTATATATGAATTTTTATATATATATGTAAATTAAAAATTATAGAAAGCAATTTTTAGAGAGTGTTTTCCATACTATTCATACTGTTCACTGGTAATTCAACAAGTTCATTTACTTACTCCAGAGAAGTGGAATACGGAATTCCTTCAAAAGGAGTGCATGTCTCATGCACAGCAAACTTTCAGATAAACACATTCATAAATCAATAACACATCTAGCAAGGTACTTTCTGATATCTAACTAATGTGATGCACTTTATAAGATACTTTGGTATACTTTAAAAAGGGATTGAAATTTATTATGCTCAGTACGTAGTCCTTAGAATGTGTACTTTTAGTCATTATTGTCTGACAAATCTACAACTGAATTTTGGTCAGTTTGGAAGGTTAGAATGTGTATGATTGCAGATGTGCCAAGAGTCTAGATGATGAAAAACAAAAGCAATGAAAAAGCAAAATAGAAAGGGATTCTACTGATCTAAACTGTTAAAATCAGGAAAATGAAAAGTGGGCTTTGATTTGTAATGCAGTTCTAATCTGTTTGACAGACTTACCTCGTTATAATAAACCAATGAATGGCACATTTAATTTGAAAACATGACTTGGCAGATATGCTACTTTGAAGTAAATAGATAGAATTATGCAAATGTGAAGTCACATTCAGACTTTCCTGCCATGAATTTCATTTACCCAATTAGTAGGATACAATTTGTATTTTCCTCTCCTCTGTCATAACTGAACAGTAAGAAAGACCTGACAGTATTTAATGGTATAAGACATAATATAAACCCACAAATACAATGTACATTAACATACCATTTCAAGCAAAACCATTTGCAATATATTTGTAACCTCCTTTTGGCAAAAAATGATGGTAAAATACGAGTTTAATTGTTAACTGGGATAACAAGCATATCATATTATCCCTGATACTGTTCGTATAATGTGTTATAAGTATCTCATAAGTATTTTTATATGAATGTTCTTGGTGGAATGTACATTCTTGTGATTTGAGTATGTTGGAGTCTAAAATACATACAAATAGAAATATAAAATAACATTAAAAATAGTATTGACTGGTGAAAATTTGGGAATTTTACTTCTTGAAAGTCTCATGTACTAGTTTAGGGGTTTAAAAAATATATTATTTAAATACTCCTTCTGTATCTTTTTGTAAACATAAAACTGTAACTATAGCTGTGTCTGGTAAAAAGATCCATAGTCAAGAAAAAGTTATTTCATGCTGACATTGAGGCATGCTAGTGAGCACTATGTGGAATATTTTGTAACTTATTATACCCAGGTGTATATGTATCCTTTTTTTTTGCACAATGGAATATATTGCAAGGACTATTAGCATTCACAGACCTTAATTTCAAAGAATTCTGGGGAGTTCTGGTATGGAAGCTTTAGGTGTTAGCAGAAATCCAGCTCTAGAGCCATAAACTTAATTTCATTTTAAGAGTAAAAAAGCCTGAGAACAATTCCATATCATCCATACTCCATTTTGTAGCATAATACTAGGTTACTCTGTTTGTCCTTGGATGTGGGATGTAAGGGGAGGGGGGAAAAAACCTGACAACAAACTGTCATCTTCAAACTGCACCTTAGTGTTTAAGGAGAAGGCGATGGTAAGGTGCATTTGTGTCACGTGTGTAGAAATGGCGTGTCATGATTCTACCCATGTATGTAGCTTTTTTCTGCAGGTCCTGGCAAGAAAGTACAATGAACATTTGGCAGCTTTAAACAAAAATTACTTGGATTAATGCTATTAAAGAGAGCTGGTTTTCTGTTTCCTAAGACTTGTGCTTTAATATTAATAAGAACCAAAAATGCCTTCTTCAAGAACTGCCCCTGCAGAGCCTCACTTTTGGTCGCACTCCAATAAAAATCTGAGAAGCTGTAACTTCTGGGGCTTGGAGCTTATAGAACCAATTTTTGGGCATGATTTTAAAAGTCATACTGCACAATCGCTAAGTTTGTTGGTTCCCCCCACCCCTTCATTTAACAGAAAGGTTGCAGAAATATCTCAGACAAATTTTTCCGCATGACTGATTTGATGAATTATTAGTTCTGTTCCCATTGTGTTAGGTGCTGTAAAATCAGGTGCTCTTCCATGTTAGAAGAACTTTGAATCTAAGATGAATAAAAAGTTTGTTCAAACATACTGATATAAAACTACAAAGAAGCAGTGAGATGATACTGGTCAAATTATGAACAGTGACATCTTAACAGTGTTAATGTCTGTAGTTTTAATTTTGGTACTTCAGTGCTTGAAAAAGTTATCTCTGAAGACTCTGTGGGTCTTCACATACTGTGGATTCTGTCAGAAATCAGATTTTAGTTCTGGGCAATCTCTGATTATATCTAGTGGCCAAGTCCTCTGGATGCATAAGGCATGCATCAAGGAAAAATACTTAAACATGGGTTTTTTGGTTCTTACATTTGAACAATGAAAAGTGCAAAACATGATTCTGTGCTTTGGAGTTCTGTTAGGTATTTTCCTTTGAGAATTTCAGCATTAGAGTGTAAGATATGTTCACTAGCTAAGTACTTGATTCTGCATGCAGTACTCAAGTGGGGCTCAGGAATATGTTGAGCTTTGTGCAAATTGTGATACAGCAGGAGCACTCAGAAGTACAACTGGGGAAGATTTTTTTTAAAGGTATGCTTGTTAGTCAAAAGCTGAATCAAATGGCTTCTTTAGTCTAGGTTTATCAACTGTCTGCAGAGAATATTCTGGACTTAACTGCTTCTCTTGTGGTTTTTTTTTAAATTTTTTCAGTGTTTCCTGTGAGCTTAATGTGACTGGCCTTTCCTGCTTCTAAGCAAGCATTCATTTTTGCTCTGGAAGGTCAGGATGCTTTTTCAGACGTTGCCTGTGATCTGTTTTGGAAATTCCCGGATTTAGAGTGTCTCCTTTCTAGTAAAAATCAGAGTTTATAATACTTCAGCCAATTTGGCTGCTGGTTTGTGTTACATAATAGGGTGCTTGGAGCAGTTTTTGCCTTTTGAATCATCACGTAAACAGCTTTGCCAAACTTTTTTTGAATGAGAAACTTATGCTTAGTTTACATTACTATGATCAATGCAGAACTTCTAAAATACATATTACAATGTTCTCTGTGTTTTGTGTAGTAACTCACCGTTTTAAGGACAGTTTTAACAGATTATAGTTACTGCTGAGTCAGTGAAGAAGTCACTGTCATGTAAGTTAGCAATTTAACGTTACACATCTTACAAGTTGCATAGTCAGTTTTGTTGATCATTTGAGTGTTCATTTTACTGATCTGATATCATGTTAAAAGTAGTTTCCTTGAAGCTACTAGGATTTGAACATACATAGTTATGTTCTTCACCAAAATTAACATACTCCTTTGAGGGCAATTTGGATGTCATGGGAACCCGAATCTAGCTGGCAGATGTCTTCCAGCCCTTAATTTGGGGTTAAGTTAGCTACAGAGCTGAAGCATTAATATTAAGTAATGTTACCGTGCACATTCTGTTAGTGAGCCAAGATATAAATTCTGGCAGGTGGGGAGTGCATAGACTGCTTGCATTCTTTGCCATCCGTGCAATGGAGTATAGCCAGGTAGGGGATCCAAAGGGATATCTGCTTCAGGTACAGCAACTACAGCGAACTTTGTTCATCGAGCAGAATGCTGAGAGAAGATGCTGAAGCTGGAAATGGAATTCTCACCCATCAGTCATCTTCCCACTTTCAGTTAATAATTTTTTGTCATCTTGGTATTATTCCATGATTCCATAGAAGACATACCTTTACAGCAAAAGAGCAATCATCAAAGACATAGTTGACTAGACAGATTGTTATCTACTGTTATGTTTCCAGGGTTGATGGTGTATTCAATTTTCAGATTCTGATGAAACTGTAGCCCTGAACATAGAAAAAGAATTAAGAATGCAGACATATGACTGATTTTCTGGTGTACAATGTACAGTGGAGTTTTATGTAGGACTACAGCATCTTTTTGTAGTAATTTATAGATTACTGTAAATTTGCATGTTTTTGAGAAGATGAAAAAGAATTTTCAGCCCTGAGGAGCTGAATCTGACACACAGTTTTTAACTTGGCTTTATAAAAGCATTCTTAAAGTTAAATATGTTGGCCAGAAATGACATTTTGGTGCCAACTTTGTAAATAATATTGCTCCATGTGCTGTTTGATTGAAGAAAAAAAATGTGACATGCACACACATACAGGAATAAAAAGCTTTAATCCATTAATATCAGATTATCTTTTTCCCCACCTTTTTGATATAGGAATATATATAGGTTTATGTCTGCAATATGTTTTCTCACCATTGACACTTTTGTTTTAGTGTAGGCTTACAGGAACTGAAGTTAATTGAAACGTATTTTTTCTTTTTCTTACTTTTTTCTTTTTAGTCACCAAATCAAATCTTTACAGTATAGCAGCACGGGAGATGTCATTCTTGTTGTCTCTGGTAACTCTCAGGCAAAAGTTCTTGACAGAGATGGATTCCCAGTAATGGAATGCATAAAAGGAGACCAATACATTGTGGATATGACAAACACAAAGGTAAATTCAGAAACTAATTGAATGCCAGAAGACTGACAATAGAGCACAAGGCTGATGGGGAGCGGCTGGGGGAACTGGGGGGGGTCAGCCTGGAGAGGAGGAGGCTCGGGGGGACCTTGTGGCTCCCTGCAGCTGCCTGACAGGAGGGTGTAGGCAGGGGGGTCGGTCTCTTCTCCCAGGTGACAAGTGACAGGGCAAGAGGAAATGGCCTCAAGTTGCATCAGGGGACATTTAGATCAGATATTAGGAAAAGTTTCTTCACTGAAAAGGGTTGTCAAGCACTGGAACAGGCTGCCCAGGGATGTGGTAGAATCACCATCCCTGCGTTCAAAAACCGTGTATATGTGGTGCTTGGAGGCATGGTTTAGTGGTGGACTTGGTAGTCCTGGGTTAATGGTTGGACTTGATGTAAAGGCTTTTTCCAACCTAAATGATTCTGTGATTCTATGAATATAGAGTATTTTTGATCTTAATGAGAAGCCTCATAAAATTCAGTAAGGGAAAGTGCGAAGTGCTGTCTCTGGGATGTGATAGTCCCATTTATTACATGCTAGAAGTTGTGGGACCTTCATCCATGGATGGCCATAGATTTCATTCAAGGCCAGCTAGACAAAGCCATGGCTGACCTGATCTGGTGTTGGCTATAGTCTGCCTTTAAGTGGGAGGGTGACCTAGGTAAACTCAGAGTTCTCTTCCAGCTATCATTTCTATGGTGCTACAACAAATCCATCTATTTAAAAGCATATCTTTTAAAAATTGCCAGCTTCTCCCATACCCTTGTCCATCTAACAAAAAAATACTAGAAACTATTGATCTGGTCTATTATCTTGCTTTCTTCTACCCTCCATTTGTTTGCTGATACAATTTACCTCTTTTAGTGCAGTGCTTTGAACTTGTTACTGTTACTTCCATGCCGTGAGTGTAAGGCTAATAAGCAACTTGCAGATTTTTAATGGTAGTTAAAAATGCAAATGGGAAGGGCTGGTTCATAGTTTTGAAGTGTTTCAACAACTGTTGATTGGGTCCATATTTTGACAAGCTATGAGACAAGGATTCTGTTTACACAGATAATTTAAATTAAAATCAGTTTTTTTAAAATAGCTTAAGCCTAAAAAGTAATGATGATCTACTGCTCAAACTGATGATAAAATTGATTTATTTGTTCATGGTGAAGTGTATTGCCAAATAACTATGATAAATGCTGTTTTGCCTAAAGTTGTCAGATGACTATTTCTTCTGGCTAGTGATATGTATATAAAACCATCAAATAGTAACATCTGCTTTAGTTCTTGTTTACTTCAAAGTGATTCAGATTTTCTTTCTCTCCTGAACTTCTAGAATTCCAGTGTATTGTGGTCCAGCAGTCAAAATGCTGAAGTGTTTGTTGTTTTGTCCCATGAACTTTTCAGTATTGCTCACTGTATTTGTGCTTAAAGCAAACTGAAGTAATTCTACCGTTGCAGGAATAGTTTCCAAATTTCTCTTTGAATATAGTTAATGAGCATGTGCCTATACTTCAATGAAGTAAACCCAACTGGACAAAGACGTTTTATATTCATAGTCACCGTAGTGGCAATAGCTTACTTTGGATAAAATCCTTACCTTATTTTTTTTCCATCCTAAAGAAACAGGGCTGGCTACTCAGTTTGCAACTTCCAATCTTTTATGAGAAACTCAGTTTATTAAGTGGTTAAATCCATCTTGACTCTCAAATTCTGTTTCCTCAGTTTTCTTCAACATGGTCTTTGGCTGGTGTAGTTTGGCATTGAGTATATTTATTGTGTTACCCTGATAATTCTTGTTATTTCTGTTATTTCATGTAGCTTGGAACAATTTGCATGACACCATGTTGATGCCTCTTGTTTCAACCTTTCTCTGCATTACAGCTCTACAAAGAGGTTAAGTGGAAATATGATTCCGTGCCATTTTCTGAAAGAAAAATGAAAAAAAGAATGGCAGGGGTTTATAATTTGAAAATGAAAACAAGCAAGGATTAAATGCATTTATAGTACATAAAATCTTTTATATCATTGTGATGTCAGTCAGCCGTTGCTGTGGTCAGAAGGGTCTGATTTGGCTTTCAGCTTTTATGTGATTTCACTGGAAGGTTTTGGAATAAAATTCATAAAATGTTGTAAGACCTTTGTGTTTGTTTTCTTAGGGTCATACAGCAATGCTCAATTCAGGCTGCTGGCATCCAAAAATAAAAGAAGAATTTTTGACGTGTTCTAATGATGGGTAAGTATTGAGCTCTATCTTTGTCAGGGCTTTTTGAAAGGCTTGTTTGTTTTGTGTTTCAGTATTGTGCCCTAATTTGCTTTAAATATCATCCTTTTAAATCTTGAGCGAGTGCTCAGGACAGTGTCAGGCAAAAATGCTGTTTCATCTCTAGATAATTAATGTATAATTTAGTTTTGTAATTTAAAATTTTAATGATATTTCGTGGAAATTATTGGTTAAATATGTTTTTACAAAGATTCTTTGACAAAATTTTACTTTGCCCGTTATATCTTCGAAGTAGAATAATTGCTGTGGAAAGACTCAAATGTAGCTGAGTTCACGGGGAAGATAGGGTATTTCAACTGGAAGCTTCAAGTTTTATGTTAAGTGTAATTGAATACTGATGGATATTGTTTGACAAGTGTCAAAGATTGTTAGAAAAGATTTTGTAGCTTCAGTCTTGATCTTTGTGGTTGCAGATGAACTGCAAAATGTCACTGTGGCAATTGCATGAATTACTAAAGTTAGTGCAGATGTCAGTAGCGAGATCACGAATGATTTCTGAATTATGTTTTAAATACACAATCTCCCTTACTCCAGGGTAACAGTGAGCAGGAAGACTAAATTGCCCCACTAATGTATCTGAAGTGTGGTCTGTGGTAAACGGAAGACTCCAATTATTGAATCACTTTAAAAGTGTGTGTGTGTGTTCCCTAAAGGAACTGACTTACTGGTTAACAAACAGGTACATGGAAAACAATTATTTTAATAGGAAAGATCACAATTTCTGATAAGACTGTAGCAGAAGAAAAAACCCCTTAAAATACTACAGTGTGCTTTATGGAGCAGTTCAGTTGCAAAAATGTGTGCAAGAAGCCAGCTATATATATTTTCCAGCTTGTAGGCACAATGGTTTTATATCCATAGTAGAAATATTTTTTAAATGGTAGAAAAGATGCTTTAAAAAAATTGTTGCTTTTTTGAATGTAGTTAAACATTAGTACAGCTTCTTGGTTAGGTTCAATAGTTTGTAGATAGTGAAAAACAAATCAAGGTATTACAAATCATGAAGATTGTCTAATTATGTGCTAAGAAAGTGTGTGTGTGTGTGTATATATATATATACACACCCCAAATATTTGGGATATATATATATATACACCAAATATGGATTGAGTTGATCGATCCTTGATGCTTGTGTTGCTGTGAGCTGAAATGGTCAAGTAAGTGAAATCCAGATAAACACTACTATAAATGGCTACATAATTGCATTTTCAAGGACTATGTGGCTGACATTACAGGAAAATTTCATTTTCTTTCATGCTAGTGACAGGTCTTTCCAGGATTTGGACACATTGTGTCAAAAGAAACAATTTGGGTTGCTTAATTTGCAAACAGATCTAAAATGATAATGACAATATTCCCTCTGTGAAATTTAGTAACAGAAACCATAAAGTCTCCAAAGTTTAATCCGTAATTCATCTTAAGACTGGAGCTGTAAACTCAAATAGAATAGAATATTTCAGCTGGAAGGGACGCACAGCGGTCACCTAGTCCAGCCGCCTGACACCGCTTCAGGGCTGACCAAGGGTTAAAGCTCGTTACTAAGGGCATTGGCCAAATGCCTCTGAAGCACTGACAGGCCTGGGGCATCGCCCACCGCCCCAGGAAGCCTGTTGCAGTGTCTGACCACCCTCTCGGTGAAGAAGTGCTTCCTGACGTCCAGTCTGAGCCTCCCCTGGCGCAGCTTTGAACCCTTCCCGCGTGTCCGTCAGCGGATCCCAGGCAGAAGGGATCAGCACCTCCCTCCCCACGCCCCCTCCCCAGGAAGCTGCAGAGAGCAGCGAGGTCGCCCCTCAGCCCCCTTTGCTCCAAACCAGACGAGCCCAGAGCCTCAGCCGCCCCGCGCAGGCCATGCCTTCCCGCCCTCCCACCAGCGCTGTTGCCCTCCTCTGGGCGCCTTCGAGGACCTTCACACCCTTCTGAAATGGCGGGGCCCAGCACCGCGCACAGCACGCGGGGTGAGGCCGCACCGGCGCTGGATGCCGTGGGACGTCGCCCCTTCTGAGCGGCGGGGTGGGCTGCCTTTGGTGCCCCCGGGATGCGGTTTGTCCCTCGGCTGCCCGGGCACTGCTGGCTCATATCGAGCCTGCTGAACTAAGTAGGAATCTGAGTAGGAAAGGTCATCTGATTATGCTAGTGTCTAATGAGCTCAGTAAACTTAATACAAAGAGATAAATAGAAGTGGTGTTTTCATTAGTTATGTTGTGTAAAGGTTTGTTAGTGGGTAGCACATCTCTGAAAATGTATGTTTCAGTAGTAAATGATAGCAGTTGTTGGTATTGTGCAATATTGGGTGAAATTTCTGACTTCTTTTTGGGGGTGTGTCTTGCTATTGTTTTTATAATGTTGAAGAATACTCAAGTGGAAATGTGGCTTTAAATAATGGAAAGTGCTGTCTAGTGATTTTTTTGAATGAGAGAAAATAACTGCCATAACATCCTCTATTACGGTAATTTCAGAGAGTATTTTGCCTTAACTGATTTGTGGTTAAAGGACACAGGTTTTTTTGAATTTCAAGCAAAAGCTATTTACAAATTCTGTTTTTACCAAGCATTCCAGAAACTAGGAATTTTGTATTTTGTTCTGATTATTTTACATCTTGCATTGAATGAGTTTATGAATGTGAATACACGTTAAAACTGTCTATCTATCTGCCTGACCCTTATGTGATGAAGAACTGTATTTCATTGATTTGTAAAGCTGGCTTTTTTTGAGTCTGTAGATTTGCACTTAAATACCTGCAGAAATATGAATCCATTGAAGAGTTTATGTGAAAACTTGGTTTATGTTGCATGCAAAGCAAACAAAACAACTATAACAGAAATTGAACTCTGAAGATGGTGGCCTTATCAGGTCAGACCAAAAGACTGGCAGTTTTTCGTCTAGAAAGAGGAGGTCTAAATGGGGTATAAACATATAATCAAAAGGTTTCAAAATGATCAGGACAGGAGATGAGCTGAATGTAGAATGAACGCTGTTTGCTAAACCCTGTTATACTAAGAGGCATTTGTTGAAAGTGGCTGAAGTTAAGTTTAAAACTAGTAAAAGAAAATACTTCTTTCTGGGTAGTATCCAAATATGTTCTGGGATGTGTTGTCACAGGAGGTTGTAGAGGCAGATTTAAAAAGTGATGACAAAAATTAATGTGTTGTGTTATTATTGCTGTGATCAAAGACTGATTACAGGGCTAAATGAATCTATGGTCAGACTTAGTAGCCTGTTTCTTATATTTTTATATGTTCTTCAGTAACAATTATTAATCTTGTGATATAATGCTTTTGCAGTGGTTTTATATTTAGAGTTGGTGTAGTTTTCATGTGACTAGGTTAACTGCTGGTAAAGTCTTTCTCAAAGAAGATGTAAGAGGAGATTGCAACTTCAGGTTGATATGTTGAAAGCAGGAGTTTTCATGATGCATAATGAGGTTAGAAAGCAAAATTTGCACGTAGACTTGTGGAGTTAAACACATTTAAAATATATTTTAAATCAATGCTTTTAAAATATTTAAAATACATATTTCTTTTTCTTTTCATGCTAATCTGCTGTAACTCAAATTCATCCTTGGGGATGGTCATTATGAGCACCTGACAGTTTCTTCTGATACCAAATAATTAAGCCTGTAGTAGTATCCTGAACTGAAAAGTAATTAAAATGAAGGCTCTTAATATTACTATTGTAAAAGAAGTATTTTGAGAGGTGGTCTGTTTATTGTGATTTATTCATGGCATTCAAATTTGCTCGACATTTTAAAAAATGATAATCCTCTAAGTAGGTTTGGACTATAATGTATTCTAATCTGTGGTTATTAGGCTAGTTGTAAATTTACTACTTCAGACTGCAGATATATGGGTTACCAGCAGGGAGTCTCAGCGTGTTTTGTATGACTGGTCAAGGACACAATCTTGAACTTGGAAAAGACTACATAGGAAGAAGACACAGTTCCATCTAACTCCTATACGAGACAAACAGAAGTTGGTTAGCTTACACACCGTAATGAGCCAGACTTCAGAGCCAGCAGTTACAGAATAAGTCTGAAAACTCCTCTTGTTAACTTGTCTTAAGTACATGTCCGCTTATGTGACTGTTAGTGAATGCATACAGCTTACAGTAGTTTACTTCTTTTTGTTTTCATTGAAAATATTCCAGATGATAGGTTAAGACACGTAATACCATATTGTTTCTTCTTTTATCTTATAGTAAGTTTAAAAAAACCCTTTAAAAAGAATAGCTTTATTATTATTCAGTTAGAGATGAATAATAATTCTGTTGTGCTTTTACAGATTGTTCAAGCTTTATTAGCTTTTAATTGCAGAAGGAAGTAAGAAATTTGTCAGTTCTGTAAGTAATCTGGTGATTCACCTTAAGAGAATGGATGAATAACACTAACCTAGAGATTTAGCTAAGGAGTTTTTTACTTGAATGCATTTTTTCAAGTAAGTTAAATCTTGTGCATATATTCGTAACTATGAAATGTTGATTTTAGCTTTCCAGCATTTCAAGTGATTAGAATAAAATTGTATCAGAAGAAAAGATAGACATAGAAACTTCAGTTGTCTTCTCTATGGAACTGCAGTAATTCTGTCTTTAAAAGTTTGCCTTACAGATATGATTATTTCAATTTTTGCTAGTTTGGCTGTTGTTAATTCATACCTACCTTTCACTGTGTTTAAAGCATACATACAAAGCTGTTTACAGTATTGGTATTAATGATACAAACTTTCTTCATGCTCAGGCTGTCTTTTAATTTATGGCAGTTCATTTATGTTACCTAGAACTTTAAATACCCCACAGCTATTCCTGAAAGATCAGTCTCTTTTAATTGCATGTACTGGGTGCCATTCTAGATAATTCTTAGATACAATGTGATCAACAACATCTCTGTGTTTTTTGTAATGCCTTTACCACATTTTTCAGGCTTTTTTGGAACATATGCTTAAGGCAAGGATCTGTCAATATGTCAGCAGTGTGTTTAGCATGTCTGCAGAACTGCAGTGAAGTTTATAGTAACAGAAATACCAACATTAATGCATTGCCTAAAAGGGAAAGAAAATTTTGAAAATGAGAAAGACTTTAAAAATTATTCTGCTCTCTGGAAATATACCTAACAGTGAACTAAAAAAAATACCCAGTGTTCTAAGAGATAACTAACTCCTTGTTTATATCATTCCAAAATATCAGTTGACTTCTATGTTAAAACAAAGGAGGAAGAGGAAACGGATAATATTGTTTTCATTATTTGGATGTTTTCTTATCACAAATGTGATAGGTAGTGCTTTATGAATAAGCAAGAGACCTCAAGGATATTAAATGTTCCAGCAACAGGTGTTCTATTTCCCTACTGTCATATATTTTTACCTCCTAGGAGTAGAATTGCAGCCAAACTTGAAATTTAGCAGTCCTGAACTTTATGATTTGTTGTTGCAGCTAGGGCTGTGGTTGATTAACAGCAGGTTAGCCGTAGAAAATTCTTCTCACAAGTCTTCCCTCTCTCACTTTCTATTAAGTTATGTTCATACTCTTTAAAAAGGTATCATAGAGAATATTGACTGCCATCACCAAGTGATATCTCTAGGAAGTTCTTCAGGGATAAATTGTGCTTCATCTTAGATCTATCTACATTTAAAAAGGTGGAGTTATTTCAGCAAAGTAGCTTCAAATCTTCAGAAATAAAACTGAGCATTTAAGGTACAATTTAATCCTTAGACTTTTGTCAGATGCATTGTTTAAATATGAAGCTACTCTGCTCCATGGTATAGGGTGTTAAACGGCTTTTTAAAATCATATACTGCTGCTTAGTAAATGTTCTCTGTGTCTTAATGAAAAAGAAGACAGATTTCTGCCACTTGTGTGAATTAGAGTGATGACCATAGAGTGTTCACAAAGGAAAAGTGAATACATTCTTAAAATCCTACTTTTCAAGTTTAAAACTATTAACTCTTTCGCAATGGTAGCTTAACTACCTTTTTTAATGGAACAGTTGACAGTAAGCCTAATTACATTTCCAATTATGGTTTGTAATTTCAAGCTTGCAGAATATAATTTGTGAAGGACAAGTGCTATGGATAGCTCTGTGTAACTTCCATCTGAAGTTTACAAGCAGTGCTGTTTAGAAGTTTTTTCTCTTTGGGACACCTAGACACTACTTGTGGTGGGTTTTGAAATGATACATCTTAGTGAACAGTGTTGTTTCACGATCACTTTTATCTCTGATGCCTTTCACTTTTCAGATATTAACCAATTCCATTCTACTAACCAGGTTCACATCTAGAATAGCTTCTGTCCTGTCTCCCTCCCATTAGCTGCCTTGTTTCTAGGTCTATGTATGTGTCAGCTGTCAGTATAGGACTTCTCCTTCATGACCAGTGGTTTCTGGCAAGTGTTCCTTTAGGCCCAGAACTGCATAAAGGCTTGATAGCTTGACAGAAAAGGGATTTGAGCAAGATCTGGACTTTGCTCAAGATGACCAGCCATCAGTTTTCCTGCCTATAGATCAATCAATTGCTTTTCCTTCCACAATGGCATTCTGCTTGTCTGGCAAGCTCCTTCAGCGAAAATTATTCTGTTTTCATTCAGTTGATGAGGTCTGTGCAGCATAAGTTTTAGAGCCAAGTCACCTACTACAGTTCACATACTTGCTCCTTATAAATATATTTTCCCCCTGCCATGGTAGTATGTTCTAAGGAGAGCATAATATTAGTATCTTCAGCCTGCTTGACCATGCACTGTGAAGGACAGCTCTGCTAGCTGTGCAACTGGGATTACTTGGCATTTCTCCTGGATTTATAGAATCTAATCTTTAGATTACATACTGTCTGCTCACTCTAGGTTGATAGCCTCTTAGCCTAAGATAATTAGGCTTTAAGTGAATGCAACCCTGGAGTTTGTCTGAACTCTGTTAAGGCCTGGAATAGCTTGGTTGACAGCTTAAGAACTGAACCTATAATTTTACTTTTTTTGAATGTTTTAAGTGTCAGTGATGCTGTGCATATGAAGACATAGATGAGAGCAGAATCTGGACTTGTGCAGTTCAGTGTTAAGTGTAGTTGTATTGTCTTGCTGTTACACAGAATTTGTAGATTTTGTGAATAATGTATTTGAATAAATATGACAATTAAATTTGTTATATATACTGACATTTTTTAAAAGCACCAAACAAACTACAATACTGAAGAAAGTTTTTGGATAAATATTATTAGTCTTAAAGCCTTCAGTGTGTTAAACATTTTATGTGTAATAAATACAGTTAACACTGATCAGTCTGCAGCTTAGAAGACTGCTGACAGCATTAAGATAGCAATGCCAAGGCTACTACTAAGATGTTTGTATAATCGTTCATTAGAACCTAAGCTTCAACAATACATTTGTCTTCACAAATTTGAAGACTAGTTTGCAAAGTATACTTGAAAATAATTACTAGTATTTTACCTTCATCTAGGGTAACATTTAAAAATCTTTGTTTAATTGCAAAGTCTTAGGCTTGTGCTTTTGTGCAGTTTCCAGATTTGGTTCTTAAAACAAGATGCATGCTTTGGAGTATAGAACCTGCATTGGGGTCCAAAGCTATTACTCCCCAAAGAGGTCACCCTGAATTAAATCTAGTTGCATCATACAGCTTTATAGGGTAGGGAATGCAGGTAATACAGAGTGAAACAACTGAATTTGCCAGCGGTATAGTATTGCTTGGAATTCAGTTCTAGGAAAAAAAGGGATTCTTGCCAAGTAGTTTCAAGCACGTAGGTATGTAGGTGTATGTACAGATGCATATTTACTTCATTCCGTATGAAGATGAAATTCTGAAGTTTGAAAATTGTTTCTTCAGGATTTTTATGAGACAGTTTTCCTCCAAGACAGTATGGCAGTTTATGCAAAATTTCAGAGTTAATTTAGAATATAAAAGAATACAATTCTGTTCAGTGATGTATTTTTAGTCATACCAAGGTGAAGTTGTTTTTTATTATGGCAAGAAACTTGAAAATTCTTTTTTTTGCCAGATGAAAATATACATTAAATTTTTTTTGTTTATTTGGCAAGCACAGGATTTAAATATTCACAGTACTCCAGTGCTTTCTGGACAGTTTCCTTTTAGAACTCTGCAGTGAGCAGAGCAAGAAGGGGCAGCCTTTTCAAAGGAAGTTTGCCTTCGCTAGTCAGTCACAATGTTCTTACCTTAGCTTGGGAAGGTGGTAGTTTCAATGCATATATTTGCTTCTCTCGTCCCAGAACACTTAGTGTTTCACTTCTCACCTGTATTGTGTACAACTTGTGTTATATGGATAAGCTGTCCTTGGGACTTGTTCCCTAACCCCTTTCTGTCAAAATGAGACAGACTGGAAAAACTGTTTAATTGTTACATCTTTCTTGGTCTTGGCTCACTTTGACTGAGATGGGTTAGAGTACTTCTGAGCAGCCCCGTTAGCAGATCTGAGGGGTAAGTAACTTCTGGCAGGATAGAAGTGATGGGAGAGTGGAAGTTTTAACATTTCCATCAGCTCAGCTTGGTATCAGATAGGGAAGAAGACTAAAACTGTTAGGAAACTTCCCATTGTTCAGGGTTGTACCCACATTGTTGAGGAGACACTTCCATTGTGTCCATGTAGAACATAACTTTGTTCTACAAGTATCTCTCACTCTGGCAATTTTCTCTCCTGTCTTCTCCCATGAAGAATTGATTACATCTTTTATTATGAGGAAGAGATTTCATTTTCATGTAAGTATTCACTGGTTATTTTAGCCTATAACTCAATTTAAAGGACCATTTTCTCATAAGATACGCATCTAATGTAAGTGACCAGAATTCTCCAGTTATTCTAATAATAATGGGAAGTACAATAGTACTTAGTAAACTAAACTCAAATGTTTTTGTTTGATAATGAGAAAGTAAAGTAGGGTAGACAATTTATTTTGGCACATTTGCTTATGAAGATAAAATATGTATTCTGTCTAAGAAAATAAAAATAAATTGCTATGATTAATGTTCAGATCTGATTCTGTATTAAAGTTGTGCAGTAATGACTGATGATAGTTATTACCGTATAGATCAAAATTCTGGGAAAATATTTTGCTATGATTTTTTTGACATTTGCAATTACAGGTAATTTCATTGTTTGTAATGAAATTTAAAATTGTTCCTCTTATCAGGGTACTCGTGTTATATAAATATATGTTATAGTTAAAATCCCAGTGATAAATTACTTGTTTAGCGCCTAAGACATGTATGTTTGGTGGCTTTTGTTTTTCATGAAATGAATTGGAATAGCCTGAAGTTACATTTCTCAGCTGGGAATCTTTTCGAAGTTATATGGTTTCACTGGATGATGGTTGCTCTGGAAGTTCTTTCAGTTCAGAAAATTCTGTTTAATACTGATAAATCCCATTTTGCAAGTGGGATAGAATATCATGGAAATGCTCTATGGGTTTTTGTGAAAGAAGCTTCTCTCTCTTTATTAATCAAACATTTTATACATTTTTATATAGTATCCATTAGTACATTATAAGCAGTAAATTACAACCTAAAATATATTGAGATTTTTTCTGTTACTTCAATTGAGTTTTGTTTGTGACTTTTAAAGGATTTATCTATAAATACATGTGAGATGTTTGCTGTATATCAGTTGGACTGGCTAATAGGAAGAGATCTTCAAACTGGTTATCTGCAGTAATCAAAACAACATGTTTCTAATATATTTTCATAAGATTGGACTATTGCCTCAACTTATATTTTTATAAATTATTTTAATTAAAGCATATTTTTTCAGAGAAATTATGAATCTATTTCTGGTAAAACCTGAACGCTACATATTAGTCATTGATAGTGAAAGCAGATTGGTTGGTGAACTGGGTGAAGACAACAGTATTGTGAGGTCGTACATGGAGAAGAGTATTTTCAAAATTAGACCCGTTTCCTGGAAGTTATGTAGGGTTAATTGTATATAAGCTTTTAGTATGAAGCTATGGAAGAGGAGATATGTATCTCTTAAAAATCCATACACACAGAAATCAACTTTTACTAATGATATTTGTAAAGGATAGGATGTTAATGTTTTGTTTCAGCAGTTACCATTGAGTCTGCAGTTGAGTTGTGTCTAGTTCCAATGACAGCAGGCTAAAAAGGATGTTGAAAGAGTGAAAAGGAAAACATCTGAGAAGAATCCTGAAACTTCACTTAACAGAGACCTCGAGGAGCTGAAAATGCTTCAGTTAATTGAATAGGATATTAAGAGACTTGGCCGTAGAAAGGAAATAACTGAAACAGACATAAATGTCTGACAGATGAAATTTCTTTGAATTGTTAGACATAACTAGATCCAGTCATCGGAAGCTAGCGAGGTTTGAATAGGTGAGATACAGTTTTTGTCAACAGAGGGGTTATGTGACTGTGGAAGGAAGTAGCGCAGTAAATTCTTCCAACATTTTAGCCTTCACATAGGAATTGGCAGATGAGATTTCTCTTTTAATCATCAAACAAACCAGTGAGCTCCAAAAGCGCCAGGTAATAAGTCTGAGATTAGAATGGCATATGGATTTCTTGGTGACAAAAACTGATCAACTCGTAAATGTGTCATAGTTACTTGTGGGTAAAGGTTTGGGGCTTGAGCGGTGAATGTCTTGTTTCTCAACTTTTTGAGGCTAGGAAGAAGTCAATACATAGTCCTTCTGAGGCTAGCAGAACCGTCCATGTGGAACTTCTAGTGGGAAATGGATCTAATTTTTTTCTGTTAGCATGTTAATTAGATACTTTTTTCTTTAGTTGCATGTTATGTCTTCAGAATCAATCAGCCTTCACAGTGTTATCAACCAATTCCTCACTGAGTCTTTACCTGATCTTTTCCCCCGCCACACTCCCTTTCTGTCTCTGAATCATTCCCCAGTAGATTGTTTTACAGCCCCTTTATGGCAATAATTTTAAATTTAAAGCTAATTTTATCATTCAAGTATTTGCTAATAAAGCTTTATATTAAATGTATTTCTCTTGAGAGCAATTAGTTTGGTTTTGGAAATGTTTCATCTCTTTGTTGAAATGTTTCCAGACCTATGATTTGTGAAATCTGTTTGCTAGGACAGAAAACATGTGATCAATATTCAAGACTTTAGTTCATTAGTGGTGGTGGAAACTTCTGGTCAGCTAATCTCTACAATTAAGATCTACATTCATTGGTGTCTGTATGATTTAGAACCTGCTGGCAAACATTTCAGTCTCCTGAGACTTAACTATTGGTGAGATAAGATTCAGATCTTTCATCATCACACAATTACTAGACCATATGCATGCCTACCTTCAAAATAAATAATTCACCTATACCTTTTTGTAGCTTCCTTCTGTTGTGTGATTCGCAGTGAGTTAAATGGATAGCAGAATAACAAGGACTGAAGAGTTTCAGAGAAGAAAAAATGTCTTCCCGTTTTTTGGTAGTACACACTTAATCTTTAAAAATTAATTATACTATCAGCATGTTTATTTTAAGTCCTAGCAAATAGTTGAACTTCAAACTGAATTGGTTTGAGTTAAAATCTGGTGTTAGAGCTTTTTCAGGGGGTGATTGTTTTTATAAAAAAAGACTTATTTTTTCATTCCAATCAGAATAATTCTGAAAAATAGACTTAATTACTTGCCTGGAAGTTTATATTTCATCCCAATGTGTGCCTGTCTGCAGCATGAACTGCTTTTCCTTTGGAACTTTTTTCTTAATTTTTTAAGGACACTGAATATAGTGCTAATATAAAAATACTTTTTATGTAGTGGGTTTTTTTGGACTATCAAAATTGCCATTGAAATACAATGTGGAATACATATTTCCAGTTTTTTCATGCAGAGAGACAACCTCAGAGAAACAGAGCGGATACATCCAGTCCATGGCAAGGATTTGTTTGCTCTGGAAACTTTACCATAGTAAACAGAGAATGTCTGATATATTTTACTTAGTTCGTGTTCATTTACATGAAGTTTAGCCATGAAGTAGCAACTCCCTCATTGACTCTAAAATGGCTATTTTTTAAATCCAGGGCCCATGCTTAGAAGGATATAGATGACATTAATAGTTTCCTGAGCACTGTACATGAAAAGTTACAATGTTCTTCTTTAGTTTCACAGGTTCTGATGTTTTGGGGAACATCCATGCAGTTTTAAAGTAGCTGTTCCACATGCAAAGTCTCTTTTTTTTGCCCTCTGCTGAAGTTGAGCACCATTGTAACAGAATTGGTGGAATGAGTGATGTGAACATTACCCATCTGCTTTGGTAGAAAGTTAGTGGCTTGGTTTAAAGAACATCCTCATCAGGTTACATTCAAATTAGTGATTTAGCAATGAAGCAGCTGGATGATAACACCTTTGACAATGCCAAGTAGATTTTTAAGGTTTCCAAAACCATTAGAGATGTGGTAGATATGCCCATTTTGTTTGGAAATGCATTTAATTATATGGAATATAACTTAAAAAGTGTTCCATGTATATTCAGTACTGTAGTATAGGAAGACTATGGTAGTGAGCCTTAGAATTTTTATTTCTTGTAATGACTGTTTGTGAATTGGAAGTTAAATAAGGCACTCACAAACTGTTGCAGAAAATATTATCTAGAAGAAAGTATAAAATGTATGCGACTAATGCTACATTCATAAATTCAAAAGCAGGAGGAAAGTTAGAGGTACATAAAGTAACTAATTTTTTTTGCTTCAAAGAAACCAGATGTTTGTGTGCATGTACGCAAGTAAGCACATAGAATAAGGAACTGATAGTTTGATACCTGGTCCTGAGATAAAATATATTTTAAATTTTTTTTTTATTATTTCCTCTATCAGTTACAGAGATTTTAGCTCTATATCTCAATTTTCACCTGTGTAAAATATAATACTTTTGCTTCCACACAAACCTGGTTTAACCAGTATTTTATATACTCTGTGTACTATAGAGTTATTGCTTCAATACCTACATTGAAATACCAGGCAGATTATCTAAAAATTTGTTCTCAAGAGTTGCATGAAGTAAAAATGAAGCAGAATTGCATTTATGAAAATCAAATTATGCAGGAGGATTTGTGTATCTACCTTACTTGTCCTCACATAATTCATATTTTATTTCTTATTTCAACCATAGTAATTCAGCTGTTTCAAATAATGAGGCTTAGGAATTACATGTCAATTATAGGTGACTTTTCTTTCTCCTGTCTCTGGAACAGCATGAGTTCCCATCCTTTGGCATAGGAGCATGGTATCTTGCAGAAGAGGGAGCACTGGGGTTGTACAGGGGTAAAGTTCTGTTGCTTTTGTGAAAGTCTCCCCTAATTAGTCAAAATTACGTGTCTTTGGAAAAATCACCTCTGGGGACTTGTTCTTTATATGAGTGCTTTCATCAAGAAATTGCTGCTGTCTCGCTTGTGTACGTAATTTGCACTGCACTGGCATAGCAGTTTGCTTTTCATCTTGACATGTGTAAAGGTGTGAAGTCTACTCCAGATATGTGAGGATGACTTTTCCTGGACTAACTTACCTATTTATAAATGTATATGCAGTGCAGAGCTGATTAAGAGAGCACAGCAAATGAGCAGGCCTGGTTGAGAGGAGTTTGAGTGATGACTGTGCTAACCCTTGCTGAAAGCTGTATGTTTACAAAAGGGTTAGTAAAGCTATTTTTGTCTTTATAAACTATGTATGTTTATATTAATATTTTTCTGAAGTTTTTCTTGATTAAAATGTTAGCTGCTCCAATAAAAAAATACAGACAGTTGTAAGAGATTGCACTTGGAGGGTTTTATAACTGGTATTTTTACTGCGTAACTTCATTTTTAAAGGGTTTGTACACTTTCAGGTAGATTATATTAAGAACTAAAAATTTAAAACAGAAGAAAAACTTGGTGCGATGCAAGGAAAATGGGGGACCAAAGCATGCTAAATTGTGCCAGTTATTTTTCCTCATTTATTTAAGCAAGTCTTGCTATTATATTACACGTGGCTCTCTGGAAGTGAGTATGGCATGCGCTTTGTCCCTAGACTCTAAGGAATGGTTTTAATTTTAAAATCCAGATGTATTTATGCACATAGACAGGAACAAAACTCTACTGTCCACATAGCATGGTTGAAGTGAAATTGATTAATAAGTGTTTTTTACACTGCACCTCATATAAACAAAAACTTTTTCTGAAGGCTCGGTGTTCAGTTAAGCATTGTGCTTTGATCTTCCAATTTTGTTTTGGGGTTCTGCACGTATATGGAGTCTCATATATTGATTCCAAGACTAGATCAGTTTGTTTTTCTGAAATAACTTCAGAATTTAATGTCATCTACAGCTTCCAAGTTTATTCCATATGGAATAGGGGAGGCTCATTCTGTTTGTCAGTGTAAGACAGAGAAACTCGCACAGTAGAATCTGAGTTATACACCCAGTGGTGATGGATCAAGAATTAAGAATTTTAGTTCCTTCACAGTCATTTGAACTACACATATATGCACATGTATCTGGTCTGTGTATAAATGCAGTGATTTTAGTAAGCATGTGAAGTTGTTCATGGTGTTTATGTGCAAACAGTAGATGTGACATGAAAATGTACTTTTTATTTTTCTCCATTTGGAAATGGAAGTGTTCTTGTAAATTTAGTTTACAACTTAAATTGATTTCACCAAAGCCTGAAAGTGTCTGTTAAACTTACAGTTCTCACATGGACTTCTCTGCAGCTACTGTACATACTTTCAAACAAGGTGGTTCAGCTTTTTCAGTGGTAGGAACTGGATGGTAACTTAGGAATGCCTATCATGGGCTGTGTAAAATCAGCAGTAGCTTTTGGATTTAAACGGCTGGTTGTAGCTATGTGCAAGAGGAGATTTTAACATCTCATGCACTTCTAAAATCTCTATTACCTTTCCACAAAATTGAGGGTGCCAGGAGTGATGAAATTTGGTGGTCCCAGTCTGAATTTGGCCCTTTACACTTCTGACCCATTTACATCTGTTTATTGATGGCTCTCTTGCTTCAAGAGAAAACACATTTGGATTTTAAATGTAAAAGTATATAAAAATTAAAAACTATTTCAGAAATTACTTATTTTTATAAGAGCTTCCTCAGTGCCTTTTGTTCTGTTTGGAAGGAACTAAACATACAAAGTGTCCTGAACATGCTTTTCACTGAGAGCTTCCAGTTGAGTAGAAGCTGGCAAATGCTGCTATTTCAAGAAGGGTAAAAAGGAAGACCCTGGTAATTACAGGCCTGTCAGTCTCACTTCAGTGCCTGGTAAAAATATGGGGAAGGTTATTTTGGGTGTTACTTGAGAGACAACACAGTCATTGGTCATAACCAGCACGGGTTCATGAGAGGGAAGTCCTGTTTGTTTCCTTTTATGACAAGGCTGACCAAGAAAAGCCAGTAAATGTGGAGGGTTTTTTATTTTTATCAAAGCTTTTGATACTTCCTTTCACAGCAACCTTCTGGACAAAATGCCCAGCACACAGCTAGGCAAGTCCATAATGTGTTGGGTGAGCCATTGGCTGGTGGGTTGGGCTCTAAGAGTTACAATAAATGGGTTACATCAGGCCGGTGGCCAGTCATCAGTGGGGTTCCCTGGAGATCATTTTTAGGGCCAGCGCTCTTTAACATTTTTATAAGTGATCTTGATGCAGGAATCAAATGTGCCTTAAGTAATTTTGCCAATGATTCTAAACTGGGAGGAGATGTGGACTCCTTGGAGGGTGTGCAGGCCTGACAGATATGGATAGATCAGGGAGCTTGACATTCACCAACCAGCTTTATGCTGGTTATATATGAAATTTAACAAGAGCAAGCGCCAGATTCTCCAGCTGGGAGAGGGAAATCCTGGTTATGCATACAGCTTGGGGGATGAGAAGCTGGAGAGCAGACCCGTGGAAAGGGATCTGGGGTCTGGGCTGATGGCACTCTGCGCTGCACTGGTGTGGCCCCACGGCAAGCGCTGCGTGCGGTTTGGGCGCCCCGGTGTCCGAAGGACATGGAGCTGCTCGGGTGTGCCCAGAGGAGGGTGAACCGAGATGGCAAAATGCCTCCCGGGCAAAAGGCATCGGAGGAGCGGCTGAGGGCACCCGGCTGGGTCAGCGGGGAGAAGGCTGAGGGGGGCCTCATGGCAGCTGCGCCTCCCCAGGGCCGGCGGCGGAGGGGGAGCCGGGATCCCTCTCTGGCAGCAGCGGCCGGCACCGGGGGGTTCAGACTGCACGTTAGGAAAAGGGTCTTCACTGGCAGGTGGCCGCCCGCCGGGGAAAGTGGTCGCGGCACCAGGCCTGTCAGAGCTCAAGGAGCGCCCGCGCAGCGCTCGGTCACACGGCTTAGCTTCAGGCGCTCCTGCGAGGAGCGGGGGCTTGGACTTGATGATCCTGTTTCCTACTCGAAATATTCTGTGATTCTAATGAAACAAAAATTATTAATTTTGCTGATTCCCCAGGTAAAAAAGGAAGGCTAGAGCTGGGCATTTACACACATTTAAAGAGTAGCAGCATTATTGAGGAGACATCCGTGAGTTCTAGCTGGAAAAGAGTTGAGAATTTCCCTACTAATTGATTGACCTGTGTAGGAGCGCTTTCAGCTGTGAGTTAAACCTTGATTACTGTGGAGTATCTGAATAGGTGTGGGAATAGGTGCTTGTGAACTACTTGTGAATGCAGAAGGGAGTGGAGAAGTAAGACATGCTGTTTACAACATGTAGGAGCAATGGACGTGAGTTGCCCCCATTTGAGCTTCTGCAGTTTTGCCAGTATCCATCTCCCAGTAGCTCATGAAGTCAGTGATATTGATGCTATTTGTCTTTATTGTGATTTTGGACTTAGTTCTAGTTTTACTAGCTTTTGAGCAGTTTTATGTTGGTTCATAGAATTTTACATGTAAGTAGTGTGTGTCTCTGCCAAGAATACTCATATGCTCAAAATGCATTTTAAAGCACCCTTTCAAGTTATCTGGAGTAACAGAATAATTTGTTGAAGAGGATACCTGAAGGTCATCTTTTTCGATTGCCTGCTTAGTGCAAGGCTGACTTAGATCAGGTTGCTCAAGTAACAGCAGGCTGTGCAGTGAACTAAAAGGTGGATTTCTGAGCAGACTGAAATTCCAGGGCTTAAAGACCAGAGCACTACAAAGTAATGTGCTCAGACTGGAGATGCTTGATTTTTTTATTGCATTGGTTTATGAAACAAGTCACTTCTCTGGTCTTTTTTATTTCAAAGGAAAAACAGATTGTTAAAAATATTTCCTTAGTTGTTTGTGTCCTGCCTTTACTGTATTTAAATCTACAAATTTTTCAACTCCAGGAAAACAATATTTTCCCGTGTGGAGAACATAACCGATAAGGGAGCATAAATCCCTTAGTTTTCATATTCAGAAATAGTGGAATTGAATACTACTTTGTCCACTAACCTTTTGCTTTAGACTTTTAACCTTAGACAAAAGTCAGAGAGGAATATAGGAGCTTCTTCAGTAGCAGCAATATTATGATGTGAGCAGACCATAGTGACAAGTATGTAAAAAAATTATTCTCTGCGTGGTTATCTAGACAGATACAGGACTGCGTCAGGACTCTTTGGAGACCTCAGGCTAAGAACTGTATTTGTTCTTTCCAAAACATGCTTCCTCTGTGAAGTTTTGGGGGAGAAGTGTCTTACACTTTGATGTGTATTCCAGAAAATACGATAAATACATACATTTGTATGTACTTACACTTCATGCGCTGCAGTTTAGCTTGGTATTTATAAGCCTTTCATAAGTTTTTTTAATGGAGATTGTACTACAACATAACAAATTTTGTTTCTTAGTTCAGAAATGCAAAGTAAAGCTCACTTTTAAAAATTTCTGTAAACCAAAGTGCGTAGTTAAAATGTACAGCTGAATCAAACTTTGAATTATTTAGAATAAATTTTAAAATCAAAATACATTTAAGATTTACAATTTTCTCTCTTATGTTACTTATGTGTGTTAGATTGTTTTTGATAGCTAATGGAACTGCAGAAAAATAGCTGTAAGTGAGATTTGAGAAGGCAGCAAAAATGGTTAAAACTAATTGTCATG
This sequence comes from Falco rusticolus, assembly GCF_015220075.1. Lineage (NCBI taxonomy): Eukaryota > Metazoa > Chordata > Aves > Falconiformes > Falconidae > Falco > Falco rusticolus. The sequence continues at coordinate 70,644,417 of NC_051210.1, read as the reverse complement.
CATATAGGATCAGCTGAGGTGTTGCTTCACAGAACTTTTAATTGCTTGACTACAGTTTAATTCCAGTTGATTTTTCACTGGTTTAATGGAAAGTTCTGCTGAGTGTTAGTTCCAATCTAAGTTATTTATTGGAGCGTAGAAGAATGAGATCCAAATGAGCCTTAACTATTTTATACCCATGACTAATAAGCTTTTTAGAAAGGATCCTGTTTTCTTAGTGATTTACTCTTCCTGCTTTTGCAGTATCATGCAAGGCTGCTTTTGAGTTATTTCAGTTCATGCAGGTGACAGTAACTTGAACTGTTGAGATGTCCTTTACCAGAAGTCTTCCCCTTTGATCTTAATCAGATGTACCCCACAGGGAGGTTGATTACATCCTACTCTTATCTTTACTAAGTTGGAGGTGAGGTCTCAGTTGGTTGCCTTCCCACACCATTTGGAAAATGACACAAAATTGCACCTCCTTTTATTGTCACAGCTTTCAGAAGTAAATCACATAAATATTTGTAATTGACTTAATGTTCTGTATAGAAATAATAATATTAAAGTTAGATGTGCTGGAATGGTATATGAAGGACTTCTTGTGTGCAAAGTGCTACATAGTCTCAGGAAAATACCACTGATTGTTTTTTTTTAAATAGCACACATTGACATAGACTTCAAACTATTACTAATTCAAAAGCATATTGACTTTTCACAGAACTCAATATGCTTCATTAAAGGTGGACAGTTCTCGAACCTACTCTATAAATGGTTTTCAAAAGACTTGCTTTAGATACTTTGCTGATTTGAACTGGAGAAATAATTTGCTTTGCAGACATCCATGACTGCCAACATAATGACTGATGCAAAGAAAAACAACCTCTTTCTTCAGTCAGATTTGTATATGAAGACTTCATCCACAAGAAACAAAGCAAATTAGCTGTCAGTGCCACTGAAAAAGCAATTCAAAACTACTGTGCTTTATTTTCTCTTAATGCAGTTTCATTGCCCAAATGCTTATTACTAATGCAGTCAAATATATTCAGTAGTTGAGAGAAATATAGAAGGAAATACTTTAATATTTAAGGGAATACTGAGGGAGAAAGGCCTGTCGGGATTTGGGCACGGTGCGCATGTGTTTTGCCTATGGAAAAAAGGTTTGGGTTTTTTTCCATAGGCCTACATTGGCCTGTGGAAGAGGTTTTGTCAGATAGACTGAATCCATTGTAACTACTTTGACTTAAACGTCAGAAGTTCTTCAGGGAAGAAACCATTGCAACCACACGTTTAAAACACCTGAATTATTTTTTATTAACCTATGAGGCCTGAAACTGCCCTTTTCAGTACAGTATATGCGTTTAATTTGAGGACTATTCTGTTAGTCTGAAGAGGCCTTTTTCTGTATCACTCTTTTGGGCATCTAAACAGTGTTCTGGGCTATGTTTGTGGGTTTTTGTTGTTATTTTGTGGGGATTTTTTAATGCCTCTGTGATTTGCCTTCCCATTTATTTTCTGTAGAATTTTAATGTATTTATGATAGTGCTCAGTGCAGTACATTTTCCTCTCAATAATATCTGAAGCTTTACTTAACATTATTTTCTTTGTATGTAATTTATTCTTGTGCATCGGTTCTTGAGGCTGTTTGGTTTGGTGGGAGGGTTTTGTTTGCCCCCCCCCGCCCCCTTCCCTCCACCTCTCTTACTCTTTCTGGTTGTATGGACTCACTTTTTTTAGATTTATTCTGTTTTTCTGTGTTCTGAGCAGCACTGAATGTAACATGTATGTGGAATCTTACTCCTCCTTCCTTAGAAGTATGCACTTTTACTAGCATAATAATTGTGTGCCTGCATACCCTTCATTACTGCTTTCTGTCCAGCAGTTAGCTTTTTCGGTCTTCCGTAATTAATATGTTTTTCACTTCCACATTCCTTCTTGTATGTTCATTCCAATAATACTACCTTTCCTATCTCTTCTTCTGAGGTTGTAAGATTCCTCCCACAAAGCCTTCTGCTTTACTTATGTTCAGACGATTTAGTTTTGATGTGAGGAAAATTCTGAGCATTAGTAACTACACTGGAACTTTCCAATAACTGTTAATGGAAAAGACATATACCAATGTTGTTGGTTTGGGGTTTTGTAGCAAAATTTTCTGTCATTTACTTTACTTTTGTTGTTCTACCTTTCTGTATATGACTTATATTTTCATATGTTATACTGTCTTCCACGATAATGATTACATTCCAAGTAGATTGCTGGTATCCTCATTCATTAGTAAACATGATCTATTATATGTAGTGTGTTTTTTAGCTGGTTTTAATTATGTAAGAACACTTGATTTACAGATAATTAATTATTTCAAGACCTATACATTTAGCAAAACAAATTATATATAAAAACCCAAATGTATTCTTTAGATATGATAAGAGCAAGTGTAGTTTTAAGTTCGAGGGTCTTTTTGAAAATCTGAAGAAGGCATACATAAAAATCTTACTAAAAAGACAAAAATGTCCTGTAAAACTTTTAGGTCTCAGGTGAAACGCTGGTTTGAATTAAAGCATTCAGAATCTTTGAAGTTAAAGACTGGAGAAAGTAAGGTATTTATCTGAATCTTGCATTGGGCAGTATAGTTCGGTGGGAATTCACAAGAGGAAAAAAATTCTAGAGCAGAATCTTGGAATTTCTTTTATGATCCATTTTGAAATCTTCCCATTTGTGTGTCTGGATGCTCTTTCTTGTGCTTTGAGTTAACAGCTGTTGTTGATAGTTGATAAATGTCAACTTTTACAATCTATGATTATTTTTTTTCCTGTGTTCTATTTTGTCATTTATCCTCTGCCAGTGTGATGTGCAGAATATGTCTGCTATAATCTTTGACTTTGAGAATGATGGGATTTTCAAGTTTGTCATTTTGATCAGCTGATTTGGAAGTACTTTGGGGGAATTTTTCAGATTTTGAAAGAATTAACAATGCACTGAAAAAAACCTTGTGCAAAATTCCACAGAATACTTTTTTCCCATCACTTTGTACAGGCCCTTAGAACGGAATAGCTGAAATAGATTGTGTAAGTCATGTGCAAGATCATGTACGAGATCTGCTTATTTAAAAGAATTATTGAAGAAACAGCCTTTTCACATTAGGTTGCTTTTTATATTAGTTGTGTTTCCATCTCTGCTTATATTCTCCATGAGTACTCTTGCTGTAATGCAGAAACTGAAGCAAGGAAAAGATGCATAGATGATCCCCTTGTTCATCACTGCATGGTCAAGGGCCTAACTAATTGTACATATTGAAGAGATTATTTTTTACTATTGATAACGTTGAGGAAGGAAGGGTCTGGATGGCTGGATGTCTTAAGCAAATATTTCTAAATCTGGGTTCTGCTTGGATGGTATGTGTCAGTACTGAATTGGTAAGGTTTGTAGTATGTTGATTAGCAGCTTATTTCTAGAAAGTTTGTTGCTACTTTCAAGTTCTTAATCCTTTTGAAGAGTGCCTTTGTGTATGGTTAGCCTGATCAGTAGTTTAATCTGAGTAAACAAAAATTACTTGGTCTGGAAAGCCTTGTGAGCTTTGCATTTCAGTACAAATAGACTTCTTATGCCATGAATAAGAAGTTTTGTTGTCAAGTATGCTAATGTAATGTAAAGACAAGTCTTTACAACTGTCATTTTAACCTGAAAGGCGTTATATAGACATATTGGTGGGTGACTTTTTATGTCTGAATGCATCTGTTTGGCCAGTTCCTCAGCCAGAAGTGATTGTATGTCATAACTTGCTAGCATTTGCTGCTGCTGCTGCTGTGTTTCTGTCATGAACATGCTACAAAGCTTACTTGAAAGCAGTCATGCCAAATCTGGCATGACATTATCGCTGTTATATTTTGTTCCTTGCTTTTATTCTTCTTACTCAGTCAGTCTCTTTCCATCTGTATCTTTTCCCTGACCTCCATTAAGAGTTCTGGTTCCTTAACCCAGTTAATACTCCTTCTTAGTTCTTTTCTGTCTTCTTTTCTAATTTAGTTTTTCTCCATGTTGTGGATATTGGCCAGCAGCAGGATTTTTACTTAGTAATTCAGAAAGTGTCCATGCTCTGTCAGACATGCTTATGTGTCATTTCAGTTTTGGGTTGGTTGCTCTTTTAATACATTTGGACTGGATAACAGGTGTAGTTCCGTGCCCGAATCTATTCCGTGCTCCCTTCCCCCCAGTAATTATAACTCAGCTGTAATTACCCAAATGGTGGTAATTTCTTCTATTGAAAAATGGCTATCAATTTCATTTGGAAATGTGGAAAAATACTGTTGCAGAGTTGCTTCAACCCATTTGCTTCATACCACATAAAAATGAATTTTGATGTTTTTGTTTCTTACTCTGGTAAAATGTTTTATCTGTTAAAGTTTTTGTTAGTTTTTTACATTTAGGGATTATTTAAGTAACAAAGAAGCTGAAGAATTGTGAATTACTAACTTGTATCTATTTTTGGCATTCCTTCCATAGTTATAATTTTACTTATGTTGGACGTGTCTTTTTATGTATTCTGGTTTAAATTATTTTAACTCTGTTCAGATGCTGGGAGTAGGTAGCTTATTTAGAAGTTTTTCTGCCAAACAAATATGGAAAGTTGCTCTGCATTTCTCCATCTGTTTGTGTGTACAATTTTTTTCAGTATCTGGCAGGTGATTCAACCTTCATTTGGACCCATGTGCTCAAAAGAAGAAGCCTATAACTTCTGCTGGAAGGGGGCAAAGAGAATATAGTAATGAAAGTTTTGTTGCTGACATAGTCTTGTACCCCCATATGCACGGAGTGCATCTCTAAGAGAACTTTTCGGCTTTTTCTTATGAATCCTCTTTACATATTCTGCTTTAGATAATTTTTGTCCATATTATACAAGCATCTTAATTTCATTCCTGTGTAGGTATGGTTGTTTAATCTCATAAAAAAGGATGAAAAAATCTTACTTTAAGTTCGGTTGATTTTTTTATAAAGAGGCTTAATTTAATGCTTTTAAAAATGTGTTTTCTATTGCTGATAAGATGACTTGGAATTCTGTGCTCTGACAATAAATTCCATTGCAGCAGTATTTTTACAATTTTAAAGTATGTTACAGCTTTCCAAGGTAGCCTTTTTGGGCAACCTTATATTAGAAAGGTAGGCATTATATAATGTATTACAAAGATAAGCTTTATAGTAGAATTACTAGATATTAAGCCTGGTCTGTACTTTTGGCATTAATTTATGCTGTTGCTTTTTTGTGTTTTAAGTGTGATAAGAATAGACTTAATTATTAAGAGTAGACTTAATGTATTTATTCTATATTGAATGCCAGTAACATTCAGTATTGTGCAAGAGAGTTTTACAGCCAAGTAGAAACAGGAGATGGGACAGGCAGAGGAGCTTAGTGGAATCTGACAGGTCAGGTTTTTAATGTTTGGATTTTTTCACTCCTTGAATTTCAGCAGGTTGTATTAGAATAGTATCAGAATGGACAGTGGCTTGCTGAATCAAGACTTTGAGAAATTTTCTGTGCTTGCAGACTGGGAAATGCAGCTACATAAATACCTCTAATAATTTGTGTAATACAGCAGCATTATCAATAGTAAATTTTATTTAAAATTTTGACTTAGCAATAACATCATAAGGACATTGGAAAAAAGGGGAGAAAAAAAGAAAAAACATTTGTGGTGGAAAAAACCCAAAAACGCCCCCCACCCCCCAGTCGCAGTAATTAAATTAGTTGTTGTTATGCGTCATTTACTTCAGTGGTCAGGAAAATATCCACATTACCTTTCCAAAAGAACATTCCCATCCTTTTCTAAGTTGCTTTGAATTGCTCTTGGCAAATATAAGTACTTTACAAAATCTGTTTTGCAGATGTGCAATTCACCATTTAAGAAGTTTAAATTTAAACTTTTGTATGTGGAGCCTTTTTTGTGGAAGTTTTCTTTGAAAATAAATTTATGAAAGAGAAGTTAAAAATATTTATGTGGCTGTGTGTATCATTCAGTACATTAAAATCTGATGTGATGAAAGAATGACATTGTATGTTGTAGGGACAGTTTAAAAAAAATCCCTATGTGTTGTTCTTACTAAACAAACTTTAAGCATAGTTTCTTTTCAGGTGGAGAAGTGCTGCATTCAGGAAATGTTTTCCTTTTGTTTTCAGTGGAGTTCAAAAATATCTTGGTTATACCTATCAACAGATAATTACTAGTATTATATTTCTGCTAAATGCTGCAGCATAATGTGTAAAACAGTGTTATTCATTCACCCCACAATTAGTTAGGCCTACGGAGATACTCTTAGTCAGAGGCTTTTTTGACAAAAATGAATCTTCTGGAATTGATCTGATTGATCCAGGGGTTAATTTTTTTGTTTCAACACGAACAACACTAGATTGGACCAGATAGGTTAGGAATTGAAAATGGGACTTGTGTAATGCAGTTCAATTATTTTTTGTAACGTCTGAGGAGGAGGAAGAATCATTAAATGGTACAAAATTCTCTGTAGAAAACCGGAAGCATAATTCCAAATTATGCTCTCAGAGTTCATTGTGATTGTACATTGAGGTCAGTAGCAGAAGCGGAGAGAAAATACAAAAGCAGCCTTAGTTAGCATTTGTTGCCGTATTGCCAGTTTAAAGATATATTCCTGTTGGTAGAATGTTTGGGTTTTGTGCTTCCTTTCTTGTTTACCCCTTTCCTTCTGACTAGAATGTGAGGAGTTAAAAAAAAAAAATTATATATATGTGTATATATATATATATATATATATATAAAAAAAAGTTTTAGGTGTTGTGAGGGAAAGTGCCTGGAAAAAGGCCTCAATTAAGTTTTGAGTGTAAACAGCAAAGACAATGGGTGGAGGGTGTGTGTGTGTGTGGGAAGCATCGAAGTGCCTGCTGGAAGAAAAGACAAGATGTTTGTGTGGTTATTGATGGAGCATGGAGTGCAGAAGGGGAATGTCAGAACAAATTAGTCTGTGTCATACTCGGTGTGATGAAGGCCCTTAGGACAGGGTAGTGAAAGTATCTGTCTGAGGTCCTTCAGTGAAGGTACAGAACACACATAGTTTCTAGATGACTCCTAGTGTTTTGCTTGGTGGTGATTCAGTCAGAAACCACGGGCCGACTGATTCATGTGGTAAACTGAAATTTTGTCCATGGTATTATGAGATGTGTTTGCAATATGGTGTCCATTTTTTAATGAAAAATTGAAATGTCCCCATAAAGAATAAAAACATTTAAAAGATCTGAGGTGAAAGAAGAGATTCAAGACCTCAGTCATAGCTTAAGACTTAAGGGCTGTCTGGGGATGATTAGTCAGATGGTAAGTAAATATAGAGATTCTTATAAAATATTTAGTAGAAAAGTTTTTCAGTTAGATCCAATAGAGCAAGACAAACAGCAAACTACATTTAGTTAGGACATTAAGAAACATTGAGGGGATGTTAAGCACAGTATAGGTTATGTGGGCATTTTTATCAGGGCTTGTAATTCATGTGAGGAGTGGGCCAACGGCAGCAGAAGCAGCAGCTCAAGAAACTTGGATTTTTCACCTGGCCTGCTAAACTAGAGTTGATTTAGGGCTTTTATTTAAAAAAATGTTACTTCCTCTCTGCAGTTGAAAGGTAAAATGAATAAGAAGGTTTGAACATGCTATAGTGTTGTGACGTAATGGTTTTGACAGGATATTGAGCCCTAAGAAGAGGTGACTGAAGACTTCAAAAAGTTTTTATTGTGCCAGCGAAATGAAAGAAGTAGGGTGATGAAGGATTCTCAGAGATTGTTTTTGGAATTGCAGCTGAGATGCTTGAGGCATCTTAGATAAAAAGGCAAACAGGGGGGACACAGGCTTTAAACCTTCCATGGCACTTAGCCATGTTACTAAGTACACCGTCTGAGAAGTGTGTATGCCAAGGCAGTCACGGGAAACTTGCGCTGTAGGAGAGGAAGCAGGAGACGGCTGTCGCAAAAGGAGGAAGAGAAGCTGGAGGCACAGTTGATTCAAATAAGAATCTGGAAGGATTTAATATTATGGGGGGAAAGGACTGAAAAAAACCCTCAAAATTTGACTAAATATCAGAATGGGAGCAAGTGTCAATATGTCTGTAGAAAGGTAGGAGACTGAGATGGTTATAGACAGCGTATGGACAGGAAAAGGGGAATCTCTGAGTCACATAATGGTTAAGGATGGAAGTAACCTCTGAAGATCGTCTAATCCAACCATCCTGTTCAAAGAAGGATCACCTAGGCACCTAGCACATGGCCATTTCCAGACAGGTTTTGAGTAACTGAGAAGGGCAACTCCATAACCTCACTGGGCAACCTGTTCCATAAAGCAGCATGGTTTTATTTACGTGACTGTAGAAAATGCATCATAATCTAATGTTTCATTTAAAATGAGAAAAGAACCAAACCCCCCAACAAAAACCCAAACCAGCCATCAGAAACACCTGAATGTTTTATGCTAGAGCTTGAAATAGAGCAGTGAAGTGATGTGATGCCTTACAGATCAGAGATGTGAAGATTTTTAAAAATGAGACTGATTTTTTTTTTTACTTTATTTTGGACAGCTGGTGATTCATTCAGTTACTGATTTTGCATTACTATCATTAAATGTCTGATTAAATAACTCCTATGAGCTATTTCCAGCTCATTTTCTTGTGTGTTTTATCTTAGAATTATATATGTATGTCAGCTCTGTAGCCTGTCTGGTCTTGTAGCTCTGATGGAAGTTCCTAATGTTGTGCTCTGGTGTCTTGTCTTGTTCTGGAAAAATGGCAGCCGTTGTAAAAGAGGTATTTGCTTTGCTAGAGGCTAGTGAATTACATGCTGTTGGATCATAGGCAATGTTTGTATAGTCTAAACAAATGAGGTTGTCTTGAGAACTTAGCGGTTTTTTTCTTTCCAAATTAATGATCATCCTTCCTTTGCCAAATCCTGAAACTCTTTTCTGCATTAGATGCCAAAAGAGTTTTGAATTTTATCTGGAAAGTACTAGCAACACTATTAAAATCGGACAGAAAACATTTGTATCTAAGACAGTTTAAAGAGCTCCACCTGTATCTCAGTGTTTTAGTTCTCTCTCTTTGGATGTTTTTGTGTCTCTAAAGAACATTGAAGAGCCAGGCAGATATTTTTTTTCCATTAAAAAGAAAAAGGAGGAATTTCTTTTGCTAAATAGTGGGAAAAACTCAACTTGAAAAAACAGTATTACATAAGTGAGCTTTTTGTGAAGGAACACTTTTACAACAGAACTCCTAGGACCTTCAGGATTACTGAAAGAGAGGTACAATAATGCAATTAATTCTTCAGACTTTATTTTAAAAAGGCACTTCAAAGAATAATAGCTAGTCTGCAATACTGCCAGTTACAGAGCAGGTTTGTCTGTTGTGATGTCAGAACAATTAAGACAGTCCTGCTGTGTTAAGATATTTTATAATGTTCATGCCTGTTTCTGAAGTATTCATTCTTGTAAGGATGGAATACTTCATCTTCTGATTCCAGTGACAGTGGAGACTATGGAGTACCTGCATATTAACCTCGGTTGTTTGTTAGTTGTAAATAATTTTAGGTATTTACAAGAGCTTGGGAAGACAGATTTTTATTTTTTTAATTTATTTTTTAACCTTCACACATACTAGTGAATATGATGAGTCTTACTTGGAAAGTTACCATGTTAGTTGCATGACTGCCATTCGATACCTTAAAGGCTATTTTGCCTTTACAACTTCATTTGAACAATATTATGTGCCATTTGTGCTGAAAAAGGTGTTTGAATGTGTCATAAGAAAAATTGTTTTACATGTATTAACTTTATCTAAAACAACTCTTTATTTAAACTTTTTTCCAGAACTGTGAGGACATGGGATGTTAACAATGAAAAAAAGCACAAAAACGTATTTAAACCACGATCAGTTCAAGGTAAACGGGTGATCCCTACAACTTGCACGTACAGCAGAGATGGTAAACTTATTGCAGCTGGCTGTCAAGATGGCTCCATCCAGATCTGGGATAGGAATATGAGTGTAAGTCAAGTATCTGATAACAATATATGCTTCTAATAGATCAAGCGCTGAATGCTGAAGCTGATAAAATCAGTTTGTTACTTCTATATATTTTTACACACACCACACCCCCTCCGCGCAAACTAAATAACTCATAGGCAAAATTTAATATTTTTTCTGCCTCTCTACAACTGATCATTCAGCGTGCTGCTAATTCAGTTCAAAACACTGAGGAAATTCTTAGATGTTGTTGTTTGGTTTTTTTTTTAAAAAAGTTGGCCACATACCTGTATTTAGAATATTGTTCATTTAGGATGTGGTGCTTGTGAAAAATTTGTAATTGCTGGTTGGTTCTTATGTAATTAAAAAATGTATGCTTCCATATTTCATTTGACATATTGAATACATTAAGCAGTAAGTCATGAAACTTCATACTGAAATCAGTTATTCATCCAGATAATAAGCAGAGGAGAGCATCCAAGTGGGGTGAGGATGAAGTGTAATGCTACACATTAAATGCCAAATGATGTTACATTGTCCCACGGGATCGAAACTAATCTGAGGGCAGAGTTGAAAAAATTATCTATGCAGTGTCGGTCAGGAAAGGAGGCAGTAAATGGGGAACTATTTAACTTTTTGAAAATTATGGAATATACCTCTTAATTTCTTTGTTCATGTTGAACCTAAAGTGAATTTCTAACTAGTATGATCCTGACAAAGAATATGTGCAATTCTGGCTACTACTTTATAATTTGAAGTTACAGCAATCAGGGCTCCCTATTGCTTAGTAGTAGTTACCTCTTTACAAAAGAGTCCAATGCCAAGAGTTTGCAATGTTTGAGTGTCAAAGTTCACCAGGCAAAGCTTTACTCTTTTAAAATTAATCATCCTAAGAATATACGAGTTGTCTTTTCTTTATTGCCCATCTTTACACAAAGAATTGTATTGGCCCAATCCTTTCACTTTCGTGCTTCAATGGGATAAGTACTTATGGCGTGCATAGGAGAAGATGAGGTTAGGGTCAATTCTTTTGGAAACTAAAGTGAGATTACAGAGGAAATGGGAGGGGTGTGGGGCAGGGCGGAAGGGTCCTTTGAGTCAAGCTGACATCATAAATCTTTGAAAGCTGTACAATTCCAATAGGATAGCTTTGGGGAAATAATACTGAACTAATACAAGTTACGTTAGTCTGTTCAACCTCATCAAAACATTTGATTTTAAAAAGGAAAACAGGCAATTTAGGGAACTTTTCATGAAGATTGAATAAAATTTTATTGCTGGAGGCAAGAGGAAATCTATAGATATAAAAGGAGAAGAAAGCCTGTTGATCATATTGAAAGTACAGCCTGTATTTTGGGATTGTCATCTATTTTTATTTCTGTTTTTATTTCCACTATAAACTCAGTAAAACTTCCTAATGGCATGAAGCATGAGAATTCATCCGAAGTGTAAACTTATTCTAACAGAATAATAAATTTTTCAGAGGCTGGCTTTCATCACCTGTGTATGTTGTTTATTTTAACATATACAGTATTGAAATATTAAGCTTTCTGGTGTAGTTTCAACAATAGTGCTCTTGGTAGTCTGCTTTTTCATGTGCTTTTCCTTTTGAAGTTTTGTATGTCTATAAGATGACATATTGCAATGCTGATTGAATGCAGTTTAAGGCGATTATGAGTAATTTAAAGATATGTCCTGTGCATCTTACGCAGTTTCCAACTCATGACCCCTGTATAACAACACAAGACTAAAGTGATTTCCTGGTGGAAATGAAGTTGGTAGTGTCCTTGAATTTGCAATTTTAAAGCCTGAAGAATTTTTGTCTTTGCTTTTGTTGGTGTCATTAAGAAATACACATGATTTTTGTGTAAAGGAGCAGTGCAAATCGTTTTTAGTGGCATTTTTATTTAAAACTGCTGCTACCCTTAGGCAATCTCTGTGTATAGTTAAAACCAGGCATTTCAAAAGGTATCTTGATGAAATAATTTAAAAAAGAAAAAGCCTTCATCTTGCATTTGGAGGTTGAGGAGGGATAAGAACAAAAAATTAAAAAAGGAACATGTGTTCAAAGTAGGATTTAGAAAGGGGAGGGTGGGCTTGACACGTGCATGGGAATCATGAAGGCATATACTGGCCTGACAGGATGCAGAGATGCTTGCCAAGGTGAACAAAAAAATGCTAAGTCATGACAAAGCAGTGCAGTTCTGGGGATATGATCTGTAGGTGACACAGGAAGATGGGTAAAGCTGTGGAGAATCAAGATGTGAGGGTAAAGCTGCCTAAAGAAATATACAGTAGTTATATTAACTTCCGATTTGTGAACAAGAAATTTTTTAATTCCCATCCAGCAAGTATTATTTGACTTCGTTGAAACAAGCATAGATCTATATACACAGGTTTTGCTGTACTACAGTACACCTCTGTTTCAAGTCAAAATAAAGAGAGCATTTGTGGTTAACTGTAGAAGGCCGTATTGCATCTGTAACAAAAATCACTACTGCTAGAAAGCAGAAAATGTTGCTGTAATTTCTTATGCTTGATCAGTTAGGAATGATTCTGGCATCATTATTTTACACAATGAATTTGGCACATATGCAGCAGGAAGGAGGACTGATTCAGGAAGGTGTTTGAAGTTAACTGTAACTTAGTTGACTGCCAGAGCTGATCCAATAAGGGCCTGTTTTGACTGTGTGAATTCGTATTTGCATTTAAGCAATAATATAAATGACATTTCAACCCTGTTGAATGCCTGTACTGCTGTTCCTGCATGTGATGGTAACGGCACAAAGCCAGTGGCTCACACTACGTACTACTGTAGTCCCTGTTATCCGGGTGTCTGTGAAGGCTTTTAGACACATTTATGTTTGACAGTAAAAATCCCTGTCAAACCCATCCCACTTCACAGAGGGGGAAGTTTCTCTTTGCTTCAGTGGTAATGTAAAGCCCCTGCTATCCTGCAGGAGAAGGGTTATGAACACAGCAGTACCAAGTGCAGAAGTGGGTACCGCGATAGGAAAGAGGGTCTGGTAATGCCCTTTCCTAGAGCAAAAGGGGCACTTGCCAGACAGAGGCTGCCATGCAGGTAGGAAGCCACTCTTTGGGGGTTCACTAAGACTGTACCACTTCACAAGGTGGCAGAAGCTCCCTGACGAAGCTCCCATGTCCCTATAGCCACAGTTTCTTACTGCTGATTATAGTTTTATTATTCTCTGCTCCATATGACTTGCTAACTTTACACCTGGCATAAGTATGATTCTTACAGTGTCTGTCAAAGGACAAACAAGTTGAAAATCAACTTGTGTGGTGATGTCCCGATCACCACTGTGGTGTCACTTGTTTGCTGCCTGTTAGTGTAGGACTTGGTCCACAATGGTGTGACTTAATAATTCTTTGAGAATTTTTTTTTATTCAAAGGGAAACAAGATATTTTCTATGCCATGTTTTGTCACTGCTGCTGAAGTCAAGGTAGTAGTTTGTAGTAAGTTAGCGTTGAGTTAGTTGTTTTCTCCAAGCCACTTAGAGCCACCTCAGTACCTGCTTTTTTTTTCAGTTTCTGTTGTGCCTAGGGAGTGATTCTGGTGTGTGATCAGTTCCCTTCTTTAGTTCTGACTAGTAATGCACACCATGAGTGTTTCATTCAGTTTTCTGCCTCCACTGTTTTTTTGGTGCAGTTCCAGATCTCCCAGCTGTATGTAGTGAGAGGAAAAACACTTCTGTAACTTTTGGATTAAGACTTTCTTTTGTCTTCATGACGCTGAGACTCTAATGTGCTAATGCTGAAATTAGCCAAATGCATTCTGCCTTTGCCTTGCCTTCCTCCAGACTTCCTCAGCACAATTGTGATCCATTAAAATCACCTGCCTCAGAGGATTTTTTTTGTTTTGTCAAAAATCTGTGTTATTTTCTCACGTATGTTATTTTGTCAGTGCATGGTTTTTCTTTAAGGTTCACATACATGTGCATTTACAGTGAACATTAGCAGAACAATCTGTCAGCGTGTTTCAAATATCAGGAACACTGTCAGCTTGGCTTCAAAGGACATAAAAAATAACTTCCTTCAAACTTCCAATGAATAGTGGAAACACTAGCGTGAAATAGTTGATCATTACATAGCATATTAAAACTCTCTCAATTTAAATGTTCTTAGATGTGTTTAAGTGTCTGGCAAATATGGAGAGTTGGAGAACATTAGTGCTCAAAATAAGACAAGACCTTGAAAACTATTGATGCACAGGACACTGCAGTAAACCCACTGGATTTACTTGCAGTTCAAAAAGGTTAAAATTCCTCGTCTTGCCTGTGATTGCCCATTCATAGTTTTTGCAAGACCAATAGTAATACATATTGCTAAACAAGCTGATCTGTGGAGCTAGTTTTTAGTATGAAGAATGAAGTTGTCTTGCCATCAGTAAACCTCTGTCCTGCCCAGTTTTCATGTGTAGAAATGGGAGTATCTCATTCATAGAGATATGGAAAGACTGAAGTAATTTTTGTAAAGACTGTTGGTACACTTGATGTGTAGGTTAAATATGTATTGTGAGTTAAAATTGACAGAAATCTTTTAATGGACAAAAAAAGCTCCCCTCATTTTTCACACTAAACAGGAAAAGATCAAGATGTTTTCCATTGATTACAAATGGGATTTATTAAGGTGAAAAAGCTAAACTTCTTAGCCATTCTAGTCTTTCAAACCACCTGGTGAGGCTATCTGTTATGTGGTTGGTTTTTTTTTTTTTCTCCAGCTTTTCCTGGGTGCATTCAGGCCAGGACTGCATCAACATCATTTCTGCATGTGGCAACCTGAATATTTTTTTTTTTTCACACTTCTTTTCACATATTTTATGCTATATCATTGCAGCTGAAGTCCAAATATTTTGATAAGGATGTTGGGGAGGCAGAGCTTGTAAGGAGTGGTGATGTCTTTTCAACACCTTTAAGAAAACAGCTTGTACCCTCAAAATCTTGTCTGTGGTTGTTGTTTTTTTTAATGTGTGTTTTGTTTTGTTTTTTGGGGTTTTTGTAGCTAAATCTTGTATTTAAATTGGGTCTATTTATAAACCTGGAGTAATTTTTATAAGCTTTTACCTAACTAATGCCTGAATTGTAAGTAGCAAAGAATTAGCTTTGGTAGATATATCTGTAATAACTGTATCTTTTTACGTAGTATAAATATGAGAAGGGAAGATGCAATGATTTATGGTTCTCAATTTAATTCGCATTAAACACAAGTTGATTCAGTGCTCAGGGAAGATTTTTAAAAGCTAGCAATTAACTTCCATTTTTTTACTTTCTTGGTTCATAAAAGACCTAGTGGTATGCTTAACTCCATTTTTCAGCGATTTCCTGCTCAAAGGTTAGCATCTTGTACAGTGTTTCTGAACTACTTATTAAAGCTTTGCTAGTGTTTTCTTTTTTCCTTGTCTTAAAACCTTAGTTGGATTGTAAATTGCTAGAATAATTTATCTATTTAGATCAGTTTTAAATTACTTAGCTAAAGCTCAAAGTGATTTTACAGAACTTAAAATGCACAGTAATAATGACATCCAACACTATATTAATATACTGCCCACATGTATATCCCCAGAAGTGGTGTGATGAAGCGGTAATCCCAGTAACCTGTTTTCCACATGCCCTTAAGCCACCCTGGCCTCAAAATATAAGGGGAGGAAAAGTGGGATGTCGCAATATGCACTGAAATTAAGCAGATCTAAGCTCTGTACATTTTAATTAGAAATACTCATGTTAAAAGTATTTTCCAAATAATTGCATGATTTATAGATGTAAGATGTATACATTTCTATATAAATATAATGTAATACATTTCTATATTTAGTGATTGTTTACTTTGAGAGGGTTTTTGTAAGCTTTAGTTTTGTGGCATACAGTATGAAGTTTTCAGGTAGGGTTTTCAGAGATGAAAAGTTTTAGAATAATTGGAGCCATTTTGTATAAATACTGAACAGCTAAGGACAGAGATTTAGATAATGCAAAAAGGTCATGTAAGATACTTTTTTGGGGGGGTCTAAATAGGGTGACTTTTGTTTTGGAATGGGAATCCAAGCTCAGATCTTACTTGGAATTTTTTTTGGTAAACTTTATTTTGCTGTTTTTGATGCTGCCAAGCGAGAGTGATGAGAACTAGTAGTAAGACCTGAGACTTGCTGTAAATATTTTCTCCATTAATTGGAAGGCCTTTTGAGGGGATTTAAACCCATACTTTGGGAAGTTGAGACTGTTGGAGCTTTACAGTTACAGGATGCTTTTTGCATATGCTGACATGCAAAAGACAGCTCTCAGTAATAAATTCTTGAAGTGTATTTATGTCTGCTTAAAGAAAGCTTTACTAGTGTGTGTATGCCTTTGTAGATACAGTACTTACCAGGCAAAGATCATAGTGTGTCTTTGGCCTCTGGTCTACCATGGCATTCCAGGATTATGCTTTTTTCACACCAGCTAGATTTTATTCATTATTTTGGCCGTGGAATATTCACTTGTCTATTTGGATATTTTGTCTTGGTTTTGCTTATATAGAATTTGGGGTTTATACTGATACCTTCACAGCATTAAAATTATTCTGGTGAAATGTCAATATTTAATAGAAACAATTTACAGCAACTATTCTTAAATTTGCTGAGTATCACTATTACAGCTAAACAGCAGGGAAATCTTCCAGTTTCCCCCAAGTATGTAACATGCTTTGTGCTTTGAAGAGGGCAGTCTGGCTACATCTGGACATTTCTTATATAAATACAAGATGAAGGAAATCCAAATATACTATATTCCCCTTTCAAACTTAAGGTAAGTTTTCCATATCCATAATATCCCACCCTTTCATTCCATATGTGTATGTGCCAGACCTCTGCTCCAGAAACTGGAAATCACACACAAGCTTGCCAGCAGCAAATATTAACAGATTCGTATATTATTCCTCTTTGTATATGTCTCGTTTAGCCAGTACATCGCTATCTATACCCTGAAGCTAGCTGCACTAAAGAATCTGACAATCATATGCTAAGATAAAATGTGCCCTGTTGTATTTCTAAGTGCATTTCTCTCTTATGTAATAAACAGTTTATAGTTAAGAACTATCTAGATGTTTGCACTATCTAATATAGTGATGAAAGGCAATTCTAAATCTTGCAGTCTGTCACACCCTGGTGAAAAGACCATAAAGGATTTTACTTTGCATTCATGTATGGTTAACGAAAAAGGCTTATCCCACAAGGATTATATATCTTTCTGTGATTTACTATTTAGAAAAAGAACAGTAAAGGTTACAGAAATCATTTTAAAATGACAATTTGAGGAGAAAATCATAGGCATTGTAGCAACGTGATTGGCTTTATTAATATTGCAGTGTTACAGAAATAGATAAAATGGTGAAAAATACTGAAAGAGAAATAGAAGAGCCTTTTTGAGCTAGCATTGTTACTTTAGAGGAAGTTTTCCTTTTATGCAGAGGCAAAAAGTTAAGAAGTACAGATACTAAGTTTAGTTCTAACAAGAGGTGAGCACCAGAGTGGTCTGACTTATCAGAAGAATAGTTTTTAGATACTGTAGTCTATTCACTGCTCAAGCAAGCTGAACACTTCATTGGTCTAGAGCCTGATAGGTTTTGTAAATTACAGACAGAATTTGTTTTAGTACTTGGTGTGTGTATTGGGAAGCTAACTTTACATCCAGATGCTTCTTACTGTGCACACTGGTATGTCACTATTTCTTGAAGTTAGTGAGGAGAGGAATAGCCAGTTTATACTGTGAATTTTGTAAAACAGTGAAAAGTGTATTTCTGTACAACTCTTGGTCATTAGGCTTGTTTTATTAGAGAAGTCTAAAATGCTCATATTTTTAAATACTTACAAAGGAAAGCTGTTACAGCTTCATCAAGTGGATTTATTTAAGGACAAAAAGGGTAGGAAATAATGACTTCTGATCTGTGGAGCATAGTGAGTGAAGATGAGGTACTTTCTGTCTGCATAGGCTTGCTCTGTCTCTTGTCTTAATTTATGGGCCCTTTGCCCCCTTCCAGCTTCATATTTGCATGTTTCTCTTGCAGACTTCACTTTTCTCACCAATTCATAACTTCTAGAAAGCTTTCTATTTTGGGGTATTCATAAAGAATAATGTGAAGTGAATTTTAGAAAATAGTGTCCCAAGAGCTAGCTGGATTGTTTTTTTAGGTTCAGGTCTTTTTTAATTGAAAAGGAAATTAAAAGTAGGGGGGGTAAATGAAATCATCATTTCAGACAATATAAATCTCAAAAGTAAAAAAAAAAAATGATTGGGATTTTTTCGACTTCTGAAATAAATTAAGAAGGGAAATATAAAATATTTCTCATTACTACTGTATGGTAAACTTTGCTTTACTTTTTTATTTTTTCTGTTTTCATTTTAAATATTACCAACTTTCTGACCCTTCCAGAAGTCTAATGTAAAAATGGGTAACATTTCTTTCTGTTGAAGAGTTGTGGGATTTTCATGTATTCTTGTGTCACTGACCACTATCAGGAAGTGGATACTGGCCTAGGAAACCAGTAGTTTAATGTTGTGCAGTGCTTGTGCGTAATCTTTTCCATAATTGTTTAATGTAGAAGAAATAAACTTGCCAGAGAGAAACAGAGAGAGTAGTATTTTAATTTTTTTAGTTCATTTGAATGATTTGTTTTGATATGTGATCAGTTTTATGACATGAAGAAATATACTGATATTTTAATACAAAGGTATTCCCCATGAATCTGTTAGAAATAGAGAAGCTAAAAAAAAAAAAAATTATAGTGAAGCATAGCTTTTGTGTGTAACATTAGGTTACGTGCATTTGACTCAGAGGAAGCCTGATGAAGAACAAACTATTTCTGCATAAAGAACAATTGTTTCATGACTGTGTCCATTAAATGGTGCACTTCTATGAGGATGCAGTTCTAGATCTGAAATAGCTGGCCATACTGCACTACAGACTGCCCTCAGTTTCTAAAGAATATCTTGTAAGTTTAGTTAAAGTTAATTATAGAAAGTTTGCATGGCATTTCTAGAAAATTCATTATCAGATTATAAATCAGTTATTTTTGTGTCCATGTTTATCAATGAGAAGATAAACTGCACTACTACACCATCTTTTGGCAGCAGGTACAGAATTAAACTAACCACATGAAATTAAAAGTATAGTTTTTGTAAGACAGCCTTCAGTTAGCAAGTTTCTTTCAACTCTAGATATAAAGCTCATAATTAAAACCTGATTGAATATATGTGAGGATTTCTTTATGAATAAGTAAAACTTCTTCCAGTGCAAAATATTTAAAAGTAAAGAGTTTTTTTCATGATCTCCCTGTTTCCTAAGGTTTGTTTTCAACAGATGTTAGTGCTAAACAGTTAGCAGAGGGAGTGGTGAAATAGGTGAACCATTGTCCAGCTGTGTTTTATTTAATGTATGACTGCAGTGATACTACACAGACTGAAATCAGATACATCCGTGGAACAGCTGCCTTCCTTGAATCAAGTTCTAAATTTCTCATGAGATAGAGAACTAGATTTGGAGTCGGATATGACTACCTATATATTTCACACGTTATGCATAAATGCATATATAGTATGTCTCTATGTGTCTTAAGTATGCCCGCAAACTTATGAAATTCTAGTTTAATTGAATATCTGAATTTTGTGTAATAATTCTAAGATCTAGTAATGTAAACAAGGTAGTCTTGGGTAATTCAATTTATGTAATTTTCTTTCAGGTTAAGCAAATGTGTGGAGTTTTAAGAAAATGCCTTTATGGCATTCACTTTTTACTGTGCTTACATGTCACTTCCAGATTTGGCTTGTGACTGTTTTGTGCTCAAAGCAGTCACCTGTAATCAGCACTAATAATTTTCAGTGTAATGCGTTTTATTGAGGCTGGGATAGGATGGCCATGTTGGAAAGTACTGTGCTATTTTACAAACAGAGTGAAACATTTTGAAAATTTCCAGTTTATTGTATAATCATAGACCACTTTTTTAATGGATGCTAAGAGCTCCTGATGAATGTAGCTGCCGTGATCAGCAGGTACCCTGGTAAGAGCACATAAGTGGCACTGTGTGCTCACTCCCGGACCTGTTTCATTGGCCTCACCAGTATTCAGGTCTGTGGTAGCGTTTGGAGAGCAGCTTGAGTCCCAACACAGAATTGAGGCTGTATGCAGACTTCATCTTGTGGAGGTCACCAGAGTATACTGCTGCAGAGTATACCTTTACAGAGGCTGTTTCACTAGTGCTTGCAAAAGCACAACTAGTACAGGTAGTATGTTCCTGCCCTTGTAATGGGGGCACCAGCTTATATTCAAGACCACCTTCAAGAGCCTGCGTGATTTTTTCAGAAGTAGGGACACCTGTTCTAGTCAGCGGAAAGCATTGCATTGCCAGCCATTGGCTTGTCACTTGTTGCAAATGCCTGGTTGGTTTTGATATTTGATGTGCCAGACTGGGTAGGTGTTGACAGGGTGTAGGAATGGTTTCTGTACTCCAGACAGGTCACTGTGTTTTCTTGACTGTTGCATTGAGGTAGCAGAACAAGGCAGAGCTGTGTGTCTGCATGTATAAAACAAACTTCAGTTTTGATTATTTCCCTTCCAGAAAACAAATGTGGTTATGTCAGAAAATGAATGCTTTAGTGTCAAGTTGTTAAGAGGTTTATACCAATAAACAATAGCAAGGCAGTGTGCAGACTCATTTGCTATTTGTCTCCTTTTTTTTGGTGTAATTTTTAAATGATAGTTTACTGTGTGTCCGTATGTGTTAAGGAAAAGGGAGCAGTGGTTTGTTGGTTTGACTTTGTTTTATTTTATGAGAAAAACACAGATGTGCTTGAGGATTAAGTGAATGATCTGTAGTTGCTATTATTGGAAGAATATATATTTAAGTCATTGGTAAAGTACAGCTGTTAAAGATGACAAAATGAGGCAACGGTGGACCCTAAAAGTAAAGAACCATTATCAAGGAAACAAAGAGGGAAAAGACATCAAGGTAATAATGCTGGCAATGGGTTATTGATTGGATTTATTACAGTGTGTTTTATAATATGTGACAGAAAGGAGATGACACATTGTGATACACAAACCAACATTTTTCTTACGGTGAATGGTTAAAAGAGGTTAGGTGTTCCAGGGAAATTGAGGAGTGATGGCATCCAGGTAAGAAAATCAGAAACAGCTTTCATCGTGTTGAATTTAAGTTGCCAGTGGAACATTCACAAAGTGATGTCAAGATGAGCTAAGATGTTGAGCAGACAGAGAATGATGCACCTTTTCTTGGAAGGTAGTTTAATGGCATGAAAAGATGGGTAGTCATGGTTCTGAATAAGGTTCTTAAAACTATATTTTAGAGTGACAAGCTGAGTGACCAAGGGGATTGAGTAATAGTAAATAGCCAGTGAAACGGAGGCAGAGAGTATCACACACTGGAGGAATACTAAAGAAGGGAGCCAGCACGCAGAAGGTTTACTTCTATATCTCCAGTATCTTCAGGAGGTACTGGACCTCATAAAACAATGAAGAAGGGGAGCAGAAAATTGGGACTTTTTTTCCAAGGCTGGTTGGGGTAGTAGTGTTGTTGGATTTGTCAGGGATAAATCTGTTGAGACTCAGGAGGGGATTTAAGTGGGATTGACAAGGAATGAAGATGGAGGAGAAGGATGAAAAGGCCAAAGTGTGAAAAAGAGTAATGGAGAGAGAAAAGAAACCTGGAGCTATCTGGTGAAAACTGGATAATCCAAATGAGATTTTTTGAGATACAACTTTCACAAAGAGCAATCCATGTTATCTCCGTATGCTCTGAAGATGCCACTGCTGATGGAGAATAAATACAAAGTTGCCAGGGACGAGTGTGAAATATTGTGCTGAAACAAAACTAGAAGGCTAGGGTGAGAAAATGGAAGGAATTTTTTTGTTGAATGGGGAAGATTTTTGTGCATGCTAGTGGTGAAACAGAATTGTAGTGAGGAGGGGGTGCTACAGATCGTCATAAAAAAGTGGGAAAAGGAAGTGAAAAGACAGTTTTGACGGAACATTAACAGTTGAGGAGAAGGCTAATTGCCAGAAAAAGATTCTGTACTCCTCAGAGACAAATTGGTGTGAAGATTCTGCAGCCTGTTTGAGGGAATCTTGGATATTAATTAGGACATTTTACATTACTATAGCTTTAATAATCAGATTATTATTTATATGAAATGAGACATAAGGGATTAAGTCATCTAAGGACGTTAATTCCAAACAAAGGAATTTTCTCATATTTAAGCAGTAATCTGGTTTTAGTATCTATTAAAAAAGAAAAGTAATTTCAGAAGTGATCCGTGTTTGAAATCTGTTCAGGAATCTCACTGTGGAATAGCCAGCCATATTTTTCTAAAAGATGTTACAAGTTTTTTCAGTCTACCTAATGATTAGGTACTTGACTACTGGTCTGTAGGCTAGCTTGGAAACTTGATACTACAGGGTGTTGTGCAGTGTGGGTGGATAAATGTACAGTGTTTTTTAAAGTGGAAACTTTCATTTTCAAGTCATTTAAATATTAGTGTCAGAAATCATATATAATTATACCAGAGCCTTATCTTGCAGAAACAGTGAAATCTTGGTTTGAAATTTAACTGACTTTACAAAGTATCTTTAATCATGAAAGATCGTAAGCATTTTTTTGAGGTTGTAGTTGATGCTACCACAAAACCTGAACTCCAGAGTTATGTAAGACAGTATGTTGTTCTGACCTAAGTGCTGGATGAATTCAAATGCTCTATTTAGCTGTAATTTGTTGTATTTGAACAAAACCACATTTTGGCACAAGAGCTTTTAACAGCTGTATATTGTACACATGGAAACAGTGATTAACACTCTTAATATTTTACTTGTAAAAGCTGTACATTTGCTATCTGTAACTTGGGGTTTACAGATTCTGAAGCTAAGTGGGAACTTACTACTTTTCCCTGTGGAACACTGTGTTCAGTTAGTATAAACTACTTACAGGAAACAATTGTTGAAAATTTTTTTGCGCTTTGCCAGTGTTTTGGTTACAAATATGTAGGGGTTTTTATTTGCTTGCTTATTTAGCTAGCCAGTTGTATTAAAGAACTTTGAGGAAAAAAAGCAACATCAAAGAAGTAATCGTGAAACTGAGATAGGAATATTGCTCGAAGAGAAAGTTTGCTTGAGTTTCCGTTGTTTCCCCTGCCAGCTTCTTACTTTTACATCTTACTCATACATAACTCTGGAGCCTAATCCTGAAGTTGATGAACTCATCAGGTGAAATTCTGAGCTAAAGGTAATTGAAATTGAGGGTATTAGCATCTCTGTGTCTGGAAGATTAATAGCAGCATATCTTTGGTTATTAAAAAAATGCATATCCCCCCCCCCCCCCGTCTGCAAGTGCCAGGTGACCTGTAACAGACGTTTTCTTTAACTTCTGAAAGCCAGCTTCTCTGAACAGCTTACTTTGCTGCATGATAATGGCATTTTTTCCTTTCCAGTGCTTTAAAAAAATTTTCAAATATGTTTAGTCCTTGAAAATCAGTGTTAAGTATATTGAGCTAATAGTCTCAGCCAGTTTATGCAACATTGTAAACCACTGAGGCTCTACGTTAAGAATGCTGATATTGTCACCAAAATACTTTGTGGCAAAATACCACTTACCCTTTTAAACTTCAGTTTTCCACCCAAATAAATAAAATCAAATCCTTTTTTAAAATCAAAATTAAAAAGATATTATTTTAATTAATAAGCAGAGAAAATGGAGCACAATGGCTCGCAATACATTTTTGTTGGAAAAATCAAATAATGTATAAGAAATACTAGCTCATTATATGTTACAGGAAGTTCAGTGAAAGTGACTCTTCATTTCTTACAGAAATAGACCCATCTTGTTGGAATATACATGTCCTAGCTCCTTTTTTGAACAAGTAAATTTATTATACAGCCATCTTAGATAACTTACTGCAAACTACACCTTTTTTGGCTCAAGTGTTACTGAACCAGAAATATTAGCTTTATGTGAATTTCTATATATTTTGGTTATATTTCACTATTCACACTGTATCTCTGTAAGGTCAATAAAATGGGTCTTAAGCTGAACTTAACTGAAGACTGAAAGGATACAAGAAATTACATTGAATTATGGTAGGAATAACTTTGCGGTAGTTGCTTTTTAAAGACATATAACTTCTTTATAATTTTTCTGTTTATATTTTTGCTTGTTTATTACCAAGAGGGAAAAGGGTACTTCTAATTGATATGAAGCATCTGATGTTTGCATAGGTGAATTTGAAGCAATCTGTGGACTTTCAGTGGGATTCCAGTATATCTTAACTAAACTTCTAATGAAATTTTTACAGAATAACATTGATCAAATGTCATTCTTTTCTGGAAGGCAAAGGAACCTCCAGCAGCTGGGCAAGTCTAAATGATTATTTGTGAAAAAGTCAAAATTATGGGGTTTTTTGTTTGTTTGTTTACAGAAGCCATATTTATGATAGTAAAAAGGAAAATCATACATTTGCTAGGTTAGCACAGTATGGGTTAGAGAAGTTATGAAAAGATACAAAGGAGCATGTCTTTTACATCTTCGTACAGTTTTCTCATGCAGTGTAAAAAATCCCCAAAGGAAGTCAACTGTGAATAGTTTCCAAAAGCTACTTTTATTAGTAATATTTATTGTTTTTGTGGCCAAGATAGATTATTTTTTCAAATGCAAAGTTTGATAGTGCAGCCAAACATTCAGCTGGGGTTTCATTTTCAAACCATTAGGCAAATATTTAGCAATGCTTTTAAGAAGCCATCTTTCTAAAACAGTTTCCTAAAATCTTTCTTGATGAATTAAATTAAACAAGAAATTGTTTCTGTTATTGTTCATATTCTTAGAAATTGAATGCTGTAAGTGGTGAATGAAACATGGGCAGATAAGAAAGACTTTCTTACCACTCTACAGCGGCTGAGAGACATCTCTAAGGCAAGCCAGCCTGCTTGCTTCCTATTTTTTTTTGTCTAAAACCATGTAGAGTCCATTGTATCAGGTGCTTGGCCTCATTGCCTTCTGTGTAAATGCTAAGAGATTTTTTTTCAGTTAAGTGCAATTTTATCAATTGCAATTAACGAAATGCTAAATCATTTTTCACCATGAGTGACTGTACTGCTGTATGGCTTCTCTCCTAAGCATGCTATTTTACATAACAGCCCAACTTTTTTGGCTATGCATTTCACACTTGTGTTTTTCTTTTTGTTCATACTTCCATGATAGAATGCATGATTTGTTGCAAGGGGTTGAAGATTTTATAAACTTCAAAAATAGTTACAGAGCTGTTATCTCTCTCCCCCCCCCCCTCCTTCTTTTTCTGGTTATGTAGGTTTTTCATCTCAATACAGTTGCTCAAGTAAAATTGCAGAGTATTAAAAAGAAAAACCACAACAAAAAAGCGCCAAGTCTCTTATCTGGTCAGTAATTGCAAATAACTAGGAAAACTTCTTTATGAAATGCATGTGAAAGATGATTGGACGGTATTGAACCACTGCTGTGTATGAGAGATAAAAAAATCCCAAAGACTTGCCTCCCTTAGAATATCATACCTCTAACCAGAAAAAGGTCTTAGTGGTCTTAGTTGTAACTGATGAGAATATAATGGGCATGTAGCACAGTTAAATACAATTGCCAATTAGATGTTCTGTTTATAGCAAATAAAGTTAGGTTACTGTATTCATAATTGGTTAATTAGGATTGAGAGAAAGGGAAGAGTGTTTAAGGTCTGCTAATGATACATGTAGATGTCACTGAGCTAGAAAATCACAGAGGAGAGCAAATCCTATAACAGTGTAATCATGTAAATACTAAAACCTCAAATTTCACAAGTTAATCTTGTTTTGCATCAGTATGGTCATTACTGAAACAGCATCCAGTTCTGCACGACAGGAAGTGGTATTGAAGAGCTGTCACATAAATTGAAAGCCCAAGGATCATGTTCACAGAGACTTAAGGAAAGCATCTGATACAGTGTACAACTGCCTACTCGGGGAAAAAAGCCCTGACAATTCCTGAATTCAGCTGGCATATGTAGAGCTGATAATTTGTAAGTGATATACTAAACCCAGAAAGTACAGTTATATTTCTTTTCTGGATTATAATTGAGAGGGAAGCATATATGCTTCCTTCAGTAGATATGACCAAAAGGGGGCTGGGAAAATAGCCATTTGGAGAGTGTCTGGTGCCCTGAGAACCTGTCTGTCTTGTCAGCTGTGATCACAGCTCCAAGATTGCTGTCTGTCTCTGGTGGGATCACTGGCAACAAAGACACAAACAGCAAGAAGGTTTCTGGTTTGTTTTCTTCTTGCAGCTTTGTAGCTCATGCCTTTGTCACCTTGAGACTGGCCTATGATAATATGTTATATTGGAAGGCTTTTATGTTTGTTAAAAATTATCATTTTTGCAGTTGAATGTCGTCAGTGTCAGCTAAGTTATTTTGCTGAGAGTATCTTAGTTGGGTGAAACCACCAGTTTAAATCTTAAATGGCCGTATATGGCTTGGGACTTGCCCGTCTGGCATCTCTGCCCAGCTAGTCCTGCCTGTCTGCCTCACATTTGAAACAAGCGTAAATCCTGATTTCCAGCTCTCTGAAGGAGTGTTGCAAACATTCCTTGATGTGAAAGCAGGGGAACAGCTGGTAGGTAAGCATGGGAGGCATCTCTAGAGCTGAGCTCCCCTGTTCACAATACACCTTTCTTGTGCTGGAGCAAACTGGAGTAGATTGCACATTGCTAGTGGCACACTCAGTGTTGGATAGAGTTCCTTTTGGTGTAGACATGATTGTGGTCGAATGGTTGACTGTATTCACACTAATAAATGAGCAAAATTTTGTTATGCATCTGCAGTACAGGGAAAGACTGATATAGCAGTCTTTGTGATCTCACTTTCCCCAAGGCCTTCCTTAATTTATTGCCTCTGCTTTTAAAAAGAATCTTGAAGATGTCAGGAACGAGAAGGAAAAAGAATGTCGTGGCTGGGACATTTGTTATTTCGTTAAAAGATGGTTGGGAAGCATTATAACCTTGGGAAAGCGTGGGCTTAACTGTGGAATATGGTATCCTAGAAACAATGTGGAAAGTTCCACAATTTCATTAGTTAAGCTTTTAGTTGTTTTTCTCAGGAAAAGCATCTCAGGTCCAAGGACGTGGCTTGGATTTGTGTGGTGAACAAACGGACTAGTTCTGTCGTCGTCTTTTCTAAGAACATGTTTTATTTAGGATTCTGGAGAAGGAGAGCGGTTGTATGATGCAGAACTCTAACCATGAGGCTCTGTTGTTGGTCATTCATTTGTGATAAACACTTCATGTGGCCGATGTCATCACTTCCCATATTGGTCCTCTGCAGTCCACCCAGATTTTAAGGATATTCATTACTGATGCTCCAGTCATGTACACTACTTTTTTTTTTTTTTTTTTTTGTAACCTCTTCCAAATCTTTTCTCTGGCTTCCTTTTATCCTCTGGTTCTCATCCCCTCTGTGAAGACTGCGGTGATATTGCAAACCTTGACATTTATCTGTTATCCTAGTTTTTTTGCTACATGCAATTGTGTCCTTTCTCACATGTGCTTTGTGTTTTCTGCCTGTCATCTCGTATTGCACACAAGTCAAGTCAGCTGTAACTGCTTAACAAAAATATATGTGCTAATACAAAGTTAGAAAGAAAGTGCTTACATTGCTGGAGTTACTTGCTAGAAAGCCTTCAAACAATTTGCAGAAGATAAGAGTGTGTTACTGCAGAATTTGCTGAAATAACCTTGAAAAAAAATTAAGGACTGATGAACTTGTGGGATTTTTTTTTTATAGTGTATGACTAGTACTCCATAATAGCAGGCACCTCAGAAACAAAAGGAGAGGGTTAATGAGGGAGAAATGTAGATACACTTTGCCCTAATTATTTGTGTATCTTTATCTAGTGTTACAGTGCTCTCTTCCTTCCCCTCCTGAATCAAATGTTTGAATTGTGTACGTTTATTATATTGTTTCATGTCTTTCCAGCAAGAAACATTCTGATAACAATTTTTTTTTGCTAATGATTTGTTAGCAAGATTAGACATCTGTTAAAAATGTTCAGAGGCCAGAGGCCAAATACATTATTTTCTTTGAAAACTGCAATGAACATTTGCCGGTGTATGTAAAAACTCCTTGTTCAACCTTCTATCATTTTTAGAGCAACCTTCAATCATTTTAGAATATTTGATTTAGTATTACAATTCAGGGTTATATGCTTTGCTGAATAATATATGGAGGGCAGGCTTGCAGAGCTCAAAGTTAGGAAAACAATCTTTTCACTGGTAAACTGAGCAAATTTATTTTAAAAGACAAACAGAATTCCTGATGCAATCTTCCTGTCTCTTTCAGATGAGTCTTGTCTTACATGAAATCCTAAGGCATTGAAGCTGGATAGGGAGGTTGGGCTAAATTTTTTCTCATGTGTTCTTTTTTTGTGATTGAGGGGCAAATAATGTCTGAGTCTTAGATATCTGTATGTTGCTCCTTTTTTTTTTTTCATGGAACAGTTGAAAAAGGGTAAGAACTGGTTGAAGTATAGGTACTTCATTGAGAAGGCTCCGTAGTGGGTGATGTAATTAAGGTGAACTGTTTAATTCCTGAAAGATAGAGTTTAGGTTTGATTAATGGTTTCATAAATTCATGCTAAATCAAATTAGCATATTTGACTATAGGAAAATAAGAAAACTGCTTAAATATTTTGTGATTTACCATCTATCTACATGTACATAGATGTTTGGGGTTTTTATGGGTAAAACACAAAAGAAAAGGCATTGGTTGGACCCCAAATATTTTTATTTATTTTAATGCAAATCAAAACAAAAGGAAGGAATTTCAGATTGATTGAGGATGAAATGAAAGAAAACAAAAAACCACCCTTGCGTTAAGTTGGACATCAAAATAAAAAACCTCTCATTTTAATACATGTATGTCAGTGTGACGTTGCCAGGGGGGAATGGGAGTATTGAGTAGACTAGTGTTGTGGAGCCCAAATGAAGTTTTTCTGATTTATTTGATATGGCTAAATACCACACTGCAATCTTTTAGTAATTTTTGAGGTGTTTTTGCAAGCGTCCATAGTATTTCTTAGGTAGAAAATACATCATGTTACTTGCTTGCTGGTGTTTAACAAATATTAGAGAAAATTTTCTGATAGCCAATTCACATTTTGTCCTTTATATGTTGCCACATAGTTGGAAAATTTTATGTAATAGGATGCATAAAGTATGT
Source organism: Falco rusticolus (assembly GCF_015220075.1). NCBI lineage: Eukaryota > Metazoa > Chordata > Aves > Falconiformes > Falconidae > Falco > Falco rusticolus. Next base: position 70,615,164 of record NC_051210.1, on the reverse strand, counting down.
TTCTGAACACTTATAAACACCCCCACCACAGACATACATTTGTAAACTTCAGTCTGTTCATAGAGTTTCTTCAGGATACGCACAATAGGCTAGAAGTGGCAGTAATTTCGAAACAAGTACTATGGCTGAATGTAGGCTGTTACATTCTATCCCCCAATACTCCTTTGTTGAGGAGTCATTTGTGGAGGGAACAGCTTCTGTGACTCCTCTCAAAACTCGACTAAATCAGCACACCAAAATAAACTTGCAATCGTCATTAATGTCATCACACAAAGATTCTTTAGCTTTTGGACCACATTTAGAACAAATATTTGAAAGGTTAAACAACATTAATTACTTTACTAGCTTGGATCTTTTGCATACAAAATAGCCTATTAAAAGAGTCTTAATAAGGTGCGTAGTCAAAAATTAGAAGATACGGTAACATGAGGACTCCTGTGCAAGCTTAATTCCATCCATATGTTTGCGTTTCAGGATCACATCCTCCTTTTTCATTCTGTAGAACTCTATCTCTTTTAATGTATAGATTGGAGAGTAATCACTAAGCAGCTGCTCAGTGTTTTGTCCTCTTACTGTTGAGGGTGTGATTCCAGATCTGACTTACTGCATGCTGTTCAAACTCTCCTCTGAAAATATATGCTTCTATGTGTATTTTTGCATTTTGTTCATCACTACGGTAAATAAAGGAATTTAAGGCCACTGATTTGTCTTTTCCCCCTCTGTATAAGGAATAGCGTATTTCAATCCTTGTTTTACAGGTGGAAAGCTGAGATACTGTTGCATAGGCAACCTTTACTTTTCGAATGCTTTATTTCACAGCTGTAGGAACTGGTTTTATGTTAGGAAAAGAGGGCAAATGAGAACTGTAATTTCCTAAGTGTTAAAAAGGAGTTAACCAAATTCCTTCATCTCTGTTGCTCTCTTTTTCTCATTTCTTCTGTTTTCCCTTACTGTTTATGAAAGGCATCTTGGTATCTTAGCTGAGAACTTTGGTTTGGTTGGGAAGAAGGAAAGCTTGATTTTACAAACGTGCTAAAATTTAATTTGAGGTTACTTCCTTTTTAATAGAATTCTTAGGGATTTTACTAAATAGCAACTAATAAGAAGTCAGCTCTATACAAGAACAAAACTTTAACCTGAAAGTAATTTCTGCCTCTCTCTAGGATTATTGGCAAAATAGAAATAATTAAAAATAAACAAACCTCCTTCCCCAACTGGAATTTTATTGCAGCTAAATGGAACACAAACCTCAGAATATTTGAACTTTATTGTATTATATAAGCCATGTATTTTGCCAAGGATTAAGTTTGGAAAAAGTAAGTTCTTACAATCCTTCTTTTAAGTCCTTTCCCCAAAGTATGTGTGTTGTATTTTTGTATTTTTTTCTAAGTATAAGCCTGCCTACAGGAGTGTTGAGAACTGTCTTAAAATGTTTTTTTTTATCTTAACCAGGTGTAACTACCTTTATTCAGTGTTAGTCAGAGTTTTCCAATAGCGCTGATGATGTGTAAATGCGGACTGTGTAATTAAACCTATGAAAAAGTAAATTTTTTCATTCAAGCTATTATTGTGAAAGCCTATTCTGAAAGATGTATGACATTTTTTAAAAGGCTGTAGAAATATTTAGCGTATGTGCCTGCTAAAAATGCAGGGGGTTCTGTTTAAATTTAGGAATAGCCTCAGAGTACACAAAATGCTATAAAGCAATCTTCATCCCATCTTGAAACAAGAAAATTTTCTGATGTTTTATTTGTTTGACAAACAGGTACACACAAAGTTCCACTGCAGGCAAGCCCATGCTCCAGGCACTGACACTTCATGCTTGACATTTTCTTATGATGGTACTGTCCTTGCCAGCCGGGGAGGTAGGTGACTGAAAGAACCCTTTGATGTGTTCCATGTAAGGCAATTTTAAATTTACTAAGTTAAATGGTTTGGGAAACAAGCCATTTAAATCTTATCATCGTTAAAAGTAATTGGTTTTGATGTTGGTAAGATAGTAAAATCAGATACTAGTGATTTAAACCTGAAATGTTTCACAATTGACATGTTCTATTTTGATACACCATGCCATACTGTGTTCCTGAAAGCACATTTTAGAGCAATTAAGGAAAACTTTGCTGTTTATATTATACAGTTCCTGATCTGTCATCTTTTCTAGCATTAATAATATACCAAAAGGAAATCACTACCTTAAGTAAAAATAAAACAAGACCAGTTTCTTTACTTAGTTCTTTCTGGGAAGATTACTGCCCCTCAGTAACAGTATCTCGGTTCTGGAGTTAGTAATTCTTCAAGCAGCTTTCTTATGCAATGTCTGTTTCTGTTCTAATTGGAATTTTTATCTAACTTACATTACAAACATCAAGAGGTGATGACTGGAAGTGAGTGGCCAAGATGTGCTGGAATGGCAAAAAAATTTGAGATGTCTACACGACAGGAAAAAAACACTTGTGTTTTTAAACTTCAGATAAACTTTTATTAAAAAGTCTTAGATAACAGAACAAGTCTGGAGAAGGCAGATACATTTGAAAACACACTGACTCCAGTATTGAGTGTATGGGATAGGATGATGTCTGCCTGAAACAGCTTTTCTTACAGAGATTTGTCTACCCAATATTTTGCAGGCAGGTGCAAGCACACAATCCAAGCTGTTGGATGGAAACCAGCTGTAACCAGAAGCCTATATGCATAATGTGTATGCATTAGCATGGCCCCAAGGCCAAATAAACAGGCTGAGGGAGAGGAGGTATATGTTAATGTCAGCTAACATTGTGCCTAACATATGTACAGGACATCTGGTCAGTTTAGTAGATAGACAAAATGAGATCATGTATACAAAATACCAGGATAGAGGTATTCATAGATGGCAGAAGCTCTGAAGCAGGGGATATACTTCCAGGCTAAGGGCTGTAGCTTGCAAATGCTTTGTGTCCTCCCCCTGATGAGTAGAATGACACTGGTGGCTTTTACAGCAATACGCAGCTGCTGTTGGATGCTGCCTCTCCAGTTATTTTGTATGTCTTGCTACATTTCTAAGATTCCAAATATTTTGTTCCCCAGATCACATCTTTCAGAGTAAGATGATGGTAGTCTTGTCCTTGACAGCGCTAGGCTTACTAGGGCAAGCTAATGGCACTTGGATTGTTTTTTAATTACTGTTCAGGTTCTGGGGTCCAGAGTTCTATTGGAGAGTTCATTGTACTCATCATGAATGAGCATTAAGGGGTTGAGGTAAAAACTCTTAACCTTGCTGGTCCTTACTGAACCAGACATTTACTGTGTCAGAACCTTCTCCTGCTTGGAAAATAGGTGAACCATCTGTCTTTCTGTTGTGGGCTAAGTGAAATGCCGCATCTGTCTGCCAGTGGTGTTGCCCCTGAAAAACTCACCCAGACATACTTTATAAGATTTAAAGGGAAACCTCCGTGTGCTTTTAAATATCAACAGCAAACAAGGTTAGTACTTACATGAGGAATATTGACTAGTGCTATCTTGAAACCTCCATTTATGTAAATTCTCTTATGTTTCACATTTATGAATATAGATCACAGAAATAACCTTTGCTTATTTTCATTGCGTATGGCACTTGTGGTTGCCTGCTCTTCCTCATCTGTCTCCATATTTTGTGTTGTGTTTAACAAACTTTCACTTCTGTTTTATCTATCACACTGTGCTCTAAGCTATATAAAATGGTGATTGATTGTTTGCAGAATGTAAGACTGTACAGAAATTTGGCCCTTTAGTGTGGATAAAAATGCTACCTTTGTCAGTGTATTAAAAGAAAAAAAAAAAAGCTCTGTGTATGCTGTGCTAGAGAATAAGGAGGATTCATACCTTATTTTGACTTGTTTGGTTAGTGCTTTAATAGGAGTATTGCTTTGGATCTGTACCAACAAAAGCAGATGTGGATCTAGAATTCATAGATTAACACACCTGCCAAGTGCTGAGGATCAAAGAGCTGATAGTTGTTTGGGGCATGGGGACTTTTCATTGAATGAAAGCCTAATGGATTCTCCTGCATCTGATATAGGTTCTTTGTTGGATATGAGAGAGATGAGGCAGGGCTCAGCTGTAAGCACAGGGGAAAATGAAAAGTGAAAGACCTTTTTTATGTGAGTTCCCAGTCTTACTCTTCTTGGGTATTAGGTAGTAACTTGACAGAAACTTAAGAAAGTGATATTTTTGCATACTTGTAACCATAAAAGTAACTTTTTCTAAAATACAGTGAGGATAGTATTTGGGGAATGTTTTCTTTGTTTAACAGTGAAGAGGTAAGCATTATGACTGGACTTGGGTTCTGTTACAAAAACCTAAAAAAGCTTTTTTTGACTCTTGGTATGTACAGAATTTATGGAGTTAGGTTTTGCCATAATATGAAGCAATTACTTCATTAATTCCATGGATCTCATGACAACTAGTAGTTTGATAGTTCATTTATTTTCTGTGGTATGAAGTGTGCAGACTCAGTGTCATTGTAATCAGTAAACTTATATAGAAAAATTAGATAGCTTATGCAGATGTATGCTTTCTTTTGATTTCAAGAGGGTTTTTTTGTGCGTTTTCTACTTTTAGTTGTATTTATCTTCTCACAATGCTCTTGAGGAAAAATAAAATGGTTAATTTTGAATTTGTTTTACAAAGTAGAAACACCTTGTGTACCATTTCCTGTTTACTCAAGGATTATGCAGCAGCATGTATAGTCACTTTCTATTTTGTGTAGAGTAATAATATATTGCTCTTTACGGTAAATATAAACATTAGCATTTCAAAGATCAAGTGGTTTTACATCTCAGGAGCTGAATGCTGATGTTAATTTCAAACAATGCCAAAAAAGCATTAATTAAAGTGAAACATGGTGGGATAACTCTCATGACTGGAGTGCTGCAAGGTCTGGCTACAAACTCTTCAGAAGGGACAGGCAAAAGGAACAAGAGGCAGTGGGGTAGCCCTGTGTGTCGGGGAGTGTTTTTACTGCCTAGAGCTGAATGATGGTGACAGTACGGTTGAGTGTTTATGGGTAAGAATTAAGGGGAAGGCCAAAAAGGCAGATGTTGTGGAGGGTGTCTATTATAGACCACACAACCAGGATGAAGAGACAGACAAAACATTCTACAAGCAGCTGGGAGAAGTCTCAAGATCACTAGCCCATGTCCTCATGGGGGACTTCAACCTATGACGTCTGCTGGAAATACAGCACAGCAGAGACGAAACAGTCTGGAGGATCCTGGAGGGTGTGGAAGAGACCTTCCTGACACAGCTGGTCAGTGAGCCAGCCAGGGGAGATGCCCTGCTGGGTCTGCTGGTTACAAACAGGGAAGGACTGGTGGGTGAAGTGGTGGTCAGAGGATGTCTTGGGCATGGAGATCATGAAATGACAGAACTTTCAGTTCTCTGAGAAGTAAGGAGGGGGTCAGCAGAAGCGCTGCCTTGGACTTCTGGAGGGCTGAAGTCTTTGGCCTGTTTAGGAGGCTGGTTGACAGAGCCCCTTGGGAGACAGTTCTGAAGGGCCAAGGGGTCCAGGAGGGCTGGGCGGTCTTCCAGAAGGAAGTCCTAAAGGCTCAGGAGCAGCCTGTCCCCATGTGCCAAAAGATAAACCAGGAGGAAAGACCAGCCTGGCTGAGCAGAGAGCTTTAGCTGGAACTCAGGGGGAAAAAGCAGAGTTTTCCACCTTTGGAAGAAGGGGCAGGCAACCCCGGAGGGCTATAGCGGTGTCGTGAGGTTATGCAGGGGGAAGGTGGAGAGGAGAAAGCCCAGCTAGAACTCAGGCTGGCCACTGCTGTAAAAGATGACAAAAAAGAGTTTTTATGATTATAGTAGAAACAGAAGGGGGGCCAAGGATAATCTCCATCCTTTATTGGATGCCATAGGGGGAACACTGCCACAAAGGATGAGGAAAAGGCTGAGGTGCTTAATGCTTTTTTGCCTCGGTCTTTTACAGCAAGCCCAGCTTCCCTCTGGGTACTGAGCCCCTGAGCTGGAAGACAGGGTGAGGAGGAGCAGAATGGAGTCCCCACAGTCCAGGAGGAAACGGTCAGTGACCTGCTGCTCCACTGAGACACACCAGTCTGTGGGGCTGGATGGGATCCACCCGAGGGCACTGAGGGAGCTGGTGGGGCCAAGCCACTCTCCATCATATATCAACAGTGCTGGCTAAGTGAGGAGGTCTCAGAAGACTGGAGGTCAGCCAACGTGACACCAGTCTTGTAGGTACAAGAAGGGCAGGAAGGAGGATCCAGGCAGCTACAGGCCTGCCAGCCTGACCTCGGTGCCAGGGAAGGTTCTGGAGCAGATCATCCTGGGTGCCATCCCGTGGCACATGCAGGACAACCAGGGGATCAGGCCCAGCCAGCATGGGGTTATGAAAGGCGGATGGACCTGATCTCCTTCTACAAGACGATGACCCACCAAGTGGATGAGGGAAAGGCTGTGGATGTTGTCTACCTGGATGTTAGTAAAGCCTTTGACACCATCTCCCACAGCATCCTCCTGGAGACACGGCCTGCTCGTGGCTTGGGTGGGTGTGCTCTGTGCTGGGTTAAGAGCCGGCTGAGTCCAGAGCGTGGTGGGGAATGGAGTTACATCCAGCTGGTGGCCAGGGCCCAGTGTTGGGGCCAGCCCTGTTTCATATCTTTACCAACGATCTGGGTGAGGGGACCGAGTGCCCCCTCAGTGAGTTCACAGGTGACCCCCAGCTGGGGGGAGCGTTGATCTGCGGGAGGGCAGGAGGCTCTGCAGGGGGGTCTGGGCAGGCTGGAGCGATGGGCCCAGGCCAGTTGTGTGAGGGTCAACCAGGCTCAGTGCCGGGCCCTGCCCGTGGGTCACACCAGCCCCCGCAGCGCTGCGGGCTGGGGGCAGGGGGCTGGGAACTGCCTGGGGGGAAAGGGCCTGGGGGGGCTGGTCGGCAGCCGGCTGGGCATGAGCCCCCCGTGTGCCCAGGTGGCCAAGGAGGCCAGCAGCAGCCTGGCTGGTGCCGGGAACAGCGTGGCCAGCAGGGCCAGGGCAGTGCTGTCCCCCTGCACTGGGCACTGGCGAGGCCGCCCCTCGACTCCTGTGTTCAGGTTGGGCCCCTCACTGCCAGGGGGACGCAGAGGGGCTGCAGCGTGTCCAGAGACGGGCAGGGGGCTGGTGCCGGGGCTGGGGCACAAGGCTGGTGGGGAGCGGCTGGGGGAACTGGGGGGGGTCAGCCTGGAGAGGAGGCGGCTCGGGGGCACCTTGTGGCTCCCTGCAGCTGCCTGACAGGAGGGTGTGGGCAGGGGGGTCGGTCTCTTCTCCCAGGTGACAAGTGACAGGGCAAGAGGAGACGGCCTCAAGTTATGTCAGGGGAGGTTTAGACTAGACATTAGGAAATACTCTGTCATAGAAAGGGGTGGTCAAGCACTGGAACAGGCTGCTCAGGTATGTGGTAGAATCACCATCCCTGGAAGTATTTTAAAAATGTGTAGATGTGGTGCTTAGTGACATGTTTTAGTGATGGACTTGGTAGTCTTGGGTTAACAATTGGACCTAATGATCTCAAAGGTCTTTTCCAAGCTAAATGGTTCTGTGATTAGCTTTAATAGGCATAGTCAACTATGTGTAGCATTGGGAGCTGAAGGGGAGTTCTCAAAGTACCTTTCTTCCAGTATCCTTCACTTCCATATGTTCAAGGAAGGTGATGCCCTTAAATATTTGGCCAGGCTGGTATGGGTGCACGTGGTGATGAGAGCTCTTCCAAGCCTAAGAGTAGAATCCCCAGTTTGTAACTTCCCTCCCAAGGCCTTTGGCTCAGTGTGAGTGTGGTCCCAACCTATGGTGCCTCCAAAGGTCATTCTTTAGCTGTTGCTGCTCCTCTTGCAGATCCACTGCAGAATGCAGAAGCATATAAATTGTTCTCTCAGGTGCCTTTTCTCACAGAAAGTAGTGATGGTAGGTAGTAGAAGCTTCGCAGAAAGTATTAGATTTCATAAACATATTCTGGTGCTTACTCGTGGTAAGCCTTTTTATACTGTGCCATTGCTATGTTGTATTTTCTTTTTTAAATTCTCAATTCCTATGTTTCTTTGCATTCACTAGCGATCTTTGTGAATTTCTGTGCTTGAGCTTTGCTTTCATGACAGGACTTCCTCTTTAAAATAGGAGCTTCCTGAGGTGTGTTGCTGACTAGGTTTTTTGAGCGTCTGGCAGGACTTCTGCTTCTTTGGGGGCTATTTGCGTCCATGTACTTGTCTATTGAAAAGAAAAAAAATTAGATAAAGTCTTTGTAGTATCAGTGCATTTGCCTTATTTTGAATAAAAACTTTGAAAATGCCTATTCTGGCTCACCAAAGACTTTTTCTAGGACCTAATTGTTACTTCTTGATAAATCCTGTGCTCCAGTATCATTGGCATAATGGTGTCTGACCTGATAGTATCAGACTAGAGCCTGTTCATTGGTATTCTTTTAAAATGGTGAAGAATAGAGTTTGAAATGCTACTAAAAATACTATAAAAGCTTTAAATAATCGTGCCATGCTTTGGAGAAGTCTGCCATCAAGAAAAATACTGAGTGATTTTAGTGGCCTATTTTGAATGCTTCATTCTGAGCTGCACAACTTCTGTTTATATGTTTTTGTTTAACTATTTTTGTCCATGTATGAAGTAATTAAAAATAGATCAGTATTGTTATAGCTTTTGTAAAGAAGCCTCTTAAGCATTGATGGAAGGATGCTACTGGAAAAAATCCCTGATGTTGTGGAAAGTTAATGTGTCTGTTTTCTTAGTGACAGTGGTTTCAACTCCAAACACAGATTAGATTCAGGAACCAATATCATATTTGAAATACAGAAATTTAATTAGAAAAAGTGAATTTGGTCAAAAACTTAAGGATGATAAGTGTTTCACAGTGTTGGAGAAGTCATTCCACTATCATTTCTCCCTTTCCAAATACATAACCATCTATTTCTGCACAATGTAAGACAGTGTTGATTTGAAATCAACCACAACTTTTTGAGTCCTTCTAGAGTATTCTTACTTTTTAAACCACCATATTACATTTTTTTATTGGCAGAAGAGCTATAGCTGAATGTCTGCATCTCCTGCTAAAGCCTGGCAGGACTACAGCTTGAAGATCATGTCAAGGCTCGTTCCACTGGGAACAGAACAGCCTTGGCTGCTAGCCTTAGATATGTCCCTATCTAGGAGATTTGCAGAGTGGCCAAATGGTATCCTTTGCACACATTTATAGAGGGCTGGTGCTTTAGATGCAACATCTCACCGGTAAGTGTTTTTTGTTAGGGTTGGGAGAGAAAAGAGAGGGTTCATATTGCAAGACCAAATGCTTTGAAGTGATTGGGATGGAGTCTACTGGGAAACAATAGGAAAACGGATATTCCCAAAATAGGGACTCAGTATTTTTCTTCCTTGTCACTTTTAGCTTCCCAATGAACAGAAATATACTCTGCTGTAGACATCATTTATCCACTTCTTTAAAATATTTTGTACTACAGAGTTATCCTGGTCTTTAATATAAACATACATGATGTACGAGGCCACACACTACTGCTTTTCCTGTAAAGGGTATTGCTGACCTTGATTTCTTTTGTTACAGCATGTTACTTTTTTTTTTCTTTTAAGCATTTTATTTCCAAGGCCTCCTTTAAGCTCTTGATCTCAAAGGACAGAATACTTCTAGACAGCAAAATTTGCTTCCCTGTAAGGTTTATGCTTTGGAAAGGAAGCAGGTCTGTAGATTACCAGTCGCTTGCCTACTTTTCCTCCTAGGTCAGGAGGATTTTGTAATTTTTTTGTCTGAAATTAATCTCTGGATATATTTAGAGAGAGAATTGTTGTTTAAAAGTCCTTCTTTTCACCCTTGAAAGCACTGAGGAACTAATGTCAAATGCAAGGAGATGTCTAGGTGCCTGAGTGAGGTGCTTCAAAGCTCAAATTCTGTAGTTTGTCTCATGCTGGAAATGCGTATCCCAAGGGATGATCAGCAGAGATGTAGATCTCTCCAGGAATAACTAATGAATCATCCCCCTCCCCTCTCTGCTTCTCACTTTGTTAAAATGTCATAACTTTTCAGAAAGGAATAAACAGCCTGACTTTTACTGGCCTGCAGTCATACCGTGTTTATCAAACACAGACAAGAATTGCTATAAATACCTTGCTGTAACCTTGATTTTGGCTTTTATGGCCAAAGGTGGTGTGGAGGGCTGTGAAATAGTTTTGTTATAGCAAGTGTGGGTTCCGTTGCTTCCCTTCTCCCTCTTCCCCAAGGATTTCTGTCTCATTCCAGGGCCTGTTCTCTGTACTGAGACTACAGTTTGTTGCTGTTTGCCTGCTGAGGAAGGGGGAAAACTTCATGTGCCTTCCATTCTTCCTGATCGTTTTTTTCAGGGCAGGTAGAAATCAGACACATAAAACTTGTATAGTTTTTGATCTAGATCATCCATGGTAACATTTTAATTTCTTAAACATTCAATTTACGCTTAGTAGCAAAGCACGGATGCTCACAAACACAGAATAAATAAGTGTTTGGGGAATCGGATTTTACTGTGCATAACTGTTTTTTGGTAGGAGGGGTTGCCATGATGGAGCTGAGCTATGAAGGAGATGTTTCTGATCTATTGGAACGTGGCATGTGGAACTTGAATCCTTGTACTTTCATAGTTAGTTAGAGCCAAAAAGCTTCCAAACCATCACTGCTTTGAATGCTTCTGCCATATAATTCTGCTCTTTTTGTGTCTGAATTGGAGGATGAAATTTTCTGCGCATGTCTAAATTCTTGAGTTAAATTCATTATTGCTAAATTTTGTCCCTTTTGTGTTATAGGAGATGATACTTTGAAGATATGGGATATTAGACAATTTAAAAAGCCTCTTAATTCAGCAGAAAGACTGCCCAGCTTCTTTCCAATGTAAGTCCTCTTTAAATTTATTCCAGCTATAGAAACAGCAGTAGTTATGCTGAGCGGGAGTCTGCCGAAGTTCTCCTCAGTTCTCACTAGGTCCACTACTGTGCAGAAAGGACTGCGCAGGGAGGACTGTGCAATGACAATTCATGGCTATTTTAGGATTCCTCATTGCTTTAAAAAATGTCATATTTTTTGTGATAATTCATAGCTACCTTTGCTTGGGTTTTATGCATTTTTCAGTCTCATGTGTCTTATGTCCAAGTAGATTAGCAACTTTTCAGGAGGAGGCCAGTTTGTTGCCTTATGTTTTTATAATGAGATATATAAGGAATCCTCATTCTTACTTGGTCTATGATTAATAAAAGCTGTATTGAAAAGTAGATGTAACATGAAGGTGCATGGTATGAATTCAAGTTACGATGTTAGAAGTGCTGATGACTCGTATTTGATATTAAAATAGTGTATTGTACTGAATAGTGCTGGGTATTGTATGTAGTATTTTTATTGATACTACCTGCATTTCTATAGCAGTAGCACAGCCAAATTCAACTTTAAGGACAAAGTAAGGTCTTTGAGCTGTCCATGAGCTGCCTTTCTATCTTGACTGCTATTGGTAGCATAGAGTAAAAGTAAAGAAACATTTTTGGCCACTGTGTAAACAAACTGCCTTGTATCATTGAAGAATGTATCATCAGCAAAAAGAGATTTCATGATTGATTTTTTTTTTTTTTTTTTTTACTCTAATGTTGATAACCAGATTTGAAAATACTTTTTTTGGTTTGTTTCTCATGTTGAAAAGTTTACAAGGCTTTTGAGTGGAGGAGAATTTAATTGGGAGGAGGATTTTTATTGGATCTGTCAGTTTTGCACATTCTGTGCACAGCTGTAATTACATGTGAACTATCTCTGATAACTGTAGTAACAAATGACAGCTGACACAAGATTTTTTTGTTTGTAAAGCTTTGTCTTGAAAGAATTAACAAATAGAAGGGATTCCTTTTCAGGATGCCATTTATGTGTAAGTTCCTTATACATTAATTATTGATGTACTCAGTGTGATAATTTTTCTTCAACAGGACAGATTGTTGTTTCAGCCCAGATGATAAAATACTCGTAACAGGCACTTCTGTTAAGAAAGGTGGTGGCAGTGGGAAGCTTTTTTTTTTTTATCGGGAGACATTCCAGAAGTTGTATGAGATAGAAGTTACAGATGCGGTATGTATTTTAGTTTTATTTTTTCAGCTATTCAAAACATGAATGAGAACATATTCGTATGCTTTTTTCTCCCTTTTACCGGAAATTACCTACTAACACTACTTTAATATTTGTACCGCATATTTAAGACATAGAGGTAGAGTGGCCTGAATAGGTGCTATTCACCTTTCAATTAAAAAAAATAAAAGAAAGTCTGGGGACAAGGTGTTTTAAGTACTAAGAGATTCATGCTTTGGTATTACCATTGCATTTCTTAGGCATTTCTGTGAACCTTTCTAGATCTGTGAAGTGAGGCACAAGTCCTAAAATTCTTACCCATTACATACACCAATTTCATGATGAAATGCCATATTAGATGACAGAACTCCTACTCGTTCCTGAATGTAGACTTGTGGTTACTATGGTATGTATTTCAATGGACTCTAGCTTGTGTAAATGCAACAATTTCATGGCAAAAGGAAGGCGTCATTAGGAATCCCTCAATCAAAAATGCCATTCTCACCAGCAATATAAAAACCTAAAATTGTGAATCTGTAATACAGAAGAGTTCGTGTATGGATTGAACTGCTTACTTTTTCCCTTCTTCAGAATGAAAAAGCTTAATATCATAGTTGAAAAAAGGTCCTTTCACTCTTGTGGAGTACCCAAGTAAGCTTATAGATTGTAACAAACAGGAGTGGGAGAAAGTCAAACAGAATAGCCATTGCTTAAGCATGGTTATGTATGCTCAGGTCCCGTTAGTTGTTGCAGTCTGTTGGATAGCCATTTTGTTGCTTAGTTTCAGGATACTGTTTTCTCCTTCTGCACTTTTCTTAACCTGGCACAGCAGTCTTTCCTAGCGCAGCAGACCAAAACCCCTTGTGCTAGAGATCATTTGTACAGAATTTATATTTGTATTTACTTTTCTTTTCAAATCCCATTTTGTCTTCTAATTCACCCTAAAGCAAAATCTGCCAATGGATTCATTTGCTATATCCATAATTTCTGTGGCAGCAGTCATGTAAATTAAAAATGCAGAATTCATTTCAAAGCAGAAAGCATGTGTTTTTTCTGGAGGGGGGAAAAAATCCCCTTCTTTTTATTTGAAACATATATTCTAAATACATTTTCTGTGGCCTTAGAAATTTTATTTTGTACGAAAAAGTTTCTCCAGTGATAGCATAGTTCAGATTTAATTTTTTTTTCCTATGTAACATACCAAACCTCAATCTGACTCATAAAGATTACTAGTAGGTTTTTAATTTCTGATGCAAGTATTATACCAAGTATACATAACCTTTTTCTGAGTCAAAGCATGAATGCCTCAGTACCTCCTCTGAAACTTAATGACATAGGAAAGGAATACAGCTACATAAGATAAAGTGTGACTATATAAAATAAAGTGCAGATTGTTGGCAGGAGCTCTTCTATCCTTGGGCTCAGGAAAAAAACAGCTTAGCAATTCCATTCACATTGCATTTGGATTCCTTAGAGCTAAGTGTCTAGATGTGGTCATGAATGCATCCCCATGTAGTGGCGGTGAAGTTAGTGACAGTGTACAGAAACTTCACCTAAGCTTTAAGACTGCAGGAATGAGAAGCTTGTCAATGGTGGATCCTGTATTTCTGTAAGAAATTAAATGGTGATAATTTTTCGCACCACCCTACTTGTTCTGTGTTCAAAGGAAACAAAATTTTCATTTGCTAACTTTGTCTCCTGGGAAAACAGTTATTTAATTCTATGAAATAGAGGGTATATTACATACTGCTGAGGTGGATGATGATACAGGAGAGTCCAGAAAAGATTGTTTTGCTATCAGTTTTTCTGAGAACTGAGAGGTAAATTTCTGTTCTTCTGCTTTAAAATGCAAGACAGACATGGAGCTGAGAACAAACAGTAGGAAATTGTTGGAAAAACAAAATTAGGGGTCAATAAGCGACTTCACTGGGGCCACTCATGTTGTAAAATTTTAAGTATGTGTACAAATCTCAGCAGGTTCAGAACTTTATACTATAAATTTATATAGGTGCTGATATTTATATGATACTTTTTAAGACTGTAGTAAATTACTTTTGTCTGTAGAGTTTTAGTGCTGCTGTTTTTCTTCATTTGTAGTTACAAAATTTACGACTTTCATTCTCCTTCTTTGTATATAATGGATCAAATGAAAATAATGGAAGTATTAGGTGAAGAACTGAGACTTACAAATGCTGATCTTATGACATAATTTTCAGTTAGTCAGCACTAATAATGTCTCTACAATCAGTCTGTCTAGCTTCCAGCTTCAACACTACACATGTTAAAAAAAGTTAAATATATGAACCTGAATCTAAAAGAAGAAAAATTACTCTACGTGGTGTTATAGAATAAAAGCAGTATATATTTTTTCAAGATCTTTATGTTGATTGTATCTTTTGGCTTTTTCATTAGTGTTACTTTCTTGTTCTCAAATTGCAGTATTTGATGAAATATGAATGCATAAAGGAATGCTGAAAACATGAATTTTCAAGAAGCTGGCTTGTATTTTGTAAGCAGTACATGCTCTTTTTTGGAAAGATCATTTGCCTATAGATCGGTATATTAATATCTTGTGTGTAGTATGTCAAAGCATTTTTTTCAGCAGTGCAGCAATTACTTTGTATGGACTACTTTGCTAGTTTCCGTTTTTTCATTATACTCCCTCAAAAATTCAGATAGCAGTTAGCGTAGTTAAAGATAAACAAGTAGCGTTCTCTTAAGGCTTCAGTTTGTCTTCTATAACTAAATATCATACTTTACTTTTTACGTGTTTTCTAGTGCTTAAGTATGTAATTTCAATGTTTCTAATTTTGGGGGGTTTGGGCATTGCATAGGTGAAGGTACAGTATGCTATGTGTAACAAAAGCACAAACACACCACTATCTGTCTCTGCAAAGAGCTTGATGTGCTGTTGTTCCTCATGGAAGTAATTTTAGTGATTTCAGTTGTATTTAGTCCAAATTGCTAAAGAAGAAGAGCATCATTAATTTCAAGTGTAAAATGAAAACAATAAAACTTTTTGAGGGCAATTGTATACCGGTTTAGTGGTAGGACATATATAATCATAATAACAGAAAAATCTACTGTCAAGATTTTGACAGTAGATTTGACAAAAATCTACTAATGTGTCACTTTTTTTTTTAATTTCACAAGGATTTTCTTAAAGGAAGTGCTGGTAAGCTTAGAAAATTGAAAAACACTAAAGAGCAGTAAACTTTATCTTAAACCTCCTTGGTAAATAGCCAGTGCAGCTGGCCTGTGAATGAACCTAGTGGGTAATGGGAAAATATTTAATGGGAATGTTTGACCAAAGCTGTGTCTGGCATTCCTTTCCATCATACCACACAAACCTTTTTTCACCTTTTCTTTCAAGTTTTCATGGGAAAACACATTACTGTTTCAGAGCTGCTGGAGTGAGACCTTGTAGTTTTGCTAATAGGCTAACAGTCTGATTAGTTTGTGCTGTTGTGGCTGGATATGGAATATTAATTTGTTTTTCTTTTCATGTATTGGTCTTTTTTTTTGTCACAGTCTGCAGCTAAGCTAGTGACTGTATTGTTGCGTCCACTACTGAATGCCATCCCACCATGCAGGCATTGAGACTTCTGTAGAACTCAGGCTTCTTGGATAAATAGCAATATGTTCTGAAGGAAAAGTAAAGAAATGACAGAAGTAGTACAGACCATGGGCTTCATCTTTGGCCTGTAGCCGTGTGCGGCAGGACGAGGTGTTTACAGGGCAAATACATAACGATGCTTCTCTGACTATCCTGTTCTGCCACTGGTGATCTGTAACTTAGAGAGATCTCGGTGCAGACACAGGAATTTCACAATTAATAGCATTCAGTGGATTTTTCTTCCGTGAGTTTGTCAAGGAGTGAAATTGCCCATGTTGCAGGTTACTGGCAGGGTCATTGACTTCAGATTAGATCAAAACTCAGGTGGGAGTTCCTGCCTCTTCCACTCTTATAAGGAAGATGATGCTGGACATGTAGTACTTCAGTTTTGTTCTGGTTCAGTGTGTACAGGTGTGACTGGAAATTATGAGGACTTTGTATTCTGACCATAGTTATGTATGCTAATCTGTACAGAATTCCTCACTTCTTAACAGGAACTGAACTTTAAAAAATCCTGGTTTGCATGTGCAGCTTTTTCGTAGTTCTCTAGTCTGTTCTATCTTGACAGCATTATCTGTGAGAAGTTGTTTTGCTCTCACCTCAAATATCCACAAGAAAATATTTATATTAAGCTTTCTCAGTTTGAGCATTTGAGGCTTACTTAATCTGAAAGATCTGTAATTGGATGCAGAATGTTTCCTTACTCCATTTAGATGGATGAGGAGACTTAAACAGATGTCAGGAAATAAAATGGCCAGAAGAGGGGTACAATGTGTATGCACAGAAACTTGGAGGACATTCCTCTTTCCTTTCCTCAGGTAGTGTGACAGGAAGGAAGACCTGTAGCTACTTTGTGGTGAGGTCTCACCTTTTGGGATGTCTGTAACTGCACGCTCTTTGTGGAATTGAAGGGAGGTTTCACTGTCAAATGCAAGTCAGGGAGGGTTTATTGTTAATTCTTGGTTTGGTTATGCAAGTACAAGATCTTCATGGGAACCAGTTATAAATACCTAGTGTATGGGAAACAGAGTTGGGTACACAACATTTGTCCCAGTGTCAGTTTAATTTGAAAAAGCTGTGGATAGCCACTTGAATCACTCATATGTCTGTCATTCGTTTGGCTAGTTCAAACAGATGACCCAGTAGTTATCCTTACTACAGACAAGATTGATTTTGGCAGCAGTAGAGCAGTCATTTTCCCCATACGAAAAGAAGTAGTACACCCTGTTACTGCCAAGCAAGAGTGGGCACTGGAAAAGGAGAAAAAAAAAAAAAAAAGTTGTACAATTACAGAAATAGCTATTTTTAAATGAAAATGTAAGTAATAACTTGATTTAAAAATAAGCCAAGATGAAGAGGTTGTGTACATTATAAAATGAGATGTGCAGGTTTTTAAAATATCCCACAGGTTTTTGTAGATAAGCAACAATCCAAAATCATAGTGTGATGATTGTTTTGGGAAACCTGTTTCTGTTAGGAGGATTCTTCAGTATTTTCTTAGCTTCTTAAATATAAGCAAAAGTTAAATTATTAAATACTTATGAAAAGTTCCTCTAAGGGATGTTTCAGGAAGGTCTTCTGAGACAAGCTATAAATAAAGCTCCTTTTTAGATTAAAGAGTGAAAAGGAAAGACTGAATAAGGAATATGAAACTTCCAGCATCCTTTATGCACAGTTGATATAAGATTGCAGTATTTCTTCCTTTGACCTCAAACAAAATCATTTACTATTTATAAGATGCAGTAATATAGTAAAGGGCTTTTCCACTGTGGCCCATTTTACTAAGATTTAAAGCTTTTGAATTTAAGAAAAATTAATTCTTTTGACTTCTGGAAGAGATCTCATGCTACTTCTGGGATTTTCCTTTTAAGCCATTTATTTTATTTGAAAGGCAAATCCACCTTTTCCACAATAAGGAGGTAAATATATTTAAGGTCTGGTAAATTTTTGAGCCAATTAAAGTAAAAAAAATAAAATAAAAATCTAGTATAAAAGGTGAATCACAGAAATGTGTTTTCTTTTAGAGTGAGGTAGCTTGTCTATTTTTGCTCTGCTTTCCTGTATGTAAAGATGATGTGCTCCATCCCTTCGTATATCCTGCAGCAGCACATACTTTGTTTTAGGGAAGCTGTCACTAGAGTTTTGAGGTATGAGAGAAAAATAAACTGCAGGTTTCCTCACTGTAATTGGTGTGTGTATGTGAAGGTTGTCTGCCTTAATTTTGTGGTATATTGTCATGAAAGTGTGGCTCTAATTTTAACAGAGCAGGTGCTTGAAAATGCCCTAACTTCCAACTACAAGGAAAACAGGTTGCCACCTTGATCAAGTTACTTTTTCTAGTCATCAGAAAAGGAAAGTGCTGTTCAGTGTCTCAGTTCCCTTCTAAAAGTATATTTTGTAGGTGTACCTTGGAAGGTAAGTGATACAGCATTGCTATCCATATGTTCTATATTGAGATCCTGCTTTAAATTACTGGCCCCTGAAAATGTTTTTAGGATGTTTCTTTTCTTACATAGAAAATTTAAAATTTTATCCATTTCTGGTCCCTTTTATATGGAATGTTTCCACGCATTTTCTAAGTCATGCTTCACAAGGGAAAAACATTATTGTTGTTTCCTCTACTGCTGTATTCTCATGAGTATTTTAAATCTAATGCTAGCAGATCACTGCATTGTAGATATTCCCTAACCTACCACCTTATTTATTGTAGTTGGCTCTTTTCCTTGGAAGAGCTCCAGGGGGAATCTCAAACCTGAAGATGTTTGCAATTGAGGTTTAAAGTAGATTTTTTTAATATAATATCAGTTATTTTTATGGTGTGAGCAGCCTTTTTTTTTTGGATCAGAGCATGTATAGTATCAACATACGTGTGTTAACCATCTTTGTGGTCAAAAGAAGAAACAAGGTGGAAGCAAAGTAGTAGCATTTGTTGTTCAGTTATGCACACATTTGGAAATGGCATAGTTCTATATCTGTGTTGTTGTTTTTTTAAATAAAAATAAAGCAGTTTTTCTAAGAGTTACTCAGTCTTCATTTTTTTCATGGTGCATCCAGGAGGCAGACCAGCCTTTCCCAGATATAGCTTATGTGCCTGCATATGCAGCTTATGCTGCAGCCCAGCACCATGAGATTTTAAGTATATTCTGAGGCATTTTCCTCTCTTCTAATGAGCAGTTTATGCATTTTTGCTGGGGTGTATTTCATAAGCAGTTGCCGAAAAGTTTTCAGTCCATGAAGACTGAAGGCAATTTCAAACATGTCCACGAAGACCTGTAAAAAGACTAGATTTGTATCCCCTGGGCAGCAGTCTAAGTACCTGAAGTTTCTAAATGGTTTCACACCTTCTTTTTTAAAATAGAAGAGCTTGAAAGCCACTCACTGCCTTAATATCTTCCCTAATTACAGTACTTGTTAAAAAGCAGCAGTTAGCCAAAGAAGGATGGGCAACGGTCACTGAAAGATTTTGTTGTAGTAGAAAGCTGTCTTTAGCTGTGAGCATCCAAATGTTTTAATGTTTTATTTAAAGACATAGAAATCCTTTGAAGTAGGTGTGTTTTTTTCTGAAATAACTGTATGTTTCCCTTCTCTTCTGGGAAGATCTATCACTGAAGTCAGATGGACTTAACATTGTGCAAGTTGCAGAACTATAGAAGATTAAGCTGGAAGGCATGCTGAGATTTTATCCCTCAGTCCAACACAAGCTTGAAATTGCTTACCCCTCTCAAGTATAAACTGATAAAACTATAGGCTTAGGTTAACACGTAATGTTAATTTGAAGCGTAATCACTGTTTCTTAAAAAAAAAAACCAAACTAATAAGCAGTTAGGTTTCAGAAGTGTTACTTAGTATGTTGTAAGCCCCTCTGTTTTTAGAAGATACTGTACTGCTCAAGCAGTTCTTCACCGTGAATATGTAGGGTTTTACAGGATGAATAAATTAGTTGCATGCACATTTGCACTGATTTTGACACAGTTTTCCCAGCGATGTTGTAATTTGTAAAACTTACAATTAAGATAAATACTCAGTTCCATCAGAAAAGCCCCATTTGGCCACTCTGTGGTGACCTGTCCTTAGAGACCCTGACCGCAGACAGAATGTCGTTTTACATGTTTGCTATCTTCCCTGCTGACATGCCACTTATCTGGCCGTCTGGACAGCCAAGTGCAGCAAATCCAAGCAGCGCTGTTCAAACAGAACACGCTGTCATGACCACTGAAGCAAAGCTTGCATATAGGAAAGAGAGAAGGTTTGTTTTTCTTTTCCTAACAGAAAATATTTTCTTAGAGCACCAGCTCTTGCTGTCACTTTTTTATTGTATAGCTTCAGAACAGATTCTGAAAGAATTATTTATTAGATTGTGGGTTATGGAAGGGGTAAGCAATAAGGGTGAACATAGGCTGTATTTGTTTCTGGTTTATCCCCATTCAGTTTTTAAGTATCTCCAGAGCTATATCTGATCTTTCAAGCCGAGATTCAAAAGATTTGTTGGACAGTTTTAGGAGTTTGTATCTGCTGTATTCTTTCTGCACTAAGAGTATTTAATTTGGCTTCCAGGATCCTTTATCCTTGAAATGGAGAGTTTTATGTTAGTAGCAAAACATGCTGTACTGTAGATCCTCGTTAGTCTTCTGGTTTTCTAACATAGTTATTTTGGCCATTGTAGACTGCAGGGATTCACCTGACCAAATATAGATGTCTACAGCTGATCCAGCCACCCTAGGCTCCTTTTCTAATCAAGAGAGAAAAATAAACACATCCAGACTGTGATTTTTATCTCATCCTAAAATAGATATCTGAAATAGGTTAGATGAAGGCCACTGTAAAATGCTTATTTCTCTCTGTTAGCTATGAAGGGAGGTGAAAATCTGTAGGCATTTAGAGAGTAGATGTCTAAAAATTAGAGGTGTAGACAAGTTTGGTGAAGTCAGTCCCACCTGACCTCCATTGGTGTTCATTCTCTCCTGGTAAAGCAGGGGGACATTTCATCTCTTGTGCTCTGACCTTGCCAGTAGCAAAGTCGGATACAATGGGTTACGTTTGCACTCACATCTATTGATTGAAGGATTTATGACTGTAGGCAATTTACAGGAGGATAGCCTGCCACTCTATGAAAGGATTGTCCTAGCTGAGAGTGCAGTCTACCCTCTCTTGCTTGAACCTGATTTCCAAACATGACTGTCAAAACATCAGCAACTTCAGTTTAGGATTACAGAACTTTATCTACATTTTAACAAACTTTTTTTTAAAATTGGTGGAAACATTGTTACATGAAGGAAACATCAAAACCCCATGAATTCTTGCTTCAACAGTTAAGAGATATGTGAAAGCCTAGGATTAGCATGTTTGCTTTCCATTTTCAGTATTTATCTGGAATTAGCAGTATGTTTGTTTGTTTGTTTGTTTTCTAGTGGTAATTTGCAAGGAAATCGCTACTGCTTTTTCCAGTTTACAAATGGGATGTTGGCTGCACACTCACCACAGAGATAGTATGAGTATTAGCTGAATGTCAGCATCATTCAGGAGAGATTTCCACCCTTTCAGCGTTAGGTAGACATGGAAGTAGATAGATACATCTTACCCATTTGCCAGATTGTTTGTCTGTACTTTTGTATAACATTTTTTCTGAATATCCACGGGAGCAGATAGTAATTCGGTGAACTTAGCCTAAAAGTCTGATAGCTGCAGGTAACTGAATAATCAATTCTGCATTTTGGAGCAAATATATAAGCAGGCTGAGAGTTCAGAACTACCAGAGGAGAGTGAAAGGCTGTACCTAAAGTAGAGAAAGAAAAACTGAAAAAGTTTATTCCAACGGTGCATAACTAATATAAGAAGCATGTTTTTCTTCCCTGCAGGGCAGGAGAAGCTTTACTAATGAACTTGAAAAAGCTGATACATGATCATGTATTTCTGATACTTCACATGAAATCTTCATTTTTGAAGACACATGCATGGTATTTAACCTTAAACTTCCCTGTCTTTAGGGAAAAGGGATTGTTTCCAAAGAAAACAATGCCTGATTGAGCAGCAGTAACACTTCCTGAAGGAGGGAAAAGAAATTAAAACATGATTTTATAGTACAGCCCCTGTAACTTACTTTTCATTTTGCAGTAGCAAGGAAAGAATATAGTCCCATTGACCTAAGTGCTGCAGAAGTGTAAGCTGATTCTTATTTATGTCAAAAATATATAAGTCCTTAGAATTATTTGTAAAATTATGAAACTTGATATCATGCCATTCTTGTGGTGAATTATGACCTCTATATTCCATTAAATCAGTATATGTGTACACACATACAGGTCTGCTTATTAGATGTTTACTAACTTGTCTATCATCTTGGGGTTTGTATACATGCAAAGGTAGTTACATTTTGTTGGTTATTTGTCAAAGTTCTGACTGAAATGCAAAAAAAAAAAAGAAATCAATGGTTTTGTACAGCTTCAGCTCACAGACATGTAAAATGTTAGTATAGGAATATGAAAAGGCAGTGATGGAGGGAAGCCTTCATTTTTCCCTAGTGCTCTTGCAGCAGAGTGAAAGAGGACAGAGGTGAATAATACTTTCAAGAGTAAAAGATTTCTGTGCCACAAATAATTCTGATCTTTTCTTGCTGACCTTGTAAAATGCCCTCTCTGCATTGTTTTCTCCTGTCAGTGTGTGACCCAAGTGCTCTGGACAGTTTCAGTTGAGGTAATTAGGTTTTGCTTGCTGAGAAATCTGCTTCAGTTATTCTTCAGTTTGCCTGTTAAACATAGGGGTATATTTCTAGGCCAGAATAAATTCCCTCTCTGTGTTACAGAAAATCAAGTTTCAGGCTTCAGTTTCTCATTTAGAGGCACTGCTGTTAAATGCCATCAAAAGACTGTTATGTACATAGTACCAGCAAAGTCATGTGTGTAGTTGCCTGGTGACCTAACCCAGATGGAGAATAACCTCACAGAAAAATTGGTGTAGTTTACTGTTTACCTGAAGCAGCAGCTCTGCTAACATGATACAAAGGGAAGCACACAGATGAGAACAGGCTGTTAGGGGTGAGACTATTTATGAACCACCCCAGAGCTGCACATGAGCTGGGACTGCATGTTTCAGAAGAAATGCAGGTGGAATAGCACACAAGGGAATAGCAATATCATCACTTTCGCCTGCCACCTTTCTACATATTTATGAGTTTTGTGGTTTAAGATTACCACATATTGTTAAGCTTTTAAGTTATTATAGGTTAAAATTTCTAAACCTGAAATTTATTTTGGAAGAACTGGGAGTCTGAAGTGAGTATAGTGCTTATTTAAAAATAAAAATTATGTATTTTTTGTGTAACTCATTTTCTATTTAAAACAATAGTATAGCAACTTTAGAAACCTTTATGGCTAGTTTTAAGAAAAATCAGTAATATGTTCTCATTTTATTAGGCAGTTGTTTAAGAAGACAAATATTTTCATCCAGACTGCAAAAAAAGTTGTCTTTAAAATTGTGTAGGTAATTTTTAATTGACTTTAAGTCAGTATTACAAGACAATCTGTTACCTGAAAATAATTACAAAGGCCTGCTGTCAATAACATCGACTGAATCTGTTCTAACCTCTTTCACAGTGAAAATAAAGAAGGTAAATTTGGAGTGTTTCTGTTAACATTTTTAATACTTTCCCTGCCTAACTACAAAAATATTTTCAGTCTTTTCCCAGTGTTTCCTAATGCAGGCTACTGTGTTTGTATATGCAATAGACATTGCCAAAGGCTTTTCAGATTGATTTCATTTGAAGAACTTAACGCTTTTGCAACGGCTAAAGTACCAAACAGCTTTTAAATCATTACTAATAATTGTCTTTTGTAAGTGCAGTGTTTTCAGATCTCACAGTAGCAAAGCTGACCACATCAGTTTCATGGATAAAATTATTTTCAGGGTTTTTATGACAGGCTTCCGGGACTTCATGCTCCAAAGATACACCGTCCAAAACATCCAGCCGTTACTTTGAAATATTTTTTTCAAATATTCAAGATGTTTGTTTATGTGATGATACATTCTGCATTTTATGATTCTTGTTTGTGATAATAAGATGTTATTTTCTGTTTGCAAAGCTGAGATGTGACCTGGAAATTTTTGGATTTCAGAATCAACATAAATTTGTCTTGTTTCAGCTTTAAATGTTACAAGAAACAGGTTAAGTCTGTATTGAATGTTTGAATCTAGAATTAGTTAATGGAAGGTTTTTGTTACTGTTCTGGTGTTCCTATTTGCTGAGTCTTGAAGCTGTCATCCACAGGATTTCCTTACAACCAGAACATAGGTTGGTCAAGTCTTTTGTGCTAGGCTTCCATAAAGCTGTGTTAGGCAATTTAGTTTCCTGCTCTTTTGCTGCTTTTACCAGGCATGAAACCACCTGGGTAAGTGGAGTGAGACCTTGCAGCTTGCTTTTAACTGCTGAGGTTACTGCTTCCAGCCTGAGCTCCTGTCTCAGGGGCAATTAGGACTGAAGTACCACCTTGCTTGTGTTGGGTTTCATTGTAGAGCACAACCTTAAAATAAAACAAGTTATTCTTAAAAAATGATTGTGGAATGGCAAATCCCCTTTCCAGCTCAGATAAACAAAGTTGGCAGCAAGTGGCCCAGGGGCATTTGCATCAAGCAAAAGTGTTTCGCGCAAATCAAGGGAGGAAGTTATTCTCCTCTACATAACCCTGGTGAGACACGTATGTAGTGCTGGGTCCAGTTCTGATCTCCCAGTACAAGAGAGAGAAAAACATACTAGAGTAAGTGCAGTGAAGGACTGCAAAGGTGATTAAAGGCTTAGAGTATCAGGTGCAGGAGGAAAGGCCGAGAGAGATAGGATTGCTCAGCCTGGAGAAGAGGAGACACATGGGGGATGGATTGGTATGTGTAAATTCTTGAAGGGGGACAGGAGGGTGAAGCAGCTAAAGCAAAGCTTGGTGGTGCCCAGTGACAGGACAAGAGGGAATAGGCACAAACCTAATTACAGTCAATTCCACTTAAACCCCAAACCATTTTCTTATGTTTGTGGGATGTGTTTTGGATTGGTTTTGTTTGGGTTTTTTTGTTGTTGTTGTTTATGGGTTTTTTTGGGGGGGTTCATTTTTTTTTTTATTATTTTATTTTGGGGATGGTCATATATTGAAACAGGTTGCCCAGGGAGGCTGTAGATTTCTCCATCCTTGGAAATACTCAAAACCAAACTGGACAATGTCCTCAGCTACCTGAGTGGTTGACCATACTCAGAGCAGGGGGTTTGAATTAGATGGTCTTCAGAGCTTTCTTCCACCTGCAGCCTACCTGTGCATAGGTAGGCCAAGCCAAGAAAACCCTGCTTTTCCTGCTATTAACACACTTTTTTGCCTGCAGAGCTGGGATGTAGGACCTTCTGTTAGCTGGAATTTGATGTTTAGCATTTCCAGTGATAAAAGTGTCTACCTGTGTAGATTATTCTAAGTGTAAACAGTAGGGAACTTAGAGGCACTGAAGGATAAATACTCGTTAAGAATTAAATATTTTTGTATGATAAAGATTTTCCTTTTCCTCTCTCTGTTAATCTTAAGACCAGGTCTACAATAGTCCCTTTGTTGTATAGTTGTTTAACATTTTTACTTCTTTAAGACTATATGATTGGGGAAAATTATTTGGACTTAGTTCAAGAATTCGGTATTTTGGTCTTTTTACAGTATTGTCCATTTCTAAAATAATCTGAAAATTGCATAAGTAGCTTTTATTATTCCTTATAAAGTAGGTTTATATGCTAGTGGATTAATAAAATTGCTTGCATGTTCAGAGCTTATATTTGTTTAGTTTCTAACAAATTCTGTTTCTGGGGATGTTTTATGGTTTCGGAAGATTTAGAGGGCTGTGTTTAATGGCAGTTTCTTTTGCCTGCTCTGGAGCCTGTGCCATGGTGGTTTTAAGTGTGCTCTGTGTGTTTGACAAGTTAGAAACTTAGCAATCCCCATCAGTGCTGAGACACACTGTCTCAGGCTTTGTTTTTGTTGGCTCGTATCCAGTACCATGCTATAAAACACATTTACTTGACAGTAGAAAGTGGAGAACCACGTTAACTACAAAGTTTAAAAAGGCTGGCTAAACACATGCAATAAATACTAATAAAAGAAAAGGCCACCCACCTTTGACCTTCATATTAGCTTTGTGTGTTTTACAGTTACTGTAGCATTTTGAGCATTACATAATCGTATATAACAATCTTTTTATTTAAATCAAAAACATCATTAACAACCCTGTGTGGGTTATTCTGGTTGGTTGTGGCAGGGATCGTGGACACAAGGCATTATCAGAATTCTAGGTTGTACTTGAGTTACCTTTACAAAGGCTGTTGTCCTTCGGTTGTCTCATGGTAAGCATGCTGGGTTTATTTGTGCCTGAAAGTAGATGGGAAGGTATAATGTCTGTATTTCCATGTAGAAGGAGGATGTTTTACAGAAGAACCTTCTAAAGAATGGTCAGTTGATTCATGTAAACACCTCACTCAATTTTTCTTGAACAAGAACACAGAGCAGAAAGAGAGTCATCCATCATCTTGTAGTAAAATGAAGTTCTGATTCATGATGGCTGAATGGGCTTCAGAATTTTTTCAATACTTTTTTTATGTTGTGTGCCTCATTCAGAAAACAGGGGTTTGGACCAAACCAGAAATAGTACGGACTGTGAAATGGGAAGTGATTCAGGAGTCACTAGAGCTAATACATAACCATTCTCTTCCAGATTAGATGGTTCTCATCTCCCAGGCTATAGGGCTATATTACATCTCTAATTATATTCTAGCTTTGCTGTATTTCTATTTTTAAGACATTAGTGGTTCCCATTTTGCAAATTTCATATGCTGTATTATGTTAACAAAAAAAATAAAGGTACCTATATGGATACTTCAATGATAGATGAATGATAGTGGTTGAATATTGAGCAATCAATTCACTTTGAGAGGAGTCTATTCCTGGCTTTTGAGAAAGAAGTAGTAGTAAGCTTGGGGCGGGGGAGGGCTAGAAAAATTAGCATTGTTCAGTGAAATACTGATGGAATGATGCATCCTGCTAACTCTGGATACATTTGTTACCTAGGTGACACAAACACTGTTAAAACCTGTCTTCAGTCTCAAACAGTATCCCATTAAAGAATTACTCTCTCTAAAAAATAGGCACTTTTCCCTCCCCAGTTAGTCAGATAACACAAACCCAAAACCTGTATAGTTTAAGATGAGTTGTCCTTCGTGGCAGATTGTGCCGCTGTGGCCGTCGGGAGTCAGAAGCTTGAGGCTTACAGTTTCTGTGTTGGCCTGCTGAATCAGACTGGAAACAGTCATCACATGGAGGTTCTAAGTCACACGGAGAACCACACTGCGTGTGTGTAAAAGAACAGTACTCTTAATGTCTGAAAATGAGCTTCCCTACTGACCAGTCGTGTGACAGAGCTGTGAGACATTGTCTTCAAATACCAAGTTCTTCTGTGTGTTGTGGGCAAAAAAGAACCAAGAGTGAAAATCCACCACTCTTCCCTTTCTGCAGTCAGCAAGTGAAAGGTCAACACTGTGTGAGAAGGGAAAACCGGATAAAGTGAAGAACAGGGTGGAAGAATTAAGAATTAAAAATAAAAATGCAAAAGTCATGAAGGCCCACATTGCTACATCTGAAGCATTTAATTGTTCTCCTTCAAATCCCTCTTTAACTTCCCATTTCCATAATGCCCATGAAGACCTTGGCACAGTTAGCTTGTGGAAACCACTGGTAACCACACTGCCAGCAATTTGTAATTCCTTTCCTGCCTACATCCGTGTGTTGTCACTCCTTTTATATTGTATTCTGCAGTGAAGAGGAACTTATATTTATTCACATACACACATACTCGTTTGTGTGCTTAAGCTTGTTCCTGCTGCAGTGTGACTCCGATCCACCATTTGGCAACACAAATATCAGTTCTAAGATCTAGATGAGTAAGCAACTAACTATCAATATGTTGCTTTATTTCAGAGTGTTGTGCGTTGCCTTTGGCATCCCAAGCTGAACCAGATCATGGTTGGTACAGGAAATGGTTTGGCCAAAGTCTACTATGATCCTGTCAAAAGTCAGAGGTACGTAATCATGATTAATGATTTAAGAACGTTTTTTTTCCCCTCAAATTCAGTCTGATTCTGTGGTTCTATGATTATGCTAAGAAATGAGAAAACTGCTTTAGAAATATTTGTTTTGCAGAGTTTTACTTATTTAATAACAGTAGAAAAGAAAAAGCAGCAACTTCGTTTCTGAAAAGCAGTGCATTTTCCTTTGGGCTTTTCACGGTGCAGTATGTTGACTGTTCTACCTGAACTTACAAACACTGTCATTTTTTCATTGCATGAAGTCTGCAGTAAGAATAGCCAACTTTTCATCAGGTTTCTTGGAGGCTGCTGATGTGGTGCTATTGAAAGGATATTTATTGTATTTAGTAATTTTTTTTATGTCTGTCTTTTTTTTTACCGCCCTGAAGTAGAAATCTTGTTCACAAGCATTAAACTGCAGCATCTGCATAGTAATACTGGAAGACCCAATCTGAGAGGGTGCAGACCAAGGAAGTACATTCCCATCTTTCTGCTAGTCTTCTCCCCCATCCCCACCTATCATGTGCGGATTTTGCCTGTACATCTAATGGAAAGATGGTAGTGATCCAGAAGGTGACTTGTCCGCATGGAATGAAAGAAGAGGACTTAACTAGTCTATAAACACTTCTTTTCCAATTAATTTGCTTTTACCATCTGGGTTGGCTGGAGAACTGGGGCATACTTACTTCCTGTCAGCAGGGGAGATATGTATACTTTTATCTATACTGAGTGGTATGAATAAGGTGTTCTTCCCCTATATGGGCTCATCTTTGTTTAACTGGCATCCAAACCCACTGTGTTACAGTTCAGTTTTTGGATACTTACTGTGACCTGGACACTTGGATGTGAAGATAAAACCTGGTTTACAAGATAATCACAAATAAGTTTTATTTTTCTGGTCTTTGTCAATTTAGAGAACAAGAAAGATGGTCATCATTGTTTGGACCCCTCTCCAGAGGACAGCCTGACTCTCCTAGGCACAGACTGCAAGAGCCCTATAGCAGTCTTGCTGCAGCCAGGCTTATGCCGTCTCCCCGCTGCAGTGTTACAGACACCTCTGGTTAGATCACCTCTGCTGCTTAGGGAGAGTGCTAGAAGCAAATCATTGCCCATGTTTGGAGAGGAGCACTTTCAGTGTGCGCACCACAAGTACCGTGGACAAATGAAGTGTGAAAGGAGTCTTTCACCTGTATTTCTGCATGTCATATAAACTGCTCTGGAACTAGAAACACTAATCTCTACCCTCATTCACATGTGCGTCGACAGGCAAAGATACACACGTTCATGAATATTTAAAGTGCTGTATAATTTTGTTGAGACTGTTTTGAATAAAAACTGGTTTCTGCTTGTTATAAACAGACCAACTGAACTGCTGTGTGTTTCTTCCTAGGGGAGCAAAATTATGCGTGGTCAAAACAAAACGAAAAGAGCGACAAGCAGAA
Source organism: Falco rusticolus (assembly GCF_015220075.1). Classification (NCBI taxonomy): domain Eukaryota; kingdom Metazoa; phylum Chordata; class Aves; order Falconiformes; family Falconidae; genus Falco; species Falco rusticolus. The sequence continues at coordinate 70,585,933 of NC_051210.1, read as the reverse complement.
ACCCTTACACAGGATTACATTATAACACGTAAGGAATTTAAACATATCTTTATACCAGCATCCTTAGCTCTTTCTCAGGTTTGAAATTACAGATCATTTAGCTTTTTCCCCTCTATTTTTGGGGGTTTTTTTTCCCCTCTAAAAAGTCGCAGCCTTTCATTAAATATTGATCATTGGTGTAAGATGTTAGTGCTTCATACAGTTTTTTCATAGTCTTGCACAACCAGAAAGTCATATATTCTGTATGCTGTGTGAAGTTCTTAATAATGGTTGGTTTCTAATTTCTGATGCGCCTAAAAGCCTGAAACAGCTGCCTTGGAAAACAGGAGAAGGAAGAAGGAAATAGAAGTTTTAAATCCTGATAATTTGGCCAGATTGTCTCAGTTATGGGTATTATTCCAACATTTATTAATCTCATAATTTAAGAAAGAACATGATTGTAACTTCATGCGCAGAAATGTTACGTTTTGGATCATTGAGGGGATTACACGCCTTGCTGTTTCAGATCCAAAGATGCATCTAGGGTTTTGTCATGCTCGTGGAGTATTAGAAAGCTGTAGAAACATCGAAAGTTCAGAAGAGAGCAACTGATTGGTCGTAATGCTAATGTTAAGAACTGGATGACAGGGGAATAAATTAAATACGCATAAACTGTGCAAACAGTATTTCAGATGAAAGGCTCCTGCCTCAAGGAACCCTGGAAATCTGGCTGCTTTCATCTTTGACAAATTCAGCAGAAAGAAGCTCTCTAAAATACATCTCAGTAAACCACTGTGTGGATACAGAAGAACTGGGGGGCTGCTTCTGCCAGCTTCTCCATTGCAAGGAAGAATCTTTCTAATTAAAACCTTAAATAGAAAATGGAATTTTAAAGATTTCTTTTTCTCCAAACTGTGACCCTTCAGCCCACGCACTTCCAATGTTCCGTGAACCACGACAGCGCAGCACCAGGAAACAGCTGGAGAAGGACAGGCTGGACCCCATGAAGTCTCACAAACCTGAACCTCCAGTAGCAGGGCCAGGTAATCTAGCAATAATCATTTCAGAATGTCATATGCTAAAGGGGCCGCCATTCTTGGGTTCTATAGTTCAGATTTGCATTCAGACTTCTTTGGGTGGCAGCTTATGGGCAGTGTCCAGTGTTGTAAGACATGGGTGTTTGATTGGAGTGCCTGCCTGGAATAAATTAATAATCACAGTTACTTTAAGTTATATAATCAGTAAAACACTTAAGTGAATGCCGCTCTAAATTAGACTCTTCCTATAGTATTAACTTCTTTGTATCAGGTCACCACTGCAGACACAATGCAATTTTTCTCTTGTTTATTTCTTACATATTTTTCTCTAAATTTTTTTTTTTTTTTTTTTTTTTTTTTTTGCTAAAGGTCGTGGTGGGCGTGTTGGAACTCATGGAGGTACCTTGTCATCATATATAGTCAAGAATATTGCACTGGATAAGACAGATGATAGCAACCCTCGAGAGGCTATTTTACGTCACGCAAAGGAAGCGGAGGAGAATCCATACTGGGTTGCTCCAGCCTATGCTAAGTAAGGAAACAATTAAAAATACAAGTAATATTTTTGGAGGCCAGTGGGAGTTTGGTAAAAACAGAAGACACGCATTCTTAATGGTATACTTTTCATTTTCTGGGTTGCTGCCACAAATAAGTGAACCAAGAATATACAATACTCTTTTTATGAAGATAACAGTTTCCAGGAGGTTAAATTGTTGAAATTTGACATTTCCAATTTTAAAATAGACCTGTCAGTACTAGAAAATTATTTTAAAACTTTCTAAGTTGCTTAGAGTTTAAAATCTTCTCCATATCAATGTCTGAAATGGCAATATACTTTTTAATAAGGTACTCTTCCATTGACAGACTGAGATGGTAAGTTTTCCAATATGCCCTCTAATTCTGACTGATTCTTAGGTTAAACCTTCAAGATATTTACTTGATGTTATGACAGCGTATTTTAGATGATTTCCCAAATGTCGTAAGTTTTTATTTGAACTTTTCCTACACAAAGATTGGAGTACCTGCTTGAATTAACTTGGCGTTAAAGGTGTAGCAATATCAAAAATAGCACTAATAAAATCTGGTGCTAAAAATTCAAACTAAGGAAGTAAGTGTGCAGTTGTTGTTACATAAATTAAAAAGCCTCTTCAAGATTATGGTAGTAAAATCTTGGTAATCCCACAGATGGTAACTTAATCAGTTTAGATTGCATGTGTGTGTGTGGTATTTGTGTGCATGTGTTACAATGAAAATTGTGCAATATTATTCTAGCATGGTTTCTACCAAAGATATTTTTTCTAAAAATAAGTACAATTTAAACCATTAAATAAATACATTCAGAGTATTACTAAAATAAATACTAAATAAATGCATTTCATACTAATGAACAGAAACTACCACTTCAAAAGTTACTAAAATTTTCATTTTGTTATCTTCATTAGTGTTCTTATATCACACTATGATCTATCTAGTATAAGTACCATTTTCAACATGCATAAAGAAAAGATTTTGAAGAGATGAAATAGTCTGCACAGAACAGCCAGTAATGAACTATTTTTTCATGTTTACAGCCAAGTGTTTTATCTCCTAGGCTGTACATTTGTTAGTACTTTACTGACTGTACTTCTTTATTAGTGCTTAGCTCTTCAGTGAAACAATCGCCACTTCTTTCCAGAAAAACAAAATATATTGAGAATCATAGCTGTTTCTAGTGTTGACACTTCTTTTCTGACTTGACCCATGTGTTCACAAAGGTAACTGAATGGCTGTTCCAAAGCACCTTGGGAATGTCAATGACCCAACCTGCCTTTGGGTGGGTAGTTAAAAGTATGGCATTTGATGTTGTACATCAAACCAATGCATTATACAGTATCACCCTTGGTACCAAAGAAAGAATATTTGAAAGCCTGATTCTGTAGCAGTTGTTGTAATGAATATGCTAAATACTGATTTTAAATGTTTGAGAGTTAATGTTTGCTAGAGATTAACTTTGCCAGAAGTTAACTTTGAATGTGTAGGCACCTGCAGTTCTGTATCTCAGATAAAACCATTCTCAAAAGTAAATACAATCACACATTCCTTCAGGTAGGTAGATACCTCCATATATTTTTGGCTTTGTAACTTCATTGATTGTATATTAAGTTTCATCCCTGACACCTGCAATGTAGTAGACATGAAAGTTTTAAAACATAGCTGTATTACAGAAGGCTTACTGTATCAGGTGGGCAGATCTCATTACAGTTTCTTGTTAAAGATGTAGCTGCAGGCGAAGAAGAGAGCTGGCTGAGAAGTGGGGAGGATGCAAGTCCAGACTGCTATTAACTTACACAACAGATGGTGATACGTATATGGGGGAATTGGACTGCAGCCAACAGCATGCTGCCTTGATGGTTTTGTCAGCTGATAAATCTCATGCCAGTGAAACTGCCGTTATCCTTGCTTTAAAATCTTGACTTGCACTCTATACAAAAAGCATTTTAAAAATTACAATTATTATTAGGTAAGACACTGAAATGCAAAACTTTATTACCGTGTTATTTTCTTAATTTTCAGAAATAGAGTTCTATATTAACAGCTGCAGACCAGTGGCAGTCACAGGTTTCATTAGCTGCTTGCCTGCACACACAGATAATGTAGAAAGCTGTGTTACTTATATCTGACTTTACAGGGCATGTATGCTTACCCTGTATATAAAGCATCTTACAAATATTCTTACTGATGCATATTTAATAAAATAGACAAATTACAAGTCATTGTTAAAAATTATCATGTAATACTGGATTGTAAGTATGTCCCTGGTGGCCCTGTTAAAATCAGGGGTTTGTAATAGCACGCAGTATACAAACCTAGGGAAACTGGCTGCTTTAGCTATGGCATAAGATACACTGTAAAGTTAGGAAAGCTGATATTCTGATACGTGCTTAAAATTGCATACTGTCTTGAGACCTAAAAAACATACATCCAATACATTTCATTTTTTTGAAGTGTTTATTCTTTTTACTACTTTGTTTCTCTGGTTTCGTTTTCTCCACATTTCTTGTAGTAAATTTTCACTTAAGTATAGTATAAAACTATCCACTTGATACATCCTTGTTTGACAAGGCTTTTGGTTTTGTGTTGTCTAGCAGATGGTTATTCACTTAGAGTTTTTCATTCTCCTTCTTAAGAAAATGTCACAGGAAACTAGTTTTTTAATTTTCTTCAGTGAGTTATTAAAGAAATTTAGACTGAGAAGGCTAAGAAACACTGGTGTTTTGGTTGATCAGAGTTTTCATAACTCGGATTGTGATGACTGAGTTAGAGTTTGTTTGGTCCTGTTTCATGCTGATTAGGTCATTCTAGATCAGATAACTGATTTCATGCTTTTTAAATTGTATTTTAACTTCATTAATTCTTACAAGAAATACCTGCAACATGACTTCTGCTGTTAGTCTGTACATTGTATGTGAGAACATTTTCTTTTTGTTGGAGTTAGAGGTACCTAATTTATTCTTGAACCCAAACAGTAATTTGAAAAAAAAATTCAAGTTTGTTATCATTAGCCTGGCCTTTCTGTTCCTCCTAAAAATTGAGCCAGAAAAGGAGGGGGACATATATAAGAAGGAAAAAGATGGGTGAAAAAACAGATGCCGCTGAAAAGCATACTGGGGATGACAAGTGGTACATGCTGAATCAGGAGATGACATATCACAGAAGCCCAATGTGAATAAAGTGTCAAAAAAGATGTGATCAACACAGCAGAAAAGTCATAATGGATGGGGATAAAGAAAAGATCTTCAGATTTTTCAGGAAAAAGCTTGTTAGAGACCTTGGCAAGAGCCATTCCGGTAGAGTGAAAGGAAAAGGAAGGACTTGAAGATTTCAAGTAAAGAACTACAGGAAAGGAACTTTAGGCATCAGTTGTAAATGTTTGAAAATTACATTCTTTTTGAGCTGTTTGTTTTAACACAGCTGTACAGAGGTACTATAACGTCTTGAGACGTCCTTCTGAAGGATCAGCAGGAATTACTAAACATCATAGCTGAGGGCCTAATTGGGCCCAGATGTAGCTCCCTTCTGTACCGTGGAGAAGGTGAGGGTGACATTTCCCTCCCCACCAAGGGAGACCAGAGTTCTTAGAAAATACCTTTCAGTTCAGTGGTGTTGCCCCTGTTTTGCTGCCTTTGTCATGGTGTGTCACAGGCAAAAGGGAATGTCTTGCCGCAGCAACCTCTAGCTGTGCTGTGTTCACTGAACTTTTTCTAGATGGCAGCACCAGTGTCTGAGGTGTTACTCACGGGGTGCCTTGGGTATATTTAGTTGAAGAGACAAGAGTGAACAGAATGTTTTGTAACAGTGATTTTGTTGGCACTTGTTGGTATACTTAAGCTAAATCTTTTTTGGAAATCGGTAATTTTGAGGTGGAAGCCCCTGAGATTCAGAGAAGGGTCAGGATGGCTGGTGGAGTAAGGAATACAAAGGGGCCTGATGCTGGAAACCTTCACTTTTCAGTCTGAAAGTAGCCTTTATGACATTATTCTGGTTTCTAAGCATGCTTGAAAGTTGTCTTTTTTTTTTTTTTGTTATTTTGTTTCAGTGCAATATAAACACAAATTTCAAAAGTTACTGCAACATGAGTCACATGCTGTGATATGCAGTTCTCATCTGCAGCTGGTTTAGCTGTAGCAGTATTTTTTTTAGCTGCTAGTCTATGAACTTCAGATGTCAATGAGCTGCCTTTATTGGATCCCTGAAAGGTAACTAAGAAAAGCAACCCATAGCAGGAGAGATTATGGTCACTCTAAAGCAGTCTGTATGGTCCCTGGAAATTTTTTTAGGGGTCTGCATATCTGAATACGTTGAAAACCACTGGAGCAGGGAAGCACGCAGTATGAATAAATCATGTTTGTTTTCTCATCTTTGTTTGCAGCCTGTTACTGTAACCCACAACAGGAATGCATTTGTTGAGTGTGTGAGATACTGGTTTCAGCGGACAGTCATGTGGAAACACATGGAGCATAGAATAATTTAGGTAGGAAGGGACCTCTGGAGGTCATCTAGTCCAACCTTCTGCTTAAATCATGTTCACTTAGATCAGGTTGCTCAGGTCCAATCAAGTTCAGGTTGCCCAGCCAAGTTTGCATGTCCTCAAGGATGACAATTCCACAACACCTCTCTGGGCAGCCTGTTCCAGCAGTCTGGTTGGCAGGCATAGTATGTCCTTGCTAAATCCATGTTGGCTGTTCCCTGTCACCTTGTCCCTCATGTGCCTGGAAATGCCTACTGTGGGGATTTGTTCTGTAGCCTTCCCAGGGGCTGAGATTAGGTGGACCATGCTGTAGTTCCTCAAATCTTCCTTTTGCCCTTTGTAAAGAAGATGATGTTTGCCTTTTCTAATCATTGAGAACCTCTGCCAGTCACCATGACCTCTCAAAGATGGTAGAGTGCCCTTGCAATGACATTGGCCAGCTCCCTCAGCACCTTTGGATTCATCCCATCTGATCTTATGGGTTTGCGTATATCCAATAGGCTACATAGTCCCTGTCTCTGGTGATATATCACTGCCTCCCCAAGACTGCTGGTAGTGTAGAGATCCTCAGAGAACTGAGGGCAGACCTTCTCAGGGAAGACAGAGCCAAAAAAAGCACCAAGTATCTTGACGTTTTCCATATCCGACATTAATGGGTTACCTGCCACATTGGGCACATATTCCTTAGCATTCTTTTGGCTGTCAGTGTAGCTGTAGAAGCCCTTAGCGTTACCTTTCACATTTCTTTCCAGTTCCAACTCCAGCTGAGCTTTGACTTTCGTAACTCCATTCCTGTATGTTCATGTAATGCTTCTGTTCCCCTTGGCTAAGACTGTCCCAGCTTCCTCTGTCTCTGTGCTTCCTTTTTGGGGTTCGGGTTTTACCTCAGTCAGGAGGTCCCTGTACAGCCATCCTAGGCTTCTGCCAGACTTCACTTTCTGTGCACGGGATGGAATGTGCTTTGAGGAGGTTGTCCTCAAAGATCAACCGTCTGTCCTGGGCCCCTTTGGCCACCATGACAGACTCCCATGGAGACTCTCCCAAACAAACTGAAATCAACCCTCGAAGTCAAGGATGATAAAATTGACAAAGCTGATAGAGAAAAGAACACAGATTTCCATATGTATTATTTAGCCTTCAGAAATAAAAACAAAGTAGTAAACCTGTTTTGATTATTTTTGCATAAATATTCATTATGCAGCAAACTCCTACTACAAGCAGCCTCTAGTACAGTTACTAAGCAGAACAATTTGTATTTAAATGATCACTGCTAATAATGCTATGAAAAAACGTTTTCTATGCTTATGCCTTTAAAGTGATCAGGCATATGACTCACCCACCCTAGGTGCCCCAGTTTCTGCTGTGTCGCTTGTAGAGGTGAAACAGTTTACATTTCATCCAAGCTGAGGCTACTGTCATTTTGCGGTAATTTAAAAAAACTACATAGCATATCAGGGCACTGCTAGATTATGCTACAGTTTCTTTTTCTTCTCCCCCGACCCCCAGCTTTACTGGACTCAATAGCATACTTAATAATAGCTGAGGTCTGCAACTTTTCTCTGTGCCACTCCTATCCTGGAAAATACTGAGTTTCTGCTAGCTGTTTCACAGATTAAGGCATTCTTCTTGGTTGGAAGTTCCTAACCAAAACTATGATAGTTGCAGGTTACAGGATCAGAAGTGATAGGTTTACTCTTGGTTAGTTGTGCTTTACTAATGAGCATCTTAATACTGACCTGATGTGATCCTGTATGGCATTTACATACCTTTCGTTTATTGTGATAAAAGATACATTGTTAAAATGAGCTAAATAAACTTCCATCAATGTGTTCTGAAAAAGGAGAATATTCCATACATCCCACCTCTTCAGCAGCTAACAAAATCCAGTATTTTGGCCAATAAAGCCTTCATCCCTGGTGTCTGGCTTTGGATTGAATGTTGATTCTTTTATTTATTTATTTATTTTTGAATTCTTCTTTAGTGGTTGGTTAAGTAGAGTTTGTGTAACTATTTTTTGATGAAATTTTTAAGTTGAAATTTTTTTTCTTAACCTTGGTTCCACTTTCCATGGAGAGCAAAATGACTCCTCTGACTTCAGTAGTGAAAGTCCTTGTCTGGGTACAAGGTCTGCTTAGGTGTAATGAGATGTATAGCCTGTACTCAGGGACCATGTACCAATAGAGCAGGACCGTCTGGGGAACGCCTTAGTATACGCCTTACTTCCATGGCATATTTTGAGGATGGAGGAGAAGGCAGGCTGACAGAAAGATTCTGCCTATAAGGGATGTTGTCATTGACTAGTTTTGGTGACTTTAATCTATTTTGTGCCACATATTTAACAAATGGAGAATCCTGCTGTTTTATAGCTGATGGCACGCCATTACTCTTCAAAGTCCGTGACAGCACTGAATTGTGCCTATTGTGTTAAGTAGGGCAGATGTAATTTTGTTAAGGTGTTTGCATTTTGTAGAGTCTGCCAAATAACAGTTGTTACAATAATAGTGCTTCATGTCCATAGCCTGCCACATTAATGATATGATGACTGCCTTGGTTGTGTTGTACTTTGTCACATCAGTTGTGATGAGAAGTCAAGCACAGCCAGCGTCAGAAGTCTAGTAAGTTCAGCTCTGCAGTGGTTGTGCTGAGAATCAGGTTGGAAAAGGGAACTATGCAGTGATTATAGTGTAAAGCAGGGGAACTGAATGTCCAAACAGTTTATTGAAACGCTACTTGATGCTATGTTCATTTAAAAAGTAATCAATAATTATTTTTATAAAGTTTAAGTGTTATTTAAAATACAAGTAAACAGTGGAGGAATAGATAACCATCAAGCTTGACTGAGGATACACTGTATTCCCATATGAAGATCATTATGGTTTTTATGTTACGGTAGTGCTGGCTAAAGTCTCTGAAGGAGAAGCTGTTTTTTTCATGCATAGGCTAAGTCAGAAACCTGGCTTAGCTATTCTGTTTTCACTTACTGGCTGCTTTCATACCATAGTGTGTCAAAATGGAGGTTTCTTTTTTTTAAAATAATGGAATGAGAAGACCTGTGGCTCCATTTTTCTAGCATTGTATTATATTGATTTGTTCCTCTCTTCTGTCTTAATTTTATTCATGGAATACACAGATAATGATTGCAAGCTGATGAGGAAATATTACTTGCAAAAGATATGTATTTATCATTGGACTTTGCCTAAGAGCTGCAAGTTGCTTCAGCTCTTGCAAGGTTAGTTAGTAGATTTATGTTAAAAATGAAAAACAGGCAAGTCTGGAATGCTCTTTTTTTAAGTATAGAAAGGATGTACTTTGTTTCCATTGCATGTCTAATATAATTTCTGATAAAGAATTGTACTCTGACCATTATTTTGATCTTTTTAAATGTTTTCTAGAACGCAACCAAAAACAGTTTTCGCAGAAGTGGAACCGGAAGATGATGAAACAGACAAGCCAGAGTGGAAAAAACGTAAAATTTGAAAAAATTTGTTTTAAGAAAAATTTTAGAGCATTTGAAACAAAGTGCAGCATTTATTTCTTTATTTCGGGTGGTGAATCAAATTTTGAAAGCAAAAATTATTTCAGTTCACAAAACTTGCTGCAGTGTGAAAAGAGATTGTTGTATTACACTGGATCGTAATCAGACATCAGAATTTTGTAGGAAGGAATGACTTGGGCAAAGCACTCTTTATGTCAGTATTTAGCTTTGTGATTTAAGTGAAAAATATCTCTTTATAAATAGAACTCTAGTGAATTCATTACATTGCTTTATGTTTTTTTAATTACTGCCACTTTTTCAAATGCTGTGTCATTACAGTGTTCAATGATTTTAAGTATACAAATAAAATAGTACAGTTTCTCAGAGTGCTTTTTTTTTTCCTGGTTATTTTGTAACAAATTGCTCCCTTCGTTACAATTGTAACAAAGTTCACACTTCTATTTAGATGAATTAATGTGGAATAATCCAGCTTAGTTAATTTGTGTGTTCACACAAGTTCTAATTTAGTTCCTACTTCTGTGTGAATTTTAAAAAACATATTTTCTGTCCTTATTGGAACGATAGATTTCCTTTTAAGTATGTGTAGTATTTCACAGTATTATTTTATACAACTTTCAGTTTTCAGTAATGTGAAATTGGAATGGACAATTGCTTTTCTTGGTTTAATAATAATATCATCTGTATTGCCTAGTTGGTGCAGAATTTTATTCAGGCTTCCTATCCTGATTAGTTTGTATTGTTAAGTGTTAGGATAGAACAAAGCTGTGTATTTATTACTAGTTCTTTGTATCTACTCACTTTTTTGTATGCCTGAATTATGTATATCCTACCTCACACTCTGAAGACTAATACTAACCTTTTAGAAAGTGGTTTCTTAAATTGAGAGGTTTTGTTGTTTAACACAAAATTGCAATTCTGGATGTCATAAAGTGAAGGACAAATCTAAAATTAATGTCCTTTAGAGAAGGAGAAAGGAACCAAAGTTAGTTTTAGGCATTTATATTGTGATTATAATTATAAATAATATGCTAAGTATTGTGATTATAATAAAATACAATATAGCAAGCACTCTGCATTTCCGCTAAGACTAGAGAGTGATAAACATCATAAACAATCAAGCTTTCTTAATTATGAATGGATTCTGAAGGCATATTTTAAGGCTATATTTAGCAAAGCACTTAAGCACCTTCCTAACCTCAAGTGTGTGGTCCTGATAGCAGAGCTTAGATATTTTTTTAAGCGTTTTTCTGCATCACTATTTCGTTTTATGATTTCCCTTTCCAAGCTTATCTACCTTTTTCAGTTACCATTTTTATATACTTTAGGCAAAATCAAGCCTGACTTCGAAAGGTGTAATGGGCATTGGCATAATATTCCCATGATAAAAGATTTCCACTGCTTTCACTCAGTTTAGTCCTTTGATAAGAGTGGAACCTCACTAAATAATCCAAAATTTGTCTTTGCCCCTTGCAAACATATTTTAGTATATACCTACATAGAATAGCAAATCCATGCTTAATTTACAATTGTAGCTAAAATAAGTGGAATGAAGTATTCAATAGCTAGGTGGATGGTAAATGGTGGAGAAAAAGAAGCACTAGATGAAGAGCAGCAGTTGGTAACAAGACCTGCTAAAAGCCTCCCTGAGCGATGCCTCCCTCAGCGAATAAACATTAAATGGCATTGATTCATTAAGGTTATTTTTTGTCTTTTTTTTGTCCAAATGATGACTGCAAAATAAAGTATTTTCAAATAAATTTCCATAAAATCTTGAATACCATTTTAAAAAGATTATGATGTCCTTGGTTTTAGGCTGAATATTAACAGTTTATAATTTCTAATTAATTTTCTTTAAGCTTTAGGAGAGCTTCTCCTTTTATGTTATTTATTCATATCAGCTAGACCTTCTTTCCCAGTTCTTACAGAACCCATTCTTCTAAGTGAACTGCACACAAGGTCTGTTACAATTTCTCTAAGAGTTCATCATTGTTACTTAGTGATTAATTGTCTTGAAGACAATGACTGTTTCAGCAGCCTAGAATTCAAAACAGTACATATTGAAAAGATTTTAAACTAACTTAAATTGTACATATACTTTCTCATGGATGAGTTTGTTTGCATTAGTCCTTACACTGGATTTTCAGGTATGTTCACCAACAACACAAATCATACCACATTTTTAAAAGCAGTTTTTAATTAGAATAGCTCAATGGTAAGGGTTAATCCGGTCAGGAAAGACATATGAACTTGTCTCCAATAAAAACATACAAACATACTCCATGGCTTGACCATGCTTTGGACAGCAAACTCTGGCCCAGCCCTTTGAATTGTCCACAGAAAAATCTTAACATTATCAAATACTTGTTATGAAAGATGGAACTCTACATGCAAACTGGAATTTAGAAATTACACTTTTTGTTAATTTCTTATGAACCTAATTTTCTTTTAAACTTCAGGAAGGACCTAGGTTTTAGTAATTGCCAAGTTGTAATCTTGGTCCTCCATGTGTCAATGTTTAGTGTTAATGTGGCCAGAGTCCAGATGGGCTTTTGTTTCATATTTCTGAAACTAGGTGGGCTACTTCTGTTTGCTTACTTCCTTCTTTCAGAGGTGCTACAAGCATCACTAGCATTTTGGCATGCACAATGGCTCCATGGTGCTTTGTCCAAACCTGGATTTTTCTCTCCATGTTCTGTGCAGCTTTTAGATCTTTATTTATGGCAATTTATGGTCTTTTGTCCTTTGTGCTAATGATGAGTTAAGACCAGCTGTCAAGTACTACATGCCTACCCATAGGACCAAAGCCTTTCCTGCCAGGGCGTTGCAGCTCACCAGCTAGTGGTCAGCCTTGTTTTGCATTCCTTGTTTGTGTTGCTGCCATTGGTACAGAGGTCTTAATTTGACTCTCTAGTCCTCTTGTCCTATCCTCATTATTCCTTTGTTCTATCTGATTTCTTAAGTCTTCTGCAACAGGTGAGAGGATTGCTGGGGCTGTCTTTAAGTCCTGGCGCTATTCCTCTGGCTGTTTGCAACTACTTTATGATTAAGTTCCTCTCTGGTCTACTTCCTATGACCTATAATTTACTGAAAATACTTCTGCCTCTGTTTTTTGTGATTGATAGCAAGAATTCTGAATCTGTGCCCAGAAGCCCCCAGTCTTTGGCTTCTTGCTTATAATTATATGCCTAGTTTGATGTTCTTTGTCACGTCTGCATTTTCTCTGTTGAGTTGTAGAAAAATATGTATTACAGGAAGAGAAACCATGAATTCAGAAGCCTCTACTGTTCAGTCTCTGCTGGACCCTGAGGAGTGTTTTGCAGTGCATGGCATTGCTGAGCCAAAGTGCCATCTTCTTGGTTAGATCTTTATCTTTCGTTTCTTTGACCTCTGATGCCTTTGGGGGTGTCCAGCTGTCCAGCTTGAGACGTTTGTAGTTTACATGCTCTTTTAATACTGAATCATTGGAATTTTGATGTGGCCTGTTAGTCACAATAGTTTTGCAAAATCCCTCTTCTATTTCCTTGTCATGTTAAATGCCTGTATGGCCTCCTATCCTGGCTCTCAGCAATGGGAAGTTACTGAAGGCTCTACAGTTACTTTCGTTAAAAATCAGCAGGCTTTAACAATCATCTGACTTCTTAGGCTAGGATTTTGTGACGTTCTGTACCCTGTTGTTGATCCCTGAGCTCTTCTCATCTGCTGATCTGTTTCTTGAGTACATGTGAATGAAGAGTTGGATAGTTGGCTAGCAGACATGTCCTTGTGTTTGCCTGTCATTGAAGCATAGACTCATCTTATTGCATCATTTAAAAATCTGCTAGGATTTTTGGCTAATCCCATTTAAACACAATTTGGTATACAATATGCTCTTCATCCATCCTCTGGGACTCCAGCATCTAATTGCTTCATGCAGTCTGGATAGCTCTGAAACACAAGATATTTCTCTGTCTGTAGCGCATCATTCTCATTGAAATTTTTTTTGGTTTTCAAAGCTTCCCATCCTACATGCAAGGGTATTGGAGCATGCTGACAGTCTCCGACTTTGGCAGCAGTGTCTTACACTCAGATCAGATTGTGGGAATCTCCATAACCTATGTGTTGCTTGAGTGCTTTGGCAATAGTTTGTGATTTTTTTTTTTTAATGGCTGATGATCAGACAGTATGTTCATCTTGTACTCTGAGAGATAACTCAAAAGAAGGCAGATCCAGAAATCATAGCCAGTAAGTCTCTCTTTCTTTTTTATAACCTTAGCTATCACGCAGGGCTGTTGTATGTCAGGGCTAGTACTCAAGATTTTTCTTACTCCTTCAAAGAAGTACTCCTGTGGGCTCTGGCCTTCTTCCTTGCTGTATCATGAAATAGTAGACGCAACAGATGAATACCTGCAGCAGATAAACTGGGTTAGATAGGTCCTTGAGAAGGTATGTCATACATCCTTGACTCAAGTTACAAGTATACCTGAACCAGGTCTGGCATGTATATTGGATCAGCTCTTTAAACACTCCCATGGCAGACACTGCACAATCTCCCTAAACAATCTGTTCCAATGCTTCATTCCTCTTAGCAGTAGAAAATTTTTTGTAATCTTTAAGAAAAACATTCTTGCACCAATGTAAGCCCACTATTTCCTATCCTGTTCCCAGAAACCTTGCAAGTCAAGTTATGATATTCCCCTTTGCAGCAGCAGTTTATTATGTTTGAATTTTATTATCTCAGTCTCCTCTTATTCTTTCAGTTTTATGGTGTATGTTTTCTGGTATATCATTTATTTGCTTTTCTCTGCCTTGTTCTGATAGTCCACACTTCTTTAAGTATACTGCCCGCAATGTATTCAGTGTTTCAGATGAAGCTACATTTTTAGTGCTGATAAGTAAACAGGGAAAATATTTGCATGTCTCAGTAATCACTTTTTTCTGCGCAGTCTGGCATTACAGGTTTGTGTTCAGGTCCTAATCCCCCTCACACACAATCCAGAACATCCACTGCAAAGCTGCTGCCCAGCCAATTTACTGTCTTGTGGTTATGTGTTATTAAGTATTGGATTTTGTCCATTGTACTGAGTTTCATTGCGTCTTCTCAAAATGTATCAACATTTTGTTCAGATTATTTTGAATTTTTTCTTGGCCCCAAAGTGCCTGCAGCTTTTTACAGCTTCTAGTTGTCAGCAGATGTAAAGAATGTATTCTTCGTTCATTCAGCTAAGCCGCTATTGAGGTTCATTGTTAGTGGCAAATCCATCAGGTTTCCCATATGTATGGGAGGGGAATGTTTCATACAGTATTAACTTTCTTAAGGCTTCATAAGTTTCTGGTTAATATACTCAGAAATTTTCGGAAAAACAGTTGTCTTTTCCTAGAAATTGCTGGATTCCCTTGATGTCCTTTGATTTCAGGATTTTTTTAAATGGCTCTCTCCCTTTGTGTCCAGCAGGAATTCTTCTGACATTAATAGTGTTAGATGTGGGTAGACCTCAAGACCTCCTTGTGTTCAGCATTTCAATACTCCACATTCTAAACATATTTCCAGCTTGTCCCAGTTAGAAGTTTTGATCCTGGATTGTCACTTTAATTTGCTCTCTACAAAAAATGTTATCTGGTATAATCTGTGAATTAGCAGTAGGGCTAGAGCACACCTATAGGTGAACAAATGGTCTGGTCTGTGCTAGGGTTGAATTACTACGTTCACACCTGCCAAGAGCTGTGGTAGTGCAGTGAGGTCTGTGGTTGCCTTGCTTGTGGTGACTGTGTTGCCTACACATTGACTTCCTGAAACTCCAAGCATGATGAAAGCAGAGATATTTCTTGTTCCACAGCTTTCCTGTTCGCCATCTGCTCTTCCACTGGCCTGGGGAACATTTTACTGAAAGTCAGGATCTTTAGGCATTTTTCTAGCCCATTACTAATGCTTGTCAAGATCACTGGGACTACACTGCAACTGTTTTGAGAACATAGGAGTGTACGTGACACTTAGCTTGCAGGTGTTAGGTGACAGTGTGCAGGTTTCCATAGTGCTCAAATGCTAAGGAACTTTGAGCTTGTTGGAGATCTTCTCTGAAAGTATCTGTCTTCAGGCACTGCCTGTGCTTTTGCATGCCACTTACCACGCAGTCAGTATCTCTGTTTCTCACATCCTCAGGGGCACTGTTATCACTAGACTGGAAATTATCTCTTGCTGTTTCTCCTTGATTTCTGCCAAGTATGCACCTGACTGTGAAACCTGTGCTTCTGCTCCATACCTGTCCTGTGTTACCTGGCTTGACTCTGTGGATCTGTTGTGCAGCCCAGGAGGCCCTTTAATACCACGTTGCCATGGTTAGCAATAGCCAAGGTGCTGTATTAAGCTGAGAGGCCACAGGACTTGCCTAGGTTTGGACCTGCCTTGGGCTGCCTGGAGCTTTGAGCTTCTTGAGCTGCTGACAGCCAGGTGACCACTGCTTCAGTCATTTAAGGCTTTGCTTAGCTTTGTACCACGATGAGGAAACTCATTGTTCGTGGCTTTGTAACTGGTAAGTAGTAATTCCATGTGGTGGTTCTGTGTTGAATGAACTCTTGATGACCCTAGAACTCAAATGCGGCGTAGAGGCAGGGTGTGATAGCGGAGGCTTTCAGGGTGTGGGCACAGGGCTGTTTCAGCAGCCATGGGACTAATAGGAACTCTCCAGTGGTAATTACTAGTCATTCAGAGAACACAAGTTTGGGAGCTGGATAAGCTGTGTTTAGGGATAGCAAAGAGGAAAAACAAGTATCTAACAAATACAAAGCAGCCCATATATAGTAAATCTGACCATAACATGGAACTACGGAGCACCGAAGAAAGAGCAAGGGATTAGTATGTCTTGCAAATGATATAAAAATAACCTCATGCAGATTCTAGAGTGAGGAGGAAGAACCCCACCCCATCAACATCTGTCTCCTGGCAAAGAGCTAGAGATGCTAACAACTTGTCACAACACCCGTCTCCCCCGTTGCCCCTCAGACAAGCCATCAGCTGAAGACCCAGGTACCTACTAGGGATTGTGTGTGTGACAGTTTTAACTGTATTGTTGCGCAGACTTCGTCTGTAGTAGCAGTAGTATTTATTGTTGGTAGTGTTGTATATATGCATGATTCTTCATCCCACATAAACTGCACAAGTGCTGCCGTTCTATGACAGTTAGGGATTACCCTTTTCCTGTATTATTCACTTCCCTTCTCACTTGGCAGCATCTCTCTAGTGCAGTGAAACCTAAGTTTGCAATGGTTACGCAAGCAAAGGACTGTCAAACTTAGGAGTCTGCGTATGATTCTAATAAAAGACATCATTTAGCAAGTAAACCTCATTTCTGGTCAGCGTGATGTTTTAGCAAGTAAACCTCAGATCTGGTCAGCGTGATGTGTGGCATCAGCAAGGGGGCCACTCTGTGATGAAGTTGTCGTATAGTTTGCTGTTGGATCTTCATTTTAAATTACCTGACTAAGCAGAGGCAAACATCAGGAATATTCCAAATACACAGGGCAGCATCTTCAAAATAGCCTTTGTAAGTAATAATATCAACATTTGTAAGGGGTTTTTTATGGCTTTTTCCGCTAAGATCTCCGTGATGATTCAAAGAATAGTTTCAATGTATCTTGATACGTGTTTTAAGTGGTGGAGTTAATAGTGGAAGCATACATTTATTGTAACAGTTTTGGGATGATATGGCGTTTCCCATTTGTTACAGTACTACCACTATAATTACAAAGTACCTATAGCTATGTACCGTAGGTTGCTAGTACATTGCAGAACTGGGGTAAACTGTGTTGTTATTGTAATGATTCAGACAAATTTAATTTAATCCTTAAAAGCACAATGTAGCAATCAAAGGGAAACCAGAAGCAATCCAGACCAAGAAACTAAGGCCCGGTGATACAGGAATTTTCACCTGAAGATGTTATACGAACATGAGCTCTTGAAGAAGATGATGAAACAAGTCATGGTAAATAATAGGGCACGGAGATGAGTAGGAGGTGATTGGTGGGATGCTGTAAGGATAGGAAGCTTATGTCCGGTTTTATGTAACATCATTTTAAACTATCCCCTTCGAGGTCATTAAACAGAATGTTAACGAAATTAACAGATGATGCAGATGAATACTGCAAACACCATTGAAAAAAGAGAAGCAGGAAATAACGAGGAGCCACCCTGACAAATGCAACATAATACATCTGGAAAACAATAATTCAAAATGCAGATTATTTTTTCCTCTGTGGTGGGATGACTGTCAGCTACACTGGAGCTGGTGGATGGCAGTTTGTGTTTCCTCTGACAAGGCAGACAAAAAAAAACGCACATGGAGCGTTTGCCAAAAGGATTGCTCTCGACTTGAGCAGCTTGAGTGACACCCAGACTGGGAATGTAGCATGTTCTGTCTCTCAGCCACTGAGGAGTACAGAAGTGGTTGGGATGGCTCTCATCTGAAAATCAGCTTGGTAGGTACAGGGTGGAGTGGTCTCCTTTTGGGAACACCATATGTGTACTACAAGTCAAAAGTGTTCTTTTATATTTGCAGTCTTGCATATTCAGCTATCTCTCCAAGAGACAAACTCTTGTCTCCTGGCAGCTTTAAAAATCTTTCTCTCTCCTCCTTGTAACTGCAGTTCTTTGCATCCTTAAAATCCTAGAGTTTTCAAGGGAAGTTGCAGGAGGATAGGAGACTTCTTACAGTGCTCTTTCTACTTTGGAAATTTTCACATTTCAGGAAGCAGTTCTGCTGATCTCTTCCCAGTCATGCTGTTATCCGTACAGATGTACTTCAAGTGCTCGGTTCTGGTGTTTTTCATGAGTATTGGAATTGTTGGTACAGACATTTTTCCCTTGTAAAAACAACCTTTTAACAGTCTGGTATTTGATGTGTCCTGTCCCCTCCCTGTAAACAGTATACAGAGATGTCAAGAAAATATGATAATGAAAAAAATAAGCCTAATATTGGGCTTGCTAGCCCGTTATAAATTGTCCTTATGTAGTAAGGTGGAAAATACTTCCTGGTTTGTTAATTTACTAAAGAGCCCATGCTTAACTTCCAGATCCATGTCCTTGTAAAATTTAGTGATTGGACAATGCCAGGCACAGGAGGCTCCTGATTCACAGGAGGCTTTCCCTCATCCTGCAGTGACACCACTACAGGTGACTGCCACAAGGCAGATTATCCTTGAATGCTAAGGACTGTGCCCCTCCCCATGGCAGGGGCATTGGACCAAACCATTCTATGATTCTGTGATTGCACAGAAGATTATTCTGGAAGGAGGTTCTGTGTAACACTGACAAAAAATACATGGCAAACCCTGATGGTTCAAACTGTAATCTTGCAGATTAATAGGTCACGTGCTGGAGTAACTGAGATCAGCTTTGTCTTTAATGTGACATACATGTACATATATTGATCCTTTTATTGATGTGGACATGCTACGTAGGGAGTGATGCTCAAGAAGTAAGATGCTATGTATCTCAATGGTGCATTAATTGTGTGGATGAGCAGTTATCTTGGAGGGTATTTACCTTAATTAAGGCATTATCTGGGGTGAAATGTGGAGGATCAGAGAAACTGAAGTTGGCCATGTAATCAATGAGAGGCATAGCCAATGAAGGAACAAGTGGAAGAATCTGCAGTAAGTATTTAATCTGAGACACATGAGTCTCCCTCACCCCAGCTGGGGTACTCTTAGGCAAAACATTGATATTAACCCTTTGCAGAATGGAACAATGTACTGGAGTAGCCCACGGAGCCACAAAACAGAAAAATAAAAATAAACAAACAAAAGTAGTTAAGACTGACATAGTGTTGAAAATTTATGTTCTTGGTGAGACTTTTCCCCAGGGCTGAGGCACCCATTTTTAGTTATCCTCAGGTCTGAAGTTTAGGCTTGTGTGATCCTATGGCACTGATGCTGTTCTAGGAAACCTTTGCAGGGTTTCTGGAGTGAGACTGGCAGATGGGCACCCCAGGCCAGTTGTGAGATGAAGATCATGCACACCCATGCATCACAGCCCATGGTCATAAAAAATTAATGAGTCAACTTTCGAAAGTTCCATAATGTTTTCCAAAAACATTGTAAAATCATCCTGTAATGCAATAAAGATTCCAGGAGAAGGTTTCAGTGGAGATGACACCTGTCACATTGCCAAATGCAGTGAGAGATTTTGCTGTTCACAAGGTTGAGGCTCTATAAAATGTCCATTTGTAGGATTATTTTGTTAATTTTTACCAGCTTTTAATTCATGTTTACTCTAAAAAAAATAAAAGGGAAGCTTTAGTTCTGGATATGAGAGAAGTATCACAGTGGTATATATTCTTTTACTTTTAACCACTTGTTTTACTGTCCATCATAGTGTCCTACTCCAGCATACAACAGAGTTTTAACAGTTCTGTAGGAGAACTTGTTAAATGTTCTTCTTTTTCTTTGAGGGGAAAAAAAAGTAACTTGGCAGCAAGTTCTAGAGAGTATCCCTGCTCCCCACCTTTGCTTTTTGCTGTGCTACAAGAATCCTTGTTCAAGTGATTCTGTTAGGTGTTTCTCAAACTTGCTACCAGGGGTGGTATCATCTGCTCTAAATGGGAAAAACAACTATTACTGCCAGATAGAAGAAACAGAAATACAAGATGAGGAGAGTTAAGTCAGATTAGTGGCAGATCTAGGAATATAGTCCAGCTATTTCAGCATCCCTTTGGTGCTATTTGCCAGCATCTCTCTGCTGCAGGGGAATCTGTAAGACACCTTTTCCAGCCAGGGAAATGCTCCTGTCGTGTGGCTGTAATCTAACTTGTGGGACGGTGCCTGCAACTGGATTATGAACAGCGCTGTGGAACTGCATCAGCAGCAGTTTGGTTGTCACGGAAAGCTGTTGTGGGCATATCACTGGAAATTCAGGTTGAAACGGCTCATTTGGAAACGCACCCTGATTGACAACATTGCTTAATTCTGCTTTGTGCTCGCCTGCCTTCGCTCAGCTCCTTAACTCTCTCCTCCTGGTGTGCCATTCTCTGTGCATGGCTGAGGAACTTTCTGCTTCCTTCAGGGAGCGAAGGTGCTGCGCTGGCTTTCTGTAACTCAGGCTCAGCGTTGATGATGTTTATTACTTAATCATGCTGCACTGCCTGGGAGCCAGCTTGTTTTTTATTTAAAAATTACTGGAAGCTCAAACATAAGTCCTGCTGCCTGCAGGAATGAATGCAGGGGCTGCAATCTGGCAGTGCTGGGCAGAACTAAACCTTGCTATTTTGCTTACACTGTTTATAAATGTCTAGACAAACAGACAGGACTCCAGCCGGACAGCTAGACTGTCTTCCTGGTCCCAAGGCGCAATCAACATTCCTGCTTGATTTGTTGAGCGTTCCTGTGTGGTTGGACTTTGGTTTCAATTTTAATCTGTTGATTAAATGTGATTTTTTTGCAGGGAGTTTTACAGTCAGTTCTTACGACATGAAGAATTTTTATTGTTAATTACCATGGTATCATTAGGTAGGTGTAGACTACAGTAGATGCTTGGAGGAGAAAGCTGTGCACAACTTGTTGCCCTTTGCAGCAGAAACATTCAGCTCCCAACATTAACATGATTTGTTTGACTCCTACCAACACCACAATCAAAAATACTGTGCCAGTGGCACGGAGCAAAACTGAGCTCAAGACCCAGCATCTCTGCTAATGGAAATGAATGCTAAAGAGCTGCTGTTACTTAAACCAGCAGAGGATGTTGCCTTGGGTTTAGCATGTTTGTTTTTCCAGAAATTGTCAGAAAGACACTAGTTTTGTTTTAACTAGACAGAAAGCCAGACCAGAGTTCTGTCTGCAGATTGCAGTGCTGCAAAGTGGAAGAAGTGAGTCTGCGCCAGTGCAGTATGAGCATATCTCAGAGGTGAGCTAGTGGATTACACAAGGGACAGGGACCAGGTGCCAGTTCTCCTGGCCGGAGAACAGCTCTGGGCAGCAGCAAGGGAGAATGTGCTGAGGGAGAAAGTCAAATGTCCAGTACGGTGTTGGGGGGATTAGCAGAACTGTGGTTTTGGGGATCTAATACGAGTCTCTTTTTTACATGTAATCTTCTGTATGCTCCTTAATAAAGTCCCTTGATACAAGCACTGTAGGTAATCTTGTATCTTTCTGTAATTGTGAAGAAGTCTGTCAACCTCTTTTCAGTAAGTTTCTACAGGCACAGGAACTTCTTTTTCTAACAGCAATTAGCAATTAGAACTCTGAGATTTAGTGTGTTAATTCATTTAGATAAAGCCACCATAGAAATACGCAGGTTTTTAAAGCTACGATTCTCATTGCTGGAGCATAGTTATGTAAAAATATCAGACAAAAAGCTGAAGAAAGGTAAATTCATCAAACAGGACCATTGGATTGGCTTTGCATGTGGTGCCATCTGCAAAGCTTGCATGTGCGGTGTGCGTAATGTGCAGCGTATCTGCAAGATGTGCACAGTGCCTGGGCGCAGATGTCACGTGGAATTCCTGCAGTGAAAGCTGTGCTTTCTCACTTCTTTTTCAAAAGTGGAACATCCATCTGAGGACTTCCCAACACCACTGCTAGCACATCTAAGCTAGCACATTTAATTTGTATTTGGAGTTTGTACCTATGAATGGCACCAAGTAAGAGTGTGTCTGCTGTTAATCGATGGTAGGGAACAGGGTTTGCAGATGCTGCTGTCATACGTGTAGCAAAAAGAAGTCCTTGCCCAAAAATATTTCTGGTTTAAAAAGTATTTTCATAGATACTTTGTAAAACTACAAGAAACAGCTACTTTTAGCAATCCAGGTGCCTTTACTTGAGCATGTGGGTGTCTGGTGCTTGAATTAAGGCTTGTATCACCTTGATGTTTTCTTAGGGCTGTTCTCATCGTCAGTCATAAAACCCAGAAGTTCTGTGCCATAAGCAGCATTACAACTGTGATGGCCAGCTAACGATGTGTCAAGGCAATCAGGAGCAGCAGAAGTCTTGAACATATTTTGAAGAGACAGTTTGCTTAAGGGAAAATGACACCTTGAAAATTCTGTAAGGAAATAATTTTGAACCAGGAAAATAAAATAACCTTGGAAAAAGCATCTGGATATTAGACAGTTACTCAGAGCTCGTAATACACTGTGGTACTGTATGTAGCTCGCTCAGTAGCTAAAATTAGGTGATTATGTAAGGAGACCACAGCGTACATCTGAATAGCTACTGTATTGGGTTAATGATGTCACTCATCGTTATTGAGTCTTTAGCTATTCTATGGCTGGGCCAGGGGGCAGCGTGAATTCAGGAGTCATGAAATCATAGCCAAGTTAAACTTCAGTGAAGTAAACACAACAGAGCTTTTACAAGGGAAAGCAAAACAACTCTCAACAAAAGGTCTCCCGTCATGACTCCCAGGTGACATTGCCGCCAGCTGTTATTCCTTGCAAACCTTCAGGAAAGCAAGTTTATAGCTTTTAACAGAAATGGTGCAATGAAGCTATCAGTTTGCAATTGGTTTGGAGAGATCAAATGGCCTGTTGATTGTAACATTTTGATGGTTGGCTGTGAAACTGGTTCTGTTTGCATCGAGGTCCTATCACTAAGATAATTTATGAGCTCTGTACTGTACACACTGTTGATATGTATAAATAAATACGTGTATGCCAAAGGTAAAGTAAGGATTAAATTTTATCCACACATAGTAATACGCCTTAATTTTCACATCAGATACAACCCAAATCAAACATTCTATCATATTTTTTGTAACAGTTTATTTGCTCACCTATGTTATGTGTTGTAGCTTTTTCACACATGTCAGTGGTATATATGCCATATATTTCTCCACCTACTTGCCAAGCCTTTTTTTGAATAGTTGCCAATTTTATGTTGGAGAAGACTGGGGAGGACCATCAAATAAAGGCATGGATGCAAAGACAGCTAGGTGGGTTTCCTCAAATATTGTATGGCTAAGCAACTCTGAGCCATGTCAGCAGTTACTCAGTGTCATGGCTCTGGTGCCTTCATTGGGAACATCCTGTTTAGATGAGCTTTGGGGCTGCCCTCTAAAGTTTCTCTGTGTGTTTTCTCTTCCAGTGACCTCAAGTGCTAGTATCACAGGCTCTGGCAGACAAAGCTTCTACAACAAAGAAACCTGGAAGTAAATGAAAGCCTGTTTATTTCTCAAAAGGTGCCCAGACTTGTGGAGTCACAGGGCTTTAAAATGCCAGAAGTAATTGCTTTGGGGCTAACTCGGTGATCAGTGATGAGGGTCCACCCTGGGAGCAGGGCGCTGGTGGCTGCTGCATTTGCAGCCCTGGCAGTGCACATGGGGGCATGCTGGCCATGGCAGAGCTCTGCTCTTCCAGAGCAGAAAGCAAAGGTTGCATTTGAAAACTTGCTCTTTTCCTAGATATGTACTCTCTTCTTTGAAGCAACCATTCCCCTGACAGTGGTCCCCTGGGCCCCCACACTCTCTTTTCACTCCTTTTTTAATCCAGAAAGCTGTCTGCTTTGAGAATGTTTCCCTGGGATTGCACCATACCCATTTGTTTGCAATGAATGAGAAGCATTTTTCATTTTCTCTGAATTATTGTTGCCAGATACCATGTGTACACATTACAGGCCATCTTGGAGAGGGAGCTGGCCAGTCTGCAAAGCTGATGCGCACAGCTTCAGCAACTGAAATGGGCTCCTCTCAGCCAGACCCCTGCTGAGGTCAGGAAACACACATTTATTACTCTCTGTAAGATTTTTAAAAGAGGGTTTTCTTCAGCTGGATTGAAATAGTAATATTGCAGCCCAGCCTCCCAGCTCCAAGCACCTTTCTGCCTTCTCGTTGTGCTCTCATCTGTCCTGTTTGCTGAGCAGTTCTGGCAATTCTCGCCAGCCCAGGCAGCCTGGGACAAGATACAGTGTTTTAGGGAACAGTTAGAAAGCATATGCATGATGAGATTAAAACTGTGTGACTTAATGCAGTATTAGGACTCTTTCTTCAAGGGATTTTGCTCTTCTCAAACTGATGATGTGAAAGTTGTTGCTGTCTTCTGTTGTCTTCGGCAGGATGGCTCTCTAGTGGTTAGCTATCAGAAAGGAGTGGCTTTTTTCTGCTTTGTGTTTTTTTGTCTCACCATGTCCCAGAAAGTGTCAGTATGTATTGCCCTGATTAGCATCCCACCAGCTGGCTGACCACACGGCTTGTCAGGATGGACACAACCTACATGCCGACCAGGATTGGAAGTGGAGTGCCAGGAGCAGGTAGCTAAGAATTTCTTTCAAAACCTGGTGGGATATTTCCTCTCTGCAATGCCAGAGTGCTTTGTTTCAGCTTTGTGGTATAGCCTGACATGCTGTGTGAGATCCGCAGCAGAGGTGAGCTGAGCTCCCTTTACCACTTGGCATAGGAAGCATTGGCTGAATGGATGAGCTATCACAAAAGGTTTCCATTCTGCTGAGCTGACTTCTTCTGGTGGAGAAACGAACTGCTGAGTCTGAAAAAGCACAGAAAAAACAGTCAACCTTTCTTAGAGTATTTGTACGTGGAAACACATAAAAATCCAAGAAGCAGATTATTTACTTGGTTCTTCTTGCTAAACAGTTGTCTGTATGAGTCCCTGTAGGTCCAAATGAAGCTAGTGGCCACTAAAGTGGCATCTCTTCCCCCTGATCTTTATGTGCTATTCCTTGGATGAGGCTCTAAGGATGTGCTTTAGCTTGGTCAGCCCTTAGCTGGTTGGGCAGTTGGACGAGGCGGTCCCTTCCCACTGAAATAATCCAGTCTGTCCTCTTCTGAGACTTCGTATGGACATGGACGGCTCCACAGTGTCAGTAAATCCTGCGCACCATGGAGGACACTACCCACTTACATGCCATCAGCTTGCAGTGTTGTGCCACTGGTAGTAGACTCCTGTTGGATGTGAATGTGGGCAAATTTTTGTATTTCCCCACTGCATTGGCCATGTTGCCTATGGTCACAGTATCTGTGAGGTGCATCGGGGGGGTGGCAGAGGCTGGGCATGCAGAGCAGCAGCAGCAGCCTGGTGCTGTGCACCACCGTGTATGTGGCTTCTGCATTTGTGTTACTGAGCGGAGCAGGAAAGGGATTTTCCCTGGGGCTCCCTGAAGAAAGGCAAAATCCGTTCACACTGAGTTTTCACTGCTGCTTACGGCTCTTGGATGGGAATGGATGTAAAGATCAAGACATCAGCTTGGCCATTTCTAATGTGTGAGAAATAGCTGAGCCAAAGCACCAAAAGTGAAAAAGAGGCCCTGTTTTAAAAATACACTATTTTTGGGGGGGAAAAAAAACCACCAGCTATAAATGTCATCAGCAGGCTAGAGAAAAAGCAATAGTACCAAATGATGAGTGGGACTAGGGGGGATGTGTGTTACAGAAAGCAGGTCTCTCATAAGGAACAACACTTGACAGTTTGAGAAGAGCTGACAATAAAACACATGATTAAATGAGCACCAGAGAGCAGACTCAGCCATAAAACCATACATTTATTGGCTGTCCTAGCTAAGCCATAGCAGTATTTATTGAGTTATAACACTGGAAGAGGTGAATAAACGTGGCTGAGACCACGCGGGCTCAGAGGGATTACCTTTGTTTTTAAGAGAGGCTTTATCATATTTGCTCAAAAATCTTCACACAGTGTGATTTTAAAGTACACTTCTGAGTCTATAGTTAGTGTCAAAGAAGATAAAGAGATTTATGGTTTATCATGAGATGGGTAAATTAAACCAATACATGACAGTTTTAATGAACTTTCTTGTCCTAAATGAAATAGCACCGTTGTGGCCCCTGATCCTGGGCACTCCTTTTTTCCATTTATCTTTCAGATGGTGGGAATGGGGAAACAACTTTTGGCCATGCATTTTTTACCTTGTGCAAAAAAGCACGTCATGTGGAGAAATGTCATGTCACCGATGTCACGCAGGAAAAATCTCTGAGAGATTTGTTTACATTAAATATGGCCAGTATCACATCTATTCTAGAAGAACAGACAAAGATTTAAAGGGATTTAAAACCATCTCCCCAGATCAGTTAGCCAAAGGGATATCATGACACAGAGGTGCTTCATACATACTAGTGCATAATACAGACTTACTCAGAGTCAAATATAAACTACTGTTTTATTTGCATTGTCCTAAAATAGTCTGATATTACCGACACTAAGAAATCAGCTTGAGGTCTTACCAAACCTTTCTTAATAGATAAATGGAACAAATTCCAAGGTTTTGGAGAACTTTTTTTAAGCATTTCAGATTTTGTCCCACCAGCTGTCAGAATCAGAAAGGGAGGTTTCCATACTCCTTGCAAAAATGCCTGACTTGCTTATCACTGACTTGCTCTGGGTCTTCAGATGAGATTCCCACTTGCAGCTGAAATAAAACCATATATCCTTGGTAAGAAAGGATTTGCTGATAGCAGAATTTGACCTCCTAGATAAACACCAGAAAAAAACTGCTGCAAGGCTTTCTTCAGCGCCTCCCAAACATCTACCTCTTAGGTGGTCTTCAAGTCTTCATCGTAGTAGGCACCCGGTCCATGTGAGAGCCACAGAAACTTCCTCTATTGGATGCATTTTTGCACTTACCCACTTGTTTCCAGGCCTGACAGAAACTCTTTTCCACTGATCATCACAGCTTGGGGTGAAGGGTGGCCTATGCCATATTTCAGGTTCTCCCTGAACCCCTTTTTTGCAGCAGCACTTGGTCACTGTTGCTTGTCCTTGGGCTACTGCCAAATCCCTTCCTCCAGCAATTAGTTTTCAGGAAGGGCAGGCTATTTGTCTACGATCCTTTTTGATTTAAGGCAGCCCTCTGGGTAGCTCCCAGAAGACAAGACCCCTTTAATTAACTTTTTGTGATCTGTTCCTGAATCAGATGGGTGTCTCAGACCTGGAGACTTGGTGTCTCCATACACTGAGAGCTCTGGGAGGTGGTGTCTGTCAGTACCACACAGTGGTCTAGCCCTGGGGCAATGCCTTCTGGCTCTACAGTGACTGCACATAATGGTTTCACTTCAGCAAATGAAAGTCTTTTTTTTTCTTTTTTTTTTCTTTTTGGCTGCCACATGATACCTTGTAGGGACCAACACAATTGGAGTTAGTCAAGTTCATACCTGATATTTGACAAGAAGTTTGGTGTTAATTGAAGGGAATTCACAAAAGGATGCAACGTGCTGCTTTGGAGGTCGTGCCTCTGATGAGTTCCCCATCCAGCACCTGAAAGGAATTATTGGAAACAGAATGGAGAACAGAACTGAAAATATCCATGTGCTTCTGTGGGAATCCAACATTTGCTTCCATCCAGCATCCTGATGGGAGCATCTTCCCCTCAGGAGGCAACATGGTTTGATTGAAAGAGAGAGAGAAGACACAGATGGTGAGAGATATGAGGGCTCCTCGGATCAGACAGACCTATGTGGACTGAACGTTCATCAGGACACAGGAATGAGGGGGCAATCAACGAAAAGGAGGGTTAGTGCCAGCAGAAAAGAGCTTGCTTGCATCGCACAGAATTAAATTGCCCCAGAGTGCAAGGGAGCGTGGAAGAATAAATTCGCGGAGAAGGCTGTTGGGTGTCTTCCCAAGGAGACAGACCTACCAAGGGCTGTTGGACACCAAAAAAACATCTGGCTCAGAAAGTTCCTGAACGGCAAATTGTTGGAGCTGGGGTGGGGTTTGCAGGGAAAATGCCACCCCCAATTTGTCTTTTTATTCTGCTCTTTCCTTTCCCAGCTGAGGGCCACTGGCAGAGACAAGGTACTGAGAGGTCTTCATCCCTGCCCTGGCAGTGCAGCCACTCTCACCCCCAGAGGACCTGCCTAGTCCTTCAGGAAAGGAGCCTGTATCTTCCAAAATTCAGTTATCCAAAGCTGATCTCTAAGCTTTTTAAAGGGATTTTTTCACCTCCAGATTAAAACTGCTGTTAAAAATAATACGAAATGCTAACAAGTAGTGCTTGTTGACTCCTGTTTGTATCTCAGAGGGAAATTATTTTAACCTGAAATAAGGGAATATTTGGACATGTTTATAGTGTCTGTGATGCCAGAGATTAATGTGGGAGTGATGAGACAGTCAAGGAAGAGAAAGCTGTGGGAGAGCAGCAACAGAGAGGGAGAAAAGAAGGGGGATTAGCAACATGGTAACAGCTACAACAGTAGATTGTTCTTGAAGCTCTGGAAATCCCAGGACACATGAAATAAATAAGAGAAACTTGAAAAAGCAACAGAAAGACTAGGGAGATTGTACAAGGATCCAGTCTTGTATTTGTATGTGAATATTGCCAAGGAAATCAACAGCTTTGATCTACTTACTTACATTCCTATGAAACCAGAGTAACTCCACGACAGTCAGTGGAGCAGCTCTGGTGAGGATTGGTGGCTTTAGAACTGCTAGGGCCACATGGGGATAAGCTGTACAACTCTGGGTCAGGGACTGATACCTGTATCTTCCCTGGGGTGACAGAGAAGGAAGCGTTCCTCATCCAGTGTGCTGGCAGATGGGCCACCAAAGGCCTGGGGCAGCTGCAGGAAACCTGCCACGGTGCCCAGGGCTGGGGTTGCTGTCAAAGAGCTAGAGAAGGTGCCCACAACAGTTCAGCCCGGTGGGTAACTGCAGCAGCCCCTCGCAGCCTTCTAAGGCCCGTCACATCCTTTTTCAATTTCTTCAGCTGCAAAGCAGAAAGGTTTCCACACTGGTGAGTGACCCTTCTGGGGAAAAGTGAACAAAATGCTTCAGTTTTGAAGTCAAGAAGCCAACAGAGAGTGAGGACGTCTCAGCACTGACCTTGAGTACACGCTTGGTGCTTGCCCAAGGAAACTTCCTGGCATCAGGCAGAGCTGAGCACCGTTTCTCTTGCTGGTAGCTGCTGTGGCTTGTCGAAAAGCCACTGGGATTAATACTGCTAGAATATATGGTTTGTTTAGCTATTTTTATTGACCTGTGAATATACCTACTGTATAATTTATTGTAACGTTAGTAGTTCAGTCCTGTGATGTTTGCTATAGAAAATCCACCCTTCAAGCCAGTGAGAAATTTTGCTAGGGTGAGGAGTGCAGGACTGGACTCTGCTTCGCCTTTTTTTCTTTTCCATTGCTACACAATTAACCTTTTCATTAGAAGAGCCCTGTTCCAAATAAGCAAACTTCTCAAAGTGTATTACTGAGCCATTTCAAGCTGTCTCTTGCTTTGGAACAAAACATCTTTGTTCCAGCCATGCATGACATTTGAAGACCTATTTATACAATGTGTCAGCTCCATTTGTTTTCTTCATCCTGATATTTTCCTCTGTATTTTTGGTTAGCCATCCAGATTGCAAGGAGCGAGGCTGCTGCTGGTTTCCTCCTGCGCTGTGCCAAACTGAGGCGCTGGCTGCCCTTGGCCTTGCTCCCCTTCTGCGGGCAGAGGTGAAACAACCCAAAATCAAACACAGTTCTGCCTACTGCATCACAGCACCACCAGACAGCTGTGGGCTGGAGCACAGAGAGAGCTTGCAGAAGGACGTGGTATTATTACAGTTTCTCTCTTGATGCCCTTTGGGTGACACTGCCTGTGGGATGTACACAGCTGCCATCCCCTCTGCTGAAAAGGACTCTCTGAGGGCCAGATTTCCAAGCTGAGTCACTAGATATGTCCTCCTGCAAAATATCTGCTTTTTCTTTAGATGTTCATAATTTGTCCCAAGTCTCTAATCAGCCCTTCTGGTCTGACAGCACAATGCTAACTGATGCAATAAAACCTAATGCAAGATTTATTTTTTTTTTTAAAAAAAAAAATCCTTATCAAGATATTCAGTAATAAAACTTAACATCGTCTTGGTTTTAGTATTAAGTGTAAATAGTTACGCAGTTTGGTCCATTATCTCTCGAGAAATAATTTATTTAACTTGGGACACATCTTCTCCTTCCAGAAGGCACCCATAGTTGCCCCGTCCCTGCTACTCAGGCAGCGAATAATGTCTGTCCCAGCGCTGGCACTACTTATTGACAAGTGAAAGTTTAAGTCTTTTTTTGAAATACTCTACACAACCTGCCAGCTGAAGGTTTCAAGCTGCTTTAACAACTGCAGGATGCCAGGAACATACTGCAAGCCTTATTTTAACCAGAAAATGAGGCTAAAGGTGCCAGCCCAGCAGCAGTGAGCCTGGCATTGCAACGGCAAACCCCCATCTGCTCTCTCCAGCATTAACCTCATCAGGAAGGTTGGGGAAGGAGGGTGAAACAGCTCCAAGCAAGCAAATGTGCTACTGCCTGGCCCACTCAAAGCTTTTGATATGGCCAAGCAAGACTTGAGCATTGGCATTGTGCTTCCCCATCCATGTAAGAAAAGACAGAAGGTTTGGGCTATATGATCAGAGATTAAGCTTCAGAGCACCCCACAGTCATGTTCTATGTCAGCACTCCCTCCAGCTCTCAGAAAAGCACATGGCCTCCACTGAACATGAAGCTGCAGTCATGTTCATGCCAGATGATGTGTGCCATACTCAACCAGCCTGCAATCAGCTGCCTTTGTGCATGGTGGATGGCCTTCTGCTGCAAGCAATGGAGGCGGTGGCATGTGAGGAGGAATGCCTTCAATATTGTGCGCTTCAAAAGCAGTGCTTGAGAGCTTTGCTTTGTGTTCCAGTGACTGGGCTAAAGCTGCGTGCATGGCCTCTCTCGGCACAAATGAAACCAAGGCATCCATATGCTGTACATTAAGAGAAAGGGTGTTTGATCTCCTGCTCACTGGCTCACTGCTCAGAGGCTCCCACTTCCTCTCTGTAGCAGTTTCGAGGAGTACAGTCTGCTGTCAAAACCTGTGAGTCTGCATGCGTTTATTGGCTCTGTGATGGGAACTGCAGCACTTAATGCAAAACAGTTGACAAAATGTTGCTGGCCACAGCCACAAAACCTGCCCTCATCTTTTCCGTGATGGTGGCAGGAAAGATTGTATCAAGTTGTGTTTTCCTATTTAAAGATGAAGAGGAAAGGACTGCCAAAGTGGATGGAATTTACTACAACTGAGGTAACGCCTGGGTTAGCAAAGCAAAATGCAAATCTCCTCGTGCAGGAATGGTGGCTGTGCACAGCCAAGGCCACCACGAAGCCACTGCAGCTCTGCATGGGCAAGAGACAGCTTGGGTAACACCAGGCTTCAAGCCTGCCACTGGGTTGATTACTGCGTTGCTGCCTACCGTGCTTTTCCAAGTCATTTAATGCAGTGGCCCATTAATGTTAGGTTCTCCTAAGAAGCTACAGGCATCTCTGGTCCTCGTTAAAGATGCTGGTGAGATAGGGGATGACAGCTCCACTTTGTAGAGGACTTGCTGGCTCTTCAGCATCGTGCCATGCAGGTTGGAAACCGGGCAGTACTGTAACTTGTACCACTTGAAGTGGTACAATGGGGAAGAAGCACCAGCAACAACCAGGCAACAATAGAAATGAGTTTTATTTTGTAAAAAGTTATAAAATGAATATTGTACAAAAATAAAGTCTGTAGAGAACTTTGGTTGATTAACACAAATGACTGAGACATAAATCGCAGGTGAAGTAAAAAACTCCAGAGAAGCACACTCCTGTCTAAAAAAAAATTAAAAAATCACAAACTTTACCCTTTTGAATTTTGAACGTAGTGATTTGCTTTGGTTGTGGCCCCTTCAAGCTGCACAGAAAATGCTTTGGGGCAAGTTTTCAGCAGCTGGGGTAAGTGAAAGCACACCTCTGAGCGCTGCCACTGATCAATTGCCCAGCAGTGCAGCTGCCCCTCAGCTTAGCAGGTTTCTGCTGCCCAAGTCATGCCAATGCTGGTGGTGGTATCCGCTGTACCACCCCTGCCCAGCACGGAGGGTAAGGCATCCCCATGGCAGTGCAAGAACGAGAGCCCTGCAGGTGGGCTCTGGGGCTGCCCTGTGTCCACCCAGGAAAGCAGTGGAGGTCAGGGCTGAATTATATTTCATACACCTGGTACATATTTCTATGCCTGTTCTGGACCTTTTTTGACCTCTAGACCCTTCTTCTGTGGTGCCCCAAGGGGCCCAGGGCAAAATGAATATGGAGAGCTGTTGCAGCATAAGATAAAAGGTCGGACCAGCATTTTTTGGTTTTCAGTAGGGATTTCTTTTTCTTCCTGTTGTTTTTGTGGGAGTTGATGCTTCACTGGTTGTCAGGTATGTCTAGCGACCTGCCCTGCTGCTCCTTCAGGTAAAAAGTCTCCAGAATGAGAGCCTGCATTAGCAGTCAGGTGTGAATGCTTTTGCTGTACAACCTCCCTCATCCTCATCGAGACTGTTCTGCTGTGTAGGTGCGATCCTGTAATGTTTCAGCAACTTATACAAAGAACTTTGGTTATTTGAACACAATTGCTTACCTGTAGGTTATATTAAATCCAGGGCTAAC
Source organism: Falco rusticolus (assembly GCF_015220075.1). Taxonomy (NCBI): domain Eukaryota; kingdom Metazoa; phylum Chordata; class Aves; order Falconiformes; family Falconidae; genus Falco; species Falco rusticolus. The sequence continues at coordinate 70,553,078 of NC_051210.1, read as the reverse complement.
TAGTAAGAGATACTTAACCTCTTCTATAAGGAAATATGGAAGGAAAAGCTTAAATAAGTATAACAGGAAATTATAAGGCTAAATGTGATTATTTCCCATTTGTCAATGGTTATAGGAGGTCAGTTGGCAAAAAGTGATAAAAAAAATTGTGGCTACATTTAAAATATGACTAGAATTGGTTTTTCTAACAGATTGCTAATGCTGAGCCAAGTCCTGCAACCCTCACTCTTCCACAGCCATTGCTGCTCCTGCAAATGTATGACTGCAGTAATTTTCAAGAGCATTACTGAACAGGAGGAAGGGCTGCAGGCTTTGGTACTACATTTTGTGAACATAATCAGGATTTTGTTTCAAAGAGAAAAAGGTAAAGTAAGTGATTTTTTTGCATTCAAGTTAACACTTTCAATCAAATGCATGGACCGTTGTTCCCAACTTCATTGTCTCTCTGTATCTTCCAAGCACCTTCTAGTTTGGCACCTTTGAAAAGAAACTTCAATAAATAAGGAAAGGAGACTCATTACTGAACTGTAATAAATAACAATAACTTAATCTCAATAAATATCTTCTGTATATTTATGTCTCTGGATGGATGCATTGCATCAAGTAGTCTCTGCTCACTCACAATGACCAAATAGAAACATAGTTACGCAAGTGACGTTAATTCTTTGTAAACCAAAAGAAACAGGTTTTATGTAGGCTGGGCTTGTTAGTTCTCTTACTATACTAGGAAGAAGTGCTTAACAACTCAACTTGTTTTCATAGGTAGCAGAAGAACAAAATCCTGCACTCATTTTGAAGAAACATGAGATGGAAATAACCAAACTTAACCAGTAAATGGAACTGTTTAGCTTTGTATTGATACTGGCCCTACAGAACCTGAGCCCGGGCATTTTGATATTTGCCCAATATCCCCTTACTTACAAGTTAATCTTATTATAGCTCAGAAGTTGCCCTAGGTGCTTAGGAATCACCCTTCAATGAGCAATAGCACAAAGTATCTTTCAGTAAAGCTGATGGCACAGAGGATGAGTAAGGTACTCCTAACCTACTTCGCAGCTAAGCTTCGTAGCAGAGATGGTATAACTACAACACAGTGTGGCGTGGCAGAGTTGTGTTTTAAAGTACATTCCTCATGGATCTGAGTCTCACTGATGGTGGACTGTGTTGAACGGGAAACTGCACACGCCATCCAGCTGTTTGCATCTCCACCCAAGCTTTTATTTACTGTCCCGTAGGATGTCAAAAGCCTTCATCCTAAAATGCCACCTCATATCCCCCAGGGGCTCTCAAGACCCCTTATTTTATGTTCTTGGTCCTCTTTTTCCTGCTTTGAGCAGGCGCTTCCCCGGGAACCTTGGTCCCTCTCTTTGCATCATAGCAGGAATGCAAAACTGGTGCTGCCTCTGGCGTGCAGCCGTCAGACGCATCCACACCTTTTTGCGGAATGTTTTTTCAGTATGTGGTAAACCAGGTTATCATCCAAAAAGGACAGGTCATCATCAAAGGCTGTGGGTCTGCAACAAGCTTGCCTCACTTTGTCAGTGACTAGTTTTTTCTTTCGGGTTAAGTTTTTCAAGATCTTGTCATAGGTGGTCTCAGCTGCATCACAAGATCCACTGCAATACCGGAAAATTAGTTCTTCTTTGGTTTCGTATCCCAAATCCAAGTCAGTCACGTTTAAATGTATTTCTGTTAAGACACATCCTCGATTTTTGCCCTTTTGACTCCTCCTTCCCTTTCTGCTGGAATTCTCTATGTTCGTGGCTGCATTTTGCCGGTTTCTCTCCCTCCTAGAAAAAATTGGAGTCTGTTTATCCGGCGACCTCCTCAGTCTTTTAATGGTGGCTTGAATAAAGTCCACTACCTCATCAAACTGACCTGGATAGTCCTCTGGCATATTTGCTGTTTGGGAAAGAGAGAAAAGGCTTTGTCACATGTCAGTTGTCATTAAGTTTGTCCATCCGTGGTTTAAAAACATTAGACATACTGAAGCTGCTCTGCCATCACTTCAGAGCATGCGCCCAGGACCCACAGAAATCAAGGAGAATTTGGAATGGTTTAGATCATCTTGGAAACTCATTTGGGGAAAAATAAATGAGATTATGTATGTATCTCTCTAGGTGATTGCTGATGCTTGGTAGCACTCTAGCACATCTTTCAATGCTGAATGAGCCCTGTCAAAGTCGAGGAAAGGAAAAGCATGTCATGATACAAATATTGGTTAATGGATAGGTGAAGCTACTGTAGAGAGGTTATACAGGCTCTTCCCAGCAAAGCAGCAAAAGGATGAGGTTTTTTTAAAGCAACTTTGTGATTATAATTGTTAATTGTTGTCTTTGCACACCAGCAGCGGTTAGTATTGCCAAAGTCACCTATCAGTAAGGTTTCTGTGTACAACAGAAAGAGAAATTTCCTGGGGTACCAGGCTCAGGTATTATTCCTGGCTGTATGACTGCTTTTTTACTGCTTCTAGGGGATAATTGTTATTGGAGCTTTTGAAAATTTCTCATGGAAGTATTTGTATTACAAGATGCTGATTAGACTGAGTAGAAACAGGACAGGATAGAGGTATGATAATAATTTTCAATAGAAATGTTATTAAAGCATTTTCTTGTTGTGAAGTTAAAATACATATCTAATTTTTCACTTGATATATACTCTACCAGTGATAAATTATTCAAATAAATGTTTAATTTATAAAAAATAATGAAATATTTTTTATACTAGCAGAGTGTATAGAGAGTGAGATTGAATGTGTTCCCAAATGTTCTCAGATTTCAGCTTTTCAGCATGATTTGCAAAAAAATCGCATTTTGAAATCTTTAAACTTCCCATGGACTAAATCCCTCAATGTGATCTGCTTTAGTGAATACAAAGATTTAATGGAGGGTCAGGCTGTCAGGAGCCCGTGTGTAGGTGCCCTTACATTGTATTACTAATGATTGTCTCTTAAATATATAAACTATATTGCAGTATTGAGATTTATTTTTTTCACATTTATTGTGCCAAAAATCAAGACTTGTGGACTCGCTTCCTTTGCAGTAAGACCTAAGAGGATGCTTCTTTCCGTACTGAACCCCTAAGTGCCCACCCACACAACAGACCAATGCGAAAAACCTGGCCCTGCATGTACAGGAGCTCTGTCTCCAGAAGGACCCCTACAAAGATCCCAGGAACTGCAGACACTGGGAAAGGCAACACCCAGTGCAGTGCACCTGGCCAGGGGTTGGTACCTCCACTGGGCCATGAAGGCTTTCAGCCAGTCAAGGTGCTGAGACAGAAGCAGCTCCTCCAGCAAAGCTCAGCGCTGCATTTCCTTAATGAGCAGACAGGAAATAATTAACAGACAGGAGCCCTAATGAGAGACCAGGCAGCACACATACCCAGCTCATACGCAGTGGTATGGACCCTGGTTAACAGGAGAGAGGAAGACATGAGGCTGCCTCCCACTGTGTAGCGAAGGTGCGCCTTCATATTCTCAACAAAAGCACCAAGTATAGAGGAGATGAGGGCAGCAGGATCTTAATCCTGTTACTGGAAAAACCTGCTGAAACACAGTGCATCTGCACATAAGGAAGAACATGGACCTCTTGCCAAAGCAGCCACATCCTAGAGGCCCCTGTCCATGACAAAACAGCGATGGATCAGAGGTATATGGTTTTTCACAGACAGCTCCTGCAAAATCATATAGACTGGTGAAAAAGTAATGAAGGCAGGCAACCTTGTACCCTCACACAATGAGGGTGGCACACGGGAAGCAGGATCCTATAAACTGTAGAATTTGGGACTGGAAGAAGTGAATTACACTTTGTTTTACAGATATCCATGCTAAAGGCAAGAATCTTGCAGACCAGTAACTGTCAAAAGACATGAAAGAGGGATGACTATACAGCTATATGGGACCTGAACAAGGCAGGACCCTGCACCAAGCCCCGTATTCCTGTGACACCAATGGCAAGTGCACCCTTCTTGCACTCCTCCGTCATTACCTCTGTAGCAGGTACCAAAATACCCACCATAAGCTATAGCTACTGGAGGCAGGTAGCTTGGATAGATGTTTCTCAGATACACCACCCAGCTCTGCTGCAGGACAGGCTGGCCTGCCTACACCATACAAATGCTGGCTTAGTGAGCAAGGTCCTGGTCAGGGCAACAGGTGGGCTACTTTCCTTAACAGCAAGAAGATACAGACACCTTGCTAGACTCAGTCAAGCAAGATGACCCACATGGAGCTGGCATAGCCCTCACTGTTCAAGTACAAGCTTGGCCCTGCCACAGGCACAGATGGAGAGAGGTTTGGCCCAAGGCACTTGTTGCTGTGGGACTGGGTGGTTTCTAGGTTTCTTGCACAGAAGCTAGGTTTCTTAGATTATAACCCAATAAGGGAAGGATGTGGCTCTGAGGAGATGGCTCTAGCTGTGCCATTCTCCACTCTCACCTTCAAATAACTGCTCTCATACTACTGTGACTACCCCAGCCCACACCTCTGTCACATACTCCTGGCCCACCCCTTGTAGCAACAGTATGACACAATGAGACGTTGGCTATGGAGAGTAAAACACAACTGTCAGGGAAACATACGAGGGTTTACTGAAATTCATGTAATGGTCAACCATCAGGAAGGGGACAGAAGATTGTTACAAGGAAACCCAAACTATATGTGGAGATTCTCGTTTGCAGCCTTCAGCCTCATACTTATCCCAAGCCTGGTATGCTGCCAGTGGGGCAAGAGGAGGAAGTATCCCCCACCTATGAATTGAGAAAAAAACCTGTGGATTACCTGAAAATATAACAGCCCAGCTAGGCACACCATTTTTTTAAATGGCCTGCAATTCAGGTGCAAAAATATCACCTATCCCTGCAACAGTGCTATATGCAGGAGTCTACTTTGGTTAAACATTAATCAGACAGTTGTAGGGTTCAGGCATTGTCCTGCCCAAGCCAATCCAAGCATGCTCTGGAGCAGAGAAAAAGAGGGGAAAAGGCCCATGTTCTGGACTATGCCCCTACTCAGAGCCCATGCTGACATCTGCCCTGGTTCATGTGCGATGACTGCCCTGGCTGCACCAGGGGAGCTAATGTTGCTGAGAAACTTCTGTGCTGTGAGTGGCCTGTGATATTTAGGGTGGAGGAAACACACCACAGAAGAGCCTTAAGTAACACAGCAGCACGAGGTGCCTACACTGCAGAAGGTGGAAACGGTAGGGCGAAAAGTAGATCAAGTAATCAAGCATATCCAACTAGAGGAACCCTACCTACACACATGGACTTGCTGCAGCCAGAAAATGGGGTAAATAGCTGCACTACTGATCCCACTAATCTCGCTGGAGCTCTAACACAAACCATGAAGCACTCCAAGCTGTAACTTGGGTTGAGGTGTGCGTAGCCAATAGGTCTAACAGAGCCAGGGTTCCTTGCCCAGTTCATTCTCTATTGCAACATCAGACCACTTGGAAGACTCACTGGGAGGGATGCCAGCACTATGAGTAAGATGAATGCCAATTTTATGTCTCCAGGGTGGACTTCCCCTTCAGCCCAGGTGACTGGAAAATATCCCAAGCAGATATCCAAATCTACTGAGAGAACTCCAGCAGTGAACCCCCTGTATTTGGAGATTACATCACTGGAGGAGACACAAGACATGTGGGTGGTATTAGGGAACTGGTGGGAACAGTAGGCACAGAGCTGCTCTCAAGAAAATGTGCTGGACCTATTGACCCTAGCTGGTATCTGCTCACCCACAACTGCACACAGTTACACAGTTTTGTGGGTGCACCCCATCGACACAATGGCAACTGCATTACTGGGCTACTCAGTGAGTCCTTACAAGCTGCTGTAAGCCACAATACCCTCTACCTGTGGATCCCCAAACTAGTCATGATCAATGCAACGATGGCATTGATTCTGGCAGCTTCCGACTGGACTGCCAACATACGCCAAGGCTGCTTCCAAAACCTAGCACTGTTTGAGGAACACATCCAGTCCCCACAATCAGCCCGCCTCTGGCTGCTACAGCTCTGAGTTGTTACACCATCCCACAAAGCCAAGTTTCAACACACACTCAGTGGCACAGTCCTGTGCTCTCAGCGCTGCGTCAAGAGCAGCTGGAGCCACTAACCACTGAACATGGAGCCAAGCAACAGGGCTCATACTGATTGTATGTGGCTTGGTGCTAATTTTCTACTGCTTAACGAAGCATAGCCGTCAGCATGACTACAAACAGTGCTAGGAGTGGCTCTCAGGGGTCTGAAGGAAACCTTGGCAGCCAGGAGTGAAGTGAGAGTTGACTTAGCAGCCTATGCCAAGGTGCCAGTCATGACTTAGCTGGGATATTCAGCTGTCCAATAAGTATGGACACAAAACTGGGGATGAAGAGGGTCCTGAGCTCAGCTGTGTAGCCAGGGAACACCACTGGACTCATATCGGCCTCCTTAGCACCAAATGCTGCTTTGTAACTGAAGAAAGGCGCTTGGCTGAGAGGTACTTAGTTAACCCTCTGCCTCCGACACTGTTTAGGAAAGTTTATAGTCTCAGAACGAAGGTTAAAAGCCTGGCAGTTTTGCTTTTCTAATACTGCATGGACCACACTAACCTGATCGTGCAGCAGACAGAGCCTTCCATGGGGATTTCACACCCCTGGGAGAAGCACATATTATCATCCCTTCCTGTAACATACACATGCATTCACACAAACTGTGTGGATTGTATTTACACATACACAGATACAACTTTATCTAATTATACACGCACATATTTTTTCAAAACAAACTCGTTTACTGACAACATTTGCCTTCTGGTGGAAAAGCTGAGAGAACAAACATGACAGATGCCTGTCACACTGCACAAAGTGCCAGCAGAAAATGCTGAGATACTATGGCAATAGAAACAGTTAAGATCTCTGAGCAGTAGTCCTTCCCTCAAGCTCCAGGGTGTGAAGGAATTAGAATTTAAAAATCCAAAGCCATCGAGGATAGGATGGGATGGCATGGGATATGTTGGCACGGGATAAGAGAGATGGGATAGCCCACGACAGCATGTGTTCAGTATAGGTTACCAAAGGTTTGCTCACACATGTGCTGCACCTCAAAGCCGGTGTTTCCCAAGGGAAAGAACAGTATGTCCTGGAAATGTAGAATCCTCCCTCAGGGAACACAGGCTCTCTGTGTATCTTGTTCACAACACGGGAAAAAGGCTAGCAGACCCCATTGGGGCAGTGTGGGGGGCTGAGCCCCACCACTTAGGACTATGGTGCCAAGATTGGCACAAAGTCATGAGGTTTTGTTTGGGTTTTATGTCATATTTCTGGAAGCTGTTTCCTGCCTGTCCATCTCCCTAGGGAAATCCCTTGAAGGCAGTCTGCACGTGGGCACGTGCACACATTTTTGCATCACCTCTGTCTATCGCCACGCCAGCAGGAGTGTGGGGTAGGAAGCAATGCCTGCGGGAGCTGCAGCCAGCACGTGTGTTCTACTCCCACTCATCTCACTGTCCTGCAGCCCCCTTCCACCTCCTTCTTTCAGTGCTGTGCCAAGGACCTAACGATCCAGGCAGGAATGGGCTAAGCCTTTTCCTCTGGTGGCAACCAGAGCGTGAGTCTGCTTTCTAGCACTGGACTGTCAAGAGTAGGGGGTATGGATGGCAGTCCCTGTGCCAGTCCGCCTCTGGGCACCTTCTCTGTCTCCCATGTCCAGCTAAATCAGGGCTCTCAATCTGTCAGGAGTTTCTCTCGTGACCCAAAAATGAATAAGAAAGCAAAGGGAAGAATGAAACGTCACAGTACTGGTACACATGGGAACCTAGGAGTGACCAGGCTGGGGGCAGAGTTGGTGAACACCAAATGTCCAGAACTCCAGGAGCCAAACAAAAAAAAAAAAAAAAAAAAAGAGAAACGAGACTCACTGAAAATACTAATTAAAAAAAAATATAGAAAATTGCATCTTCTGCTTGCTCTTGGCTTGCTTTCTGAACCTTTAAGGTACACTCAGATCATAGTTTTGAGCCAACCTCTTGGGTTAGGAATGTCGCTTTTGAATGCAAACTGAAATTCTCACCTCAGTGCTGTTCTCTGGAAACTGAAGCTTTGACCTGCCTGTCCCTGAGCACAGTCCATGTCCCCTGGGCACTGCAAGAGCTGGCAGCATGTACGGGCACAGGATCCTGCAGCCAAACACCCACTGTGGTCCCCACTGGCCTCTACAGAAAGCCACCCTGGAGCTCTGCTTTTGGCATACAGGGAAATATGCCTTCCTCCAGGCATCTTCCCCGCTGCAAACCCCCCAGAAACTGCCTTTGCATTTCTAATTAATTAGAGACACTGTGTGCCAGCAGGACCAGGATCTGATGCCTGTGCTTTTTGGAAGAATAAATTATACAGTGTTCAGATGTTCAGATAGACATCTACAAAAAATAGGTCTAAACAAATATCCAAACCGATCTCGTCACATTCTCAAGAAAACAGTCTCCATTAAGGAATTATGGACAATTTATTTCTGCCTGTTCACATGTGACCACAATTACATTTTGTAAAACTAGTCCCTTGATTTCACTAGCAACAGATTTATTTTAAAGCCAAATAGTCCCCCGCAGTGGCAGTAACGCAGCATGGTAGAGCAAGAAACCCTCAGTTCATACCTGACCACAAATTGTTTTCAGTAGGAACAGATGGATCTTCAGCTTTTGAGAAAAAAATCCAGTTACTCATTTTGGTGCCTGGTTATGGATTTAAAAGGCTAGCTACAGTCTCTCCTGACTATGCAGTCTATTATGGCTTACAAGAAAAGCTTAAATTCTATTAATTGCAAAATAATAATTTACGTAAGTGGGTTTTCTTTTTTTTGGGGGGGGTGTGTTCCTTTTTTTTTTTTTTTTTAAATCTCATAACACATGATATTTTAAATTATTTGAAACTTCGTATTTTCCATACTGGTCTTGGGAAAATGTAATCACATCAATGCAGTGTTACCATTGCACTTTGCATATCCTGAGTAAAAGTGATGTAACAGAAGTCACATAGGGTATACTCAAAATGATAAAATTTGGTTTTTGTTTTATATTGTACCTTTTATGCATGTGTTTGTGGCAGTGTGTAGTTACTACATCAAAACATCAGGCCGAACATTTAGCAGAATTGCCAGGATATTTCACTTAAGCACAGCTGTTGTTCAATTAGAGAAATCCAAACAGCAGCATTCAGACTCTAGTTTAAAGTACAGTTTCAAAGTTCAAGGGGGTTAATCCAGCCCATTATAGTGGTAAATAATATTTAGAAAATTCAGATCCAGATATGTGTGAGGGTCCAACGTCCCTTTTTCAAAAACAGTTCTGGTACTTTAATCTGGGCCCTTCATGATTAAAATATTTTATTTCCTTTCTTTCCTGGTTATTTTTTAAGTTTCCTCCAAAGTTATACTCACAAAAACACACCCTGTCCAAACATAGAATTTCTTCATCTCACACCACAAAGGTGTACTTTAGGAGGCCCTCAGAGTAACGCATTTGCAGAAGCGCAACCTTAGCAAGGTTAAAGTCACCAATCTGATGATCATTCTGCTTTGCAAAGTAAACCAGCATCAACTGTGGTGGGAATAAACTATTTATTTCATTGAAAATGAAGTATTTTTCATGAAAAACAAAGCCTATCATGCAGGCATCAAAGCAAAGAAAGGTGTTAGAAATAGTTATGCTGAAAGGTTTTCAGGATTTAAACAATTAAAGTATCACCTCTCTGAGGTATGACTTCGCTTTTGTGCCTTGCATGAAAATCCATGGGGCTAAGGGTGAAATGGAAACCAGTCAGTTGTGTCCATTAGCAAACAGAGCATCAACCACACCAGGGGCAGCTCAGCTTTAAATGTTTAATACAGTTCTGGTTCACTACCTCACTCCCTGCCTCACCAGCTCCCAGGACATGCTGCACCCTCCTGCCTGACTCAGAGAGCCCTTAGAAAAGGAGCCTCTCATCGGTGTCACTTACCTCTCATCAAGGTAAAGTGCTAAACGACCTGGAGGATGACTCCGGGGCCACTCACACCAGTCAGGTGTGGTAAGGCAGCACTAGAAAAAGACACAGGGTTAACCGACCTGGTGTGCTTGCTCCTGATGGAGCAGCCAAGTTTTGTGCTTGTAGCTTGCTAGCTAACCCTGCCACTTCCCATGTGTTGGTCATAATGACAAATCTGCAGAATATTTTGTACTTTTGCACTGCCAGTCTTGGCACTACCTCCCCTTGCATCCTTTGCCTGCTTTCTCACAGGTATGAAATCCTTCATTCCCACCAGAAGATTAAAAGGGAGAAACAATAGGACCATCGTAATTACTGCCAGCTGGAGGAATTCCCTGAGAGCAGGGGGAAACAGCAAGGTCAGATGAACTGGGTGAAGCAAAGGAAGCCGCCTTGTGAGCTGACCTGTCCAAAGAGTTTCTTGCTTTTCATCCAGTCCAGGTGGGGTTGCTCACGAGATGCTGCCTGACTCTGAGATGGCACCTGGGGTCGGGCCCCTCCCCTGGCCTCTCTGGGGTGGGCAAAGGAGTGTCCCATCTGGTAGTCAAGCAGCAAAGGAGAAGCAGGAGGATGTGGTCTTGCCTGTGATGCAAAGCTTTGGAAAAACAGCTCTGAGGCACTAAGGAGCAGACGGCTTTCCAGCGGTCGCTCTCGAGGTTTTGTGACAGTCCCTGTGGCAGCTGCCAGAAGCCTGCCTCACTAGGACCTTGTTGTATGAGGCCGTGTGGGCACCTGAGCACCCACGGAGCGGTCTCTGCACCTGAAGTTATGGCATAAAGAGTGTAAACAGAGAAAAAGGAAAAAGTGGCAGTGTCCTGTCTGGAGCTAGTGACAGGCAAGGCCTGTTGTCTCCTCAGTAAGTTCTTGTACCCCTCCAAATCTATACCACATTGAGTAAATGTCCAGCTTCCCAGGTAAACCTGTGTTTATGCTTAGTTATTTGGTTCTGTCTCTACCCTGCAAGAGCCTCAAATGAGTATGAATGAGTGGGTCCTGAAACCTGTGACCTCTATTAGCGAGAGAGCATGCAGCCAGCTAACAGGCACGGTACTGAGAGTTTAATGGAGGAAATACTGTCAGTAACAAAAAAGTAATTAAAAAAATTATCTTTAGCATCCCTGGTGCAGAAGTGATCCAGCCCAGCCCTTGCATGACATCAGTAAAACCCCACATCGGTCATCCAGCCCCACTTTAGTGCCAGCTCACTGAACAGCAATGGTATTCCTAAATAAATAACAGCAACTGTTCCCAGGCTGCCTGTGCTCTTACATTGCATCTCCTGTTGGGTTTTAGGAGTGTTCCCAAGGAACAACACAGGCAGCAGGAAGGGACCCTATCCCAGTCTCTTCCCTGGGATTAGTAAAGTGGAGCCATCTGGGCAAAACCACGGCTGATGTCCCTCCTGTGGCAACCTCTGCTGCTATCAGATTTTGATCTGACCTATAAATAATACCTGCTCTTCCCCTGTTGCCTTTCGCTACCTGCATTTCAATGTGTTTACAATAGGAACAATACAAAAAGTTTCAATCTTGCAGTTTGGAAATGTGATTATTATAATAAACAGTCCCTGGCTCTAGAGCAGAGGTGTTGCTACTCCGCTTCAGAAGGTCTTATGTTGGGATGTGTGGATCATGGTCTGCCAGTGCGGCATGTGCTTGGAAAAGCTAGGTCTTTCCCAGCCGTTACACTGGATACACACTTCCTGTTGGAAACTTCCGGAGTAATGGCTGATTTTGCTGAAGAGGTCTTACATGCTTGGGAAGGGAGCAGAGGTAGTCCAGATGTTTTTATGTAGCTTGTTAGTTAAAGGGGATATGACCAGCTTGCCTCTGAAAATGCGGCCACCCGAGAAGTTCTGGCACACCACTTTTAACACTGCCTGGCCACGATGCAGGAAAACAAGTATTTTGATTTCAATGTTTGCTTCTTTTGAAGCTTATTCCTGTTCAATAATCATTAAAGCATTAGTACAAGTCCCACTGACTTCAAAGAAATGTATCTGCAGGTTTCAGTTTAAGTGTTGTACCAATACATACAGCCTAAATACCTGCTAAGTCTTACAATGTGGCTTTACTCCTTAAAAAGAGTGCTGATATTTGAAATGCCTCACGTAATTGATTTTCTGTCCTTGATCTTCAAACCGGACATACTGTAATGCATATTTTGTGTCTTCATGCTTTGTTTGTACCTGTCTCAAATCTTTTTGATTCCGTTTTTTTTTCTTCTCTTTGTAATTAGGACTGGATTTCCAAGGATCATTGAAATCTTCCCTTTGATTCACCTTACCAAATACTACTTGATCAGAAATTACAGCTGGTTTTGTCAAAAATGACCATTCTGCAGTGTCAACCACTCTACCAGCACTAATGTGACAGTGGCCTATTACTTGTCATTAACTTACTACCTCACAGGTATGAGAATCCACAAGTGTGGTTACATGATGTTTGGCCTAGGTACTACAAATTTTTTTTAAGTTGCAGATGCTTGATAGTGTGTGTGGGGGTTGAAGACTGGATATTTGCACTATATGTTCCATCCCTGATCATCTGCGGTTGTGGGGAATAAGACCTGATGACCCCAATGGCTTCTCTCAGCCTCTGTAACTTTAAATGTTTCAAACCTACTTACAGTCCTAATCAGGAACAGTATAATTTACAAAGACATCACAACTTATGAATCTGAGGATGCTCTTCTAGTGCAGAAATAATGCCTCCCCCATCAATTCATCAATAGTCACTACACAGCTGAATTCTTCAGATTTTCAAGAAGTGGTTTGCAGCTTTTTGTCTGCAGGCCACGAACACAGGGATTTCTAAAATGTATTGAAGAGGCCTATAAATGGTGACCAAAAAAGGCATATTCAGGCACCTTATCTAGCAACCCACACCTACAAAACATCTAAAAGGACCCACACTTTCAGTGGCAAATTTCTGAGGTCCCTAAATTGAAAAAGCAGTAGAGAAGTAAAACTTGAAAAAAGGATAACTCTTAAAATGAGAATAAAACCATATTTGCCTGCATTTCACTCCTCCCCTCGAGTCCTAGAATACCCTTCACAGAAATATATTCACTATTTACACCTGAGACTGCTGAGAAATCAGCTTCTAGGGCTACATGCAGCTGGCTTTAACCAGATGGGTCCTGTTCTTTTTTGGTCCACAATTTTGCTCATGAATGGGCAATCTTGAATGCTTGAGATTTCTAAATGCCTAGATAACCTGGGCATGACCATGCAAATGAACTTTACTATATATATGCTGGCCCAGGGACACAGGCATGCTTGGTCCGACACTGGCTGGATGTACCGGCTGTACTGGATACGCACAGATCAAATGACGCAGTGTGGCACCTGCTCAGTGTGGCAGATACCTCTCCAGTGCACTGGATTTACTGTGCATAGGCAGGTTACCTCTGCAGCTTCTGGCCGTCTTAGACTAAAACACGTATGCCACACCATAGGTGTGTTGAGCAGGAAAGCCTGGGCAGAAACATGAGAATTCTGGTTCGTAACACTGAATGTGCCTCATAAATATTGTAGGGAAGGAAATGCACTTGACTGGAAGTTTAATTTAATACTGGTTATGCCTTAGAGAGTCCTACAATATCACTGTTTATTCTAGATACTTTCCATATTAGTTGATAATGTTGCAGCTAAATACAGTAACTTAACATTAAAAACCTCTTAGCAGGCGTATGAAGAATTTTTAACAGAAGTGTAATGAACACATAGCACAGTGTGTTACAGCATAACAAACATACTGAAGGAGCTCCAACAATGCATGACCATCCTCAGTAGCCACAGAGTAACTCAGATGTTATAAGACAAAAAACCACTTTTTCCTCCTGTTAGGAGGGAAAAGCTCATGGTGATATTTTTCATTTAATACTACATGCTTACCACTAATTCTTACTAAAGATGCTCATTTGATCAAAAGATTATATATCATATCCTGGACCTTAGGATACTCCAGTCCTCACATACATGTTGATTACGGCCATACAGTGGCAAGCAGTTTTATTCACTGGGAATTGCAAATAAGTCAAACCAAGTGTTTGGCTTCTTTTGCACTGTCATGTTTCCGAAGCTGCTGACTTAGTATTTTGTTTATAATAATTTAGTTTATATTTCTCCTGTTTGCAGTTGCTATTTAAACTTGTGGCGTCCTTCCTCCAGCAGACTGAAGCAAGAGGGAAACAAAGAAAGGGTTTTCTAGCCTTACAAACTCTACAGCTACTCTTCTTTGTGTGAAATAAGCTATCCTATGAGCACTGACGTCTAAAACACCTATAAACACTGGATTCATGTCAAATGAACTGCATTTATGGAGGCTACTCTCAGGCCAGCTACCAGTCCACTGAAAAATGCAGAAGCATGCAATTGCCAATACCCTTTGCCATCTCTAATTACTGCCCTGAACAGCAAAGGTCAGCACATTACACCTGATCAGCCCAGAAGGTTAGGACCTTGCCTGTAGGCTGGAAGGAAGGAAGGTTTCCAGCCAATCTGAAAGGAATGGGGTAACATCAGGTGACCTCAGTGCACTTTGCAGACAAATCAGTCCCACCAAATAAGAACACAAAAAGGCGTCAAGGGCCTGGGAAAACAGATCTGTGCTCTAGCAAGGTGTTTGGCCAGTCCCTAGGAGTGGGACATGATCTCACAACCCTACTAACGCCTGCTGCAAGCAGTGCATGGCAGACCTGACCTCTCTGGAGTAAAAGCAATGCACACCTTGGAGCACAATTGCTACTCCCCACTCAGCCTCCACAGGGATTGTTTCAGAGGAGAGCAGTGCACTGCTCTTCGAATGAACACAGCACCCAGTCCTGCTCAGCGCCCACACTGCCCCATGCAGATGAGCCGAAGTGGGTGATGACAGTGCTCCCACCGCTTCATGAGCTGCCTCCTGCAAAGGCCCTAGGCAAAGCAGATGACCAACAGCATCCACAGAGACATTAATACACAGCAAGTCCACCAGCAGATGGGAGGAGGAGCTGTGAGCGTGCCTGCATGCTCATGGCATACTGCACTCTTCTCATGAGAGAAAGCCCAAAGAACACAGGGAAGCCCACATGGTGTAGACATGACTCCTCTTGCATAAATCGTTATGTGTCTTTCACGTGTTGAAGGGTGCGTGCCACCAAATGGTAAGCAGAGAGAAACAAGTATGTTAAAGACGCTGATGGTGATGACTTGAACAAAGTGCTGCTGTGGCAGGAAGGCAGCGAAGTGCTGGATAGGATTGGCCTCATGGGCTGTGTTTGCAGGCTGTTCTCCAGACACCACACACCTTTAAATCAACTAAAAGCAGTGTAAAAGTGGATCAAAGTATTTCACTGCTCTCTTACAGCCGCCTTTCTGCAGGTCTCCACTGACTCATCCAACTTGGCAACATAGCAAAGAGTTTCTGACTTTCAGGCATGGGTGATGCGTAAACAGCTGCCATGCAACCACCACAGGAACTCCCTGGGTTTTCCCCAGTTTCTGTCGTGAAGAACAGCACTTCTTACTTTCCCCTCACAGTCAGGCCCATTTATTTGTGATCCGCAGGGTTAAGAGATGGAGACCAAACTACTGGCCCTTTCTCAAATGACTATCCTGGGCAACAACCTGCAACCCAACTCTGCTTGGCAAAGCCTATGTCTGTGTCCTGCAAACAGAGATATCTGGAAGAGGATGTCTATTGATACTACCATAGCTCAAGTAAAACACAGGTAACTTGTTTCTTCCCACTCCTTGTCTACCCAATCCACGGGGGATGGGGGGGGCGGGGGGGAAGAGGCAACAATGAGAAATTTCAGACGCCGGGAACAGAGAAGACTGCTGCTGCCGCCTGAGCCCTTGACGTGCTGCAGACAAACCAGCTCACCAGGAACCATATTCCCAGAAGTGAGTTTCAAGATAAAAACAGTTATCATACAAACACTATCACTCTGGAAAGATGGAGTGTTAATGATCTCCAACCCTGCAGCTTCTGCCAGAGCTACAAATTGACTGGCACCACTTTTTCTCTGAGGCTCTTCTTGCCACCAGCAATGCAGCAAGCCTGTGAAGAGGGGACCAGCACAGTGCCTCAAAAGCTGATCTCTGCCTTTTGTGGGACAGTACTTATCCCACCACACAGCTTGCTGTGGAGATCACCACATGTGACAGCCTCCCAGCCCTGGGAGGCTGGAGCCCTGGAAGGAAGAGCTTTTGGCCAACCTCCCTGTGTGGAGGGGCTGAAAGGACATCAGGGGGTGCTGGTCTGCAAGCAGCAGGAGCCTGGGCTGGGACCCACAGAGGTTGCAGCCTAGGCAAGATTCCAGCAGGGGGGTAACATAAGCAAGAAAAAGAAAGAAAGAAGACTAAGTGGAGAAGGAAACAGATGTGTGTGTGTGGAAAAGGAGACGGGTGTTGGGGAGCGGACGAAAGTGGAGTCACAGCATATGATTCCCCACTCAGTGCCTCCATACTGTGTTAGCCTGGCTGCTCGTGGAGAAACCAGAGCAGGGCTGCCCACGGCTAGAGCTGCAACAGGCACAGGGAAAAGACATGCTCTAGATAAAGAGATAAAAATGAATCCCATTTACTGGATTCTGTCTGCATCCTGCAACGAGCTAAACAGAGGGCAGAGCAAGGGCAAAGGGAGCAACCTCCAAGCTGTGCCTATGCCTTTGCTAAATTAACATCTCCCAAATTCATGTGAGTATTTTGCCACTTCTTAATGAGTCATATTAACTCTCACTTTAAAAATCCACCAGAGTTAGTTTAACACTCGCATAGCACTGTGAAAATCCTGTATCTGCTATTGTAGGAGACCTATTATTAGCAAGGCATTATTATTATCTGTCATCTGGATCGTAAGCTGTCTTACTGTGAGCTGGTTCATGTGGATTGCTCTGCATGAAGCTCCTAACCCTGCCACTGCTACTCTCCTGTAAATTTCCATGCAGACACACTAATTTCAGAATCAGGATCCAAGGAGGATTTAATGAAACCCGGCAGTCCTACAGGATGAGCACAGTGCCTCCCACCATGGAGCCCCATCTCCATTAGGACTTGCGCCCGCTACGGGCAGTGACTAACTGCATTGGCAGGTCTGAGCAGGGAAAGGGAGGTTGAAGCGGTGGCGCAGCAGTTTCAGTGCCTGCCCTGCAAGGTCGATGTATCTGATCCTCCTCTCAGCTCCCCTGCATACAACTAACTTTCCCACCTCTCCAGATTTTTCAACCAAAGGGATGTTATGACTGCTGGGAAGGTAGGGCTGGAGGCTGGGGGGGAGGAGTGGGCATGGCCACTGTAATTGCCAGCGCCAGGCTTTGGAGGATGACTTGTTTTGGAGCTGCTGGAGCCAGACCAGAGCCAGTGATGCTGACTGGGGCAGAAGTGGGGTCAGAAAGTGGGGAGGCCATTTCCTCACCCTGATGCCTAGGCAAAGGGGAGCAGGTTTAGCAAGACAGACAGCAGTGGCTACAAAGGGGAATGTTTCTTACAGTCACTGTGCACAGCATAGGGAGGCAGCAGGCTGATGGGGGAGAGATCGTCTTCAGGCCCCTCTACCACTGAAGGGGGCCCCTTGGGAGGCGTCTTACCGGTGGGCAGGGGTGAGGTGGAGACCGTGTTGAGCAGCACCACGCAGACAGCCACAACATCCCATAACTTCATCTTAGATCTCCTTCCAACACGGGCCCCTGGCAGAGAGAGAGGCAGGGTTAGCTCCCAGCTGCTGTGGTCCCCCCCGTCCCGCCCCCTCCCTGCCAGGCCTGAGACAAAGGCGAGCAGCCTCACACTCCTGATCAGCCAGGTCCACCCTGGCCAGGCCCAGGGACAGAGCAGGGGGAAACAACCTGTGCTCAGCTTGGCGTGTCGTCCCTGTCCCCCCCCCCCCCCCATTGCCTCCCAGAGCGAGGGAGGTGGGCTCTCCCCAGCAAGAGGTGTGAGAGAGGGGCAGGCAGGATGGCCTCCAGCCCCTCGCTGCCCAAGCTACCTGCTTTGAGGGATGCTGGCAGGCAGGCCCCAGGAGTCTGTGCCCAGGGGCTTGGGGGTGTGACTGTGTCCCTGTCCTGGCAGGCAGGTCACCTTGTGCTTGTCCTCCTCCAGCACCCAGATGGTGCCAGGGCACCTGTCCCCAGGCTGGGCCAGGGCGGACCGAGCTGATCCGGTGTGCAGGGCTGTGCAGATTTGTTGTGCTACAGGCAAACCTTGCTTTCCCTTTCTGTCTCTTCTCCTTTCTCTCTCCTCCCCTTCCCCCCCCCCTTTTTTTTTTCCTCTTTCCCCTTTCCTGTCCCCTTCCCAGTCATCTTTCCCTTTCCTTTTCCTCTTTTTCCTTTTGTTTTTCTCTTTGCTTTCCTCCTCACTTGTCATGTTTCCTTCCCCTGCCCTCTTCCTTTTCCCCTCCTTTCCCCGTCCCCTCATCTATTTCCTTTTCCCCTTCTCTTCCCGTTTCCCCTTCCCCTTGTTTCAAGATTTCCTTCTTCATTCCCTCTTTTTCCCCTTTTCTTTTCCCTCTCCTCTTTGTTTCCATCTCCCCTTCCTTTCATTTTCCTCTCCTTTTCCCATTCTTCCGTGTTTCCCTCTCCTCATTTCCTTCCCCTCCCCTACTTTTCTTTCTCTCTTTTTTCCTGCTCCTCTTTCTTTTGCCTTCTTCCTTCCCGTGCCTCCTCTTCTCTTCCCCTTCCCTTTCCCTCTTTCTTCTCTCCTCCTCGCTCCCCGCCGTCCCGCCCGCAGCCAGCCACGCACCCGATGCCCGCCGTCCGGGGGTGACGGCTGCCCCAGCCCGGTTCGCCCCGGCCCGGGCGGCGGGTGGGCGCAGCGTCCGGCCCGGGGGGCGCAGCCCCGCTGGGGGGCTCGGTGGCGGCGCCGGATCCTGCGGCGGGGCTCGGGGCGCGGCTGCCGCCCGGGGCCCGCCGGCACCCGCCGCCCGGTGCGCGCTTTCCCCGCCGGCCGCTGCCTTCGCACCTCGCCGGGGCCGGCGGCTTCGCGGCGACGCTGTGCCCCCGGGAGGGTGCCCGCCACGGCCCCCCACCGTCCTCCGCGGCCCCTGCCTCGCCCTCACCTCTGAGCTGGTCTCGTCGGACCCGAGATGGACATTAACGCCGGGGAGCCGAGCGGCTGGACGGGCGGTGCATGTGGGCCGGGTCGGGGTCCGACCGCGGGGACCCTCTCTGCGCGAGGGTGGGGGGGGGGCGTATGGAGGAGGGGGAGCAAGGTCGCAAGTCTGGATGGAGGCAGAGGGGAGCCGCCAGCACAAGCCCCGGCGGCCTCCCCCGCCGCCGGCGCAGGTGCGGTGGCCGCGGCAGGAGCGGCGCCGCGGGGGTCTCTGCCCGCTCCGGCCCCGGAGCCACGCTCAGCAGCGGCGGGAGCAGCCCGAGCCGCGGGGAGCGCCGCCTGGCAGCGGGAGCTGGCTCTGGGTGCTGCTTTTGGGACCCTGCCTGGAAATCTGAGAAAGACACTCCATCAACAACTGCGGGGAGTCAGATGAAGACATCAGGGCTCCTGTAACGCCAGCTGGTCCAGCACCGCGGGGAGCCGCGCACCGCTCGGACACGCACGCAACGGCGGGAAGGAAAAAAAAAAGCCACAAAAAAGCCCCCACCACGACAAAAACCCACCCCAGCTCAGGTGGGGAGGTAAAAATTTAAAAAAAAAAATAAAGAAAAATTCAAAGCACCCCCCTCAGCCTGCTGGGAGAATCAGAGGCCGGCGCTGGGATTTGTGGAGCCGGTAGCAGCAGCAGCGAGGCTTCCTCCTCCAGATCGGGGGTCCCGTCGCGGCGAAAGCTTAGATCCAGGCGGGGACCGCGGCGGGAGGCCGGGCCGGTGCCGGGGAGCGCCCGCTCCGGCTGCCCCGGCTGCGCTTGGGCGCGCCCGGCTCCCCGGGCGCCGGCGGGGCTGGGCGGGGGGCGCGGGGCCGGCGAGGCGCGGGGGGCGCCGCACCCGCGGGCGGAGGGAGCGCGGAGCCGGACGCGCGGACGCGGGGGCTTTGCCAGGGCGACTCGGCGCCGCAGATGGATTTATAGGGCCCTTTGGCAGTGACGCGCCCTCCGCTGATTCGCTTTCAGACCCAAACACACGCTGGCCCCCCGCACCGGACCCCGCGGAGCCTCCAAATATCTCCCGGCTGAAGTCACCGGCCCGACATACCGTGGGCTGCGCGGCCGCCGGCGCAGCCCCGCGGCCACCCGCGGGCCCCGCGGCGGCGGCGGGGCCCGGCCGAGGTAACCCAACACCGCGTCCCGCCCGCCGCCGCTCCCCGCGCTGCCGCCGCGGCCGGGCAGGCGGAGCGGCGGTGCCGGTGGGGAGGCCGCGCCCTCCTCGCCCCTCGCCGGGCGCAGGTGCCGCCGCCGCGGATCCCCCCGCCGGTGGCCGCGCTCGCCGCGGGCCCCTCCGCGCAGCCCGGCCCCGGCGCGGGGGGCGGCGGGTTGACTCGCCGGAGGCCGCCGCAAAGTCGCTGTAAACAGTCTCGGCTTTCAGCCCTGCGCCGTGTATTTATGACTCACCCAGTTGTCCGGAGGTATGAGGTCCTCATGTCGCCGGTGCTATGAAATTAACGCGGCGCAGCCCGGGCGGGCAGCGGGGGAGCGCGCAGGGCTTGTGCGGCGGCCAGCAGACCGCTCCGTGCTCCCTGGGCTCCTGCTTTTTATAAAAAAAAATATATCTTTTGCTTTTAGATATTTTTTTTTTGAGGGTTTGGGATGGAGCAGCGAAACTCCTAGGAGACGAGCTCCCTGCCGCAGCGCGCCGGTACAAGCGCCGAGCACCGGAGCTGCGGGGACGGAGGGACCCGCGCTGGGCACGGCCGGACCGGCGGCAGAGCTGCCCCGAAAGCTGTAACCTGGCTGCGGCTTTGTTTCCGTAGTCCCCCCCTCTCCCTCCCGGGTGTGTGTATGTGTGTGGTTACGGTTGTGCAATTCACATGTGTGCGCACCGGCTCGTCCCTCTTTCCCGCGAAAGGCGAGCAGCCGCCGGGCAGCCCCGCCGGTACCGCCGCCCGGGGGTCCGGCTGGGAGGGGATGGAGGCGCGGGGCGCCGAGCCCCGTGCCCCGGGCACCGCCAGCGGCACCGCGGGCTGCCTTCCCCGAGTCCGCCTCTCCTGGGCCACCTCGCCTGCTGTACGTCCCTCTCCCTTTCCCATCTCCTCCCCGCCGTCCCACTCCTCTGTGTATGTCCCGGCCAGCCCAGGCCCCGCAGGGGGAGGATGCAGGAGGCGGGTGGGACCTGCTCCCGCTGCCTGCCCGGGGCTTTCTGCACAGCCCTTGCTACACCCATTGCACCCTCTCTGCAAGGAAGCAGGAGGACCTCAGGCGCGGACCCCGCAGCCAGGCGTGTGCACGCCGACAACGCCTGTTTGCTCCTCTTCATCGGTGTGAAATGTACTGAGACCTCCAAGCACCCAGTTCTGGATGAGATCTCAGGACAGGGGCCTGAGAGGGTCTGTAGAGGGGGTCGTGGTCACCTCACTGGGTGTAACAGGAGTGAGGTGCTATCCCTGTGCCCTCCACCATCAGAGTACCAAAAGTTTTAAAGATGTGTTTATCGGAAATTTGGAGGGGTCTGCTAGTGTCATCTGGATGGGCTGCCAGGACAAATATTTCTGCAGGAGGCGTCTTTTAAGTTTCCGTTGGAGGACAAGATGGAGAGATGAACATGAACCTCCTCGTGAGGCCCACTGGGCAGCATGGCGTTTCCATCCTCCTGCTGAGGGGAAATTTCACAACTATCTTCCACTAAATGGGGCATTTGTGATGAAGGGGGCAGCTTTCCTTGGGAATGCGCTCCCCTCTCTACAGGAGCAACAGCTCTGCAACTCAAAAATAATGTCTGAATGGATTACTTCATTAGATTTTCAAAAATGTCAGGCTATTTATTTTTGTATTTGGGTTAAGACTCATTTGCACAGAAGAGATTTCTCATAAGAACAGCAAAATAAAATACCCCCCCCCCAAAGTTTTCTCCCATTATAAATTTGAAACAGTATTATACTTCATTAATCACTTAAAATTTATCTTAACTTTTCTCAGTACAATTTAGTGATAGACACTGGGAATAAAAGTTTCTGAAGTGCGCCCTCTTTATGGACGACAATGGGTGGAGCAATGACAGAACAATCTGCTAAAAAGAAATAGAGTATATGATATCTATACAATAAACACACAGGCATCTGATAAATGCATCTGTTTATATATATACGTGCATGCCAGAAGGGGACAGGAGAAGGCACTACAAGAGGCAGTGGCTGGATTGGCTCAGTGGTACCATTCAGGCTGTGCTACCTCTGCCACAAAGTTATTTGTGTGTAGCTGTGAGCTGGGTGATAGATGCAAGTGCCGTATGCATCAAGTGCTGTATGCACAGAAAGCCATTCCCAGCTGCCAGCCTGACCAGAGCGGGGCAGGAAGGTTAGAGGAGTGGGTGCAATGCAGTGACTCTGTTAGAGGTCAGGGGCTGAGACACACGTTGGTTACCGCATTAACATGCAGTGAGATGGAGTCCTGGTATTTTAACTAAAAGACCATTAACTAAACCTTTACTACACATATTGGGTAAAATGAACTCAATGAATTATTTCTTTGCATGCATTTTGTCAGTGCAAAGCCACTAATTTTCTTTAAATAACACCAGGTAATGAAGCCACAGCAGATACTGTGTATCTGTAATGCTGTAGGAGTTTTATTTTTCCTTGCTATTAAAAGCTGCTGAAAGCCCAGTTTTTAATATATGCAGTACTTAGCTCACGTGAACCATAGCAAAAGGAAATGTTATGCAGATGTCTTAGCTGCACTATTAGGATAGTTGAAATAAATGATAAGTAAACCTGTTAGTTTTTAATCACAAATATAATGTATGTGCCTCCCCCTGCGCCACCGTTGTGAGTCTCTTGGTAAGGAGGGTGACTGAGAGCCCTGTGCACTCTTGCTTCATGGAAAATACAGTAGCTACTGGAACATTTCTGTAGTCCTGTTAGAAGTTAAAAAAAAGCTACAAAAACTTAAGAATTTATTATATTTTTCTACAGAGATCATAAACTTTTAAGCACAAGTGTTTAGGAGCTGCTTGAGATAAAACTTTTTTTGGTGAAGAAAAAACCCCACAAACCTGCTGTCAGAAAAAAAACCAGAAAGAGAAAAATGACCCGTTCAGACCTAAATAAAGTGTGTCTTTACATTGTAAAGGTTGCCTCTTTTAAAACAAGCTAAAAAGCTGCTTGACACGATGCAGTATAGTCTCATTTTTTGTTTATATGTGTCAGCATGATGTATAGATCTCTTGAGATGTCAAGCGCTCCATATTGTAATTTCCAAGTTAACTTTGAAATACGAAACATGATTTTCCAGTTGCAGTGTGACTGCTCAGGCAATAAGCGGTTGTTTCTTTGGTGTTAGTAACAGAAGATTGCACTGTTGTTGAAGCAACTGCCCTTGGAAGTCATCTGGGTACCAGGGAAATGCACTGAGCAGCTGCAAGCCTGGGGAAGCAGTCGCATTTTGGGCTACAGGTACCTGATCCTGCATGATGTCAAACACCCTAGACCTGCACGAAGTCCCTGCAGGGTTGGGCCATTGCATGAAACTCAGTTTTGAGCATTCATTCCCTTTCTTTGATTTAAGGTGATTAAGTTTTGTATGAATTCGTGTGTTTTGGCAATGTGGGTGGCCATTCTGCTCTGCACTGGCATCCGGCACTGGACCTGACATTCCTGTATCCCATGGTATGTGTGTTATGGTGACTACTTAACTGGTGGGCAAGGGCTGAGACCTTAATTTAGGTAAGAACCAGAGTGAAAATGTGGCAGCATAGGTATCCTGCTGGGCAGTGCAGGTCTGTTGGGGCCCATGAGGTTTGCTCAGATGCCCAGCCTGTGCTGGAGCTCAAACTACCTGCATTGCTCAAGCAGTCTAGTTAAAGCTAGCGCTAATTGCTGTGTTTATTAGAATTATTGTGAGCCAGTGCCAAGGTTTGTTCTGTAGCCTGGGGGCCAGCTGCTGCTGTTTGACCACATCCTTCCCACTCCCTCCCAGAGAGGGTGGCTGCATGCATGTAGCCTTGGGGGTGGCTCCTGGTCCTTATGGACTCCTGCACCCGTGTGGGGATGGGATTGCCTGGGATGGCATGGGCCCCAGCACACCAGAGCCATTCACCCAGTGCAATATTACTGGTGGTTGGGCCTGGCAACATCCCTGGCAGTGTTTGTTTTCCCAGGATATTGCAGCCAGCATGTCTCTGCATGCTTCAGGCAGACCTCCCTGTGTAATGGAAACAAATCCTAAGCAGTGGCTCTTCTCTTGCTGGAGTGCGAGGACAGAAGACACCTTCTTTCTAAAATTGGTTGGAGATATGGCAAATGGGGCTTAAAAGCAACCTTAACTTTTCTTCTCTTTGGGTAGATATTTGCAGAACTTTATTGTAGATACCTGCTTGTATTGTTTAACTTGTATATTTATAGGTTAAGTCTATCATGTGATGGAGAACACCGTAGGCAAATTGTGTTTAACAGTTCATCTTAGCAGTGTCCTGTGCCCTAATTCCCCCCACAGGTGAAGTTTCTTTATCCTTTAGGAGGCATTTTTCAGGGAAATACTAGCAGATTAGGCAAAGCTTTTCTGCCAAAGCCTTTCATGCAGTAGTTCTCTAGCAGAAAGCTTCTCAAAGGACTAAGGAATCACAAACTCAGGACCTATTCTAGTTGCATACCTCAAAAAGGAGCCTGGTAACAGGTTGTTTTTTGAACTTGCTAATTAAAAGTAATTGTAAACAGCTGTCACATGCTGCTACTGTTTTAATTGGCATTCATCACAGCTGCATTTGTATTATGCTGCCACTAGGATCCTGTTGTATTTGCTCTAATCTCAGAATGTGTCACCTTCTGAGAGATTTGGAGATCATAAAAGCATGAGGGCAACATATTTGTCAGGGTTGAAGGTCACTAATCTGTACTGAGAGCAGCCAAGAGGAACAAGCCATGCAGAGGGACAACTGGAGCAAGCAGTGACATTTTGCAAAAGTGGTGAGTTTTTCCATTTGGATTCTATCTCACAAGGGTTTTTTCCATATTTCTGAATTTGTATTCTCCTGTCAGATGTTAGTGTAGGACATGAGGAGCGCCATTCAGAAGTATTCCCCACCTTGTTAAACTTCTGCCAGGCCAATTTGGTCAAAAAAACCAAACATCCAAACCATCAAATTTTACAAGATGTGTAGCAGAAGCTTGGTTCTTTTGGGTGAACATCCCTCTTAGCCTGTTACTAAGGCTAGGAAGAAGCATCTCAGCGATATGAATGACTGTTGATACATTCAGCAGAATATTTAGCTGTTTGCTTATGACAGACTTGCAGCTGTAACTGCATTGTCCTTGTAAACCACTGGAATGTCAGATAGCAGTGGTTGTCTTTAGCCTGAACATTTAGACAGATGTTTCTGTTAGGGTGAGCAGAAACACATCGTAATTGGGATTGGTTATGACAACAACTGGGCTATAAATCTTTTGCTCCTTGCTTATATGTGCTTCATCATGTAGAAACAGTTACATGATATTTTTTCTCTCCTTGTGAATGTGGAATTATGGCAGTGTTTGTTTAAAATTTTTTTTACATAAATTGGTTATAATGTGTGCTGACCATTAGCTTGTAATGCTTCAGCATGCTGGCTTACTTTGGGAAAACTATTACTGAAACTAGAAACATTTATTCGATTTCTGTGTTCAGGAAGAGGCATTTGTGAGTATACTTTCACAGAGCAGAAGACTTATGACTTGTTACAAATTCAGAGGAAACAGCTCACATGCAAAATGGGTATAATAATGATTAATAGAGCTGTGAATTTACCCATCTGAAAACCTTCATTGGTTAAGAAAAAAGTTCTGAAAACTTGAGGCTGTAATCTGGGGCACAAAGAAAACTCTCACACTTTATTTATACCAAGTTTCTTTCAAAGTCATTCAGTAGGAGCCAGTCGCTCTTGCTTTGGTTTTTGTGAAGTCTTTGTGTGGATTGTGCAAAGACCTCCACCTCCTTTAGCAAGGAAAAACATCGGTGCTCTTGCCTACATCATTGAGCTCTCCATGGTAAGACTGAAGTGCAACGGTGTGTGTCATCAAAGCCAGGTTAGATGGAGCTTTGAGCAACCCGGGCTAGTGGAAAGTGTCCCTGCCTGTGGCAGGGGGGTTGGAATTAGGTGGTGTTTAAGGTCCCTTCCAACCAAAACCATTCTATAATCTTCAAGGAGGTTCCTCTGAAGATTACATTTAGCATCTCAATTCAGCAAAGCAGTGAAACGTTGCCTTTGAGCTAGGCATGATTAGCATACTTAGACACATGCAAACTTCCTGCTGAATTGGTTCCTGGATCTTTAAATGTCTCAGCATGGAGTTATATTTACACTGCTTTTCTGCAGGCGAAGTGAAAAAAATAGACAGTATTAATCAGCAAACTGAAATAGAGTGCAGCCATTTAGGAATGTAGAGGTGAGTAAGTGAAGGAAGGTGTGAAAGAATCCCAAATTCACAGGAATGATACAATCAGTCATTTTTAGGCTGCAAAGAAATGTCAGAAATGTTATGATTTGCAACACAGCTTCTTATAAAAGATAAAAAATCATATTGTATATCTTGGCATGGTAGGATGCTGCAAGACTTCATGGATAACTGTTGGTAGATTTGCTATAAAGGTTTCAAAGTATCTGCTGTCTTAGGTTCATGAAAGTCAATATAAAATCAATATTGGGAACTACATCTCTTCTTACTCCAGCAATATTTCCATTTGCTTCATTGTGATGACATCCTGAGGGACTGGCTGCCCAGAGTCAGCGTGGTGCTGCTGGATGAGGGACAGTTCCAGCAGGCTTGTGCAAAAGCTATTTCCCGTGGATAATTATCGTTGCACTGGATCAAGTCACCTGCTCATTCCCACTCCCTTTTTTTTTCAGATCCTTTCCCAAAATCACTCTTTATCTCACCTGTACTCCCTGAGCCACTGTATCAGGTTTTTCAGAACTTCTGGTTTTGTGGGGGAACGGAAAATAGAAAGGGAAACAAGAATACAGTTTTTTATTTTGTGAGAAGAAAGTCACTCTTGTGCGTATCATTATTAGCTAAGATCCTAAGGAATTCACTTTTCTGGAAATGGGTAAAAGGGGAGTTTCCCCACAACCTTCCTTCGTTATGTTTCCCTTTGTGTTTTTCTTATGGGACATTTAGAAAGAAGCCAGGGAAAAACTGGCAGATCTCTTCAGGAAGAGCATGTGATATCATGCTGGGAGCTGTTAAAGGTTGTTTGTTCAAGGAATCAATTATTTTTTGCTTGGTGTGTTTAAAGCCCAACTTGCATTTTTAGATGGGGGAATAAACCTATATTGCAAGACACTTCCTTTGTGTTCCAGACCTTTGCTATAGGAATGGGGGTCAGATGTCAGACTGTGAGGAAAACATGTGAGGAAAAATTCAGTGAGGCTTCAATAAAGGTAGCTTTCAATGTGAATTTAGGTTACCCCAAAACATCAACAGACTCCTTAATTCAGAGACATTCCCAAGATATCAAACTACCTGATCCTGAAATCACAGTCTTCACCTCCTGACAACCCCGGACACAAGCCCAGTTCTGGCGCCAGTCTTAGTCAGAATTTCAGTGACATTTGGCTCCTTTGATGCTCCTTCACAATTATTTGACTGTTTGTGTCAGGATGGCCACAGCAGCTCTCACCTTTCCATTCTGCAATCTTCCCTATGTCACTCTTTCCAGGTGCTGCAAGCAGCACCTCCTGCCCGCTATAGGCAACCCTGGCATTGCTTCTTACCCCTCCCTTTATAGGTTATCTTCCATGCCTAAAAGCTGCTATGTCCTCCTCTGCCACCCATTTTTTAGTGTTGAGGATGCTCTCACCAGGGCCAGGAAGGTCTTGTGCCTGGGTGCTGGCAGCTAGCAGGTGTTCAGGTGAGGGGAACCCACTCCTCAGGTCATGGGGGTGCAGGTGCAGGTATCGGGCATTGGTCCTCTCTCCTTACAGCTCCAGCATTTACCTCTCTGCTGGCAAAATAAGATTAAGCAATAATTAAAAAACAAACAAACAAACAAAACAACAAAACCCCCAAAACAACAACAAAAAATTAGCCTAACCCCCCCCCAACAAAAAACACCCATAAACCCCATGATCTCCTCTCCCCAAAACAAAACAAAGAAACCCCAAAATAACAGAACTGTTTGGTACTGAATCCTCTGAACATGTCACTTCATCTCTGTTCTCTTTATGGGAATTCCAACAGTTCTTATCACATTCCCTACTTTGTACTGAGATGGCTATACATTTAATGAGTTTTTTCTGTGTTTTTTTGTGGGGAGGGAGGGACCAGAGGAATAGAAGTAGAGTAAACACAAACAGATCCTTGACAGTAATGCTCTTGGACCATCTTCTGCCCCTTTGATTTTGCCTTATTTTGGGAAAAGCCCAATGAAAGAGGTAGAGAGAGAGAGAGAGAGAGGGCTTGTATGAGGGGTGGTGGGGGGGAGAGGTTGTAAGAGAAGAGAGGGAGTTGGCTCCCCTCCACCTAACTTTTGGCTGTGGCTTGTGTGCTCTGGTAAGAAGCCAATTCACCACAGGCTTTTTCAGTAGTTCATAGAGGGTATAGCCTCTCCATAGGGCAATTCAGCCTACCTAAGAGACAAGCAGCAGCTCTGTGTCTCTTCACTGACGTTAGAGAAAACTAGAGGTGACCATCCTCATAAGAGGCATCACTGCAAAATGAGCTTGGATGAGAACAGGTCTATAGGATGGGAGCAAAGGAGAGAAGACCTGTTTTCTGATGCTTGGAGGTTCATTGACAGCAGCACTCGGACGTATACTTTGCACACAGAGGATTTGTTCTGTGTCCTGGGCTGGTTGATATAAACACTTGCATCCATACGGAAACACACACACACTTGACCCACAGTGCCTTGCGGCACTGAAAGATATTTTCTCCTCTGGCTCCCTCCCCACAGCTGCTGCTGCTGGGATGGCTTGCCCACCTAATTTCTGAGATATTTCTGGCCTGATTTTTTTTCCCCTCTACTCTCCCTGAGCAGTACCCTGGAATAAATGCTCCATTTGTCCTGCCCTTGCTGTGTGCATGCACTTCACATGCATATGCAACATGTAGAGAAATTTCTTCCTCCATAATTCCCCAGAGCACAATGGCTAGAGGAGACTTAGTTGTGCTTCTTCTGGCCTCGATTTCACCAGATTTTCTTGGCAGAAAGTCTGCAGGTGGCTTCTCACAGAAGATGTAGCCTGAGGAGGAAGCCTGGCACCAGTGAAAAATGCAGCGCAGGTGCATGGGGAAAACGCAGGGGCATGGGCACTTGAGCACAGCAGGAAGTATTTAAGAATCACTGAGTTTAATGAACTCTTACTAAGCTGATGATACCTTTGAAGACAAATGCTAACAGTGCTGTTATGAGTATGCTATCTCTCAGGTAAGATTCCCTTGGATGTCAGCACCTGTTTGACAGGCAATGGGAAGTGAAATGCCTTCAGCTTTCAACAACTGCAGTCCCAACAACTGGCTGCACAACCATCAAAGCCGAAACAAGCTCTGTGTAATTTCTCTGTCTGCTCTCTGTGTGTCTGTTGCAGCTTATGCTGACTAGGAAATGGGAAACACATGGGAGTAGCCCACCCCCTTGGCTTCATCACAGCTGTATCAGTTTTCCTGCAAGACTTGGTGTTGACTTGGCACAAGCAATTTTAGCAAACTTCAATATAATCCATGCAAGAGTTTTTGTGTCATTTCCAGTCTGTGAAGAGAGACAATGACTGCAAAGGTCTCTCTGAAATGGCTGATTAGTTTTTTGGAAATTTTCTGAAAGCTTGGCTAATAGGTAAGTTTTTACTGTCATCTGTGATCATTAATGATTATATTAAATCCTACTCTAAAACATGGTAAGCTGCTGTATTCCTGGTGTTTTATTCATGAAGAGACCTAACCCCAAACTTCTGCACTCTGTAATGAAGCCTCCAAGATAAGGAAAAGCAGAGCCTCTAAGGACTAACTCTAGACTGACAGCCTGAGGAGCCGGGGACAGTGTTCAGACAAGCTGGCTGCTATTTACTGTGAGTGTTCTATTTACTTCCCTGTGGTCTAGGGCTTCCCGTGTGTTGGGAAGGTTGGTTGGTTGGTTGTGCCCTGCCTGGGGGGATGCCCCGAGGCTTGCAGCCTCTTGGCTGATGGTTCTTGCTCACCTGAGCCCCTTCATCCCCTGATAGCTCTTAAGGTCTCCTTTGGGAGTTACTCCTCAAGCTGTTGTGTCATCTTCTTGGCATCTGCTTTTAGATCTGTGCATGCTTAACCCAGGAAAATTGTGTGTTTTGATGTGATATTAGATGTTATTAGATCATAAGCCTTTGTGTCATTGCTTAGTTTTAAAATTATTATTCTTTATCTATGCTGTATCATGGACTAGGTAATCTAGAAACTTACCCTTGGTTACATCCCCAGCAATTGCCTGAGGATCTGCACTCCTTCTCTCCCTGTCCTGCCTGTTTGGTGCCATTTTGTAAGGACCTTTATCAGAGAAGCATAGTTGCAGGAAGAAGATTTAATGTTTGAGTCACTGTTTTTTCCTGGAATGAACTCTGACTTTAATCTTTTCAGAAATAGCAGCACTCTGTCTCCTGGACCAGCAGCTCTCCCATTTGAAATACTTAACTGTGCATTTGTCTTGCCTAGGTCAGTTGTAATAAATTGATCTGGCTGAAGAGCCTTCCTTACAGTACAATAGCAACTTCTTTGAGTAGGTGTCTACATCTTATTCAATCTCTGATCATTTTTAGAAGTTAAGTAAGCATTGCATCTCCTAGCTATTGCAGTAGCAGGTTTAAACAGTAGTTTGTGCACAAATGCATCACAATAAAAAGTAATTATCAAAGCAAGTAAAATAAGATGCAAAACAAAATAAAAATG
This sequence comes from Falco rusticolus, assembly GCF_015220075.1. Classification (NCBI taxonomy): domain Eukaryota; kingdom Metazoa; phylum Chordata; class Aves; order Falconiformes; family Falconidae; genus Falco; species Falco rusticolus. Next base: position 70,522,167 of record NC_051210.1, on the reverse strand, counting down.
TTCTCATGGTTGATAGCAAAAAGCATGTTGAGGCTTTTTAATGGGGATTTTCCTGAGACTGACATGAGTTAATGTTTTGCCAGTGCACCTTTCTCTGGCAACAAAGTGTTTGTTTCTTCCCACTTCTTAACTGTGATGCCTTTCATGCTGGTTTCCTGTGCACAAAAAATAATTGCCCCAATTTGTTTTTCACATGCTTCCAGGGCTCCACCAGCCACTAGTGAATACTATCCTACTTCTTTGTTTACGTTCCATTTCAGTATTTCCTTTGAAGTAATTTACTTTTGACTGACACTGAAGCCCTTCAGGGTTTGAACCTGAGCTCTTGCTCTTTCTGTGCAATCTGGTCACACCTTTCCACTCTCCAAAGGGCCAGCAGACATAAGCCTGCGTGTCTCACCAGTCTATAAATTTATGCAGACTGGGCAGCTGCTACTTCATCCCTGGAAGTCCCTGCCCAAAGATGCCAGAGATACTGCTGCCCTTTCACTCTTTAAATCAAAACTGAAGGCTTCTTTCCCACAGTGCTGTCATCTGTCAGCTGGCTGCTGTGTGCTGAGCTATTCTATTGTGGATCATTTGGAAAGCATCTCTTGGCCATGATGCTTGGAGGGGCTGAGAGCCCCCTCATGCATGAACTTTGGTGGGCAGTGAAATGGCTTTGCATGGTAGAGCCCTGTGCATGTCACAGGCTGAGACACCCTGTGCTGGAAGGGATGGTAGGTTTCCCATTGACCTGAAGAGGAGCAGGACTAAACTGTTCCAACGTGTTCTGCTTAAAACCCAAAGGTCACTTATGATCAGGATGTTTTAAGAAACATGTCTATTAAAGGAAAATAGTGTTCAATTTCTGGCCACAGGTGACAAGACAAAGCACTCCAGCAGCTTGATTAAAATAGCTTTTCTATTTTTAAAGGCAATTCCTTTAAAAGAATGCTTGGCTTCTTTTGTGTGGGTGATAAAATCCTGAAAACTTGATAGCACCTGGATTTTTTTTATTTTTTATTTATTGATTATAGAACAGTAACTATCATGGTTATAGGTTTTCAAAGCATCATTACTCTTGAAATAAACCTACTGAACTAAAGTACATTCATTTGGATGAGACATACTTTTGAGCACTTCAGTTTTACTCGTTAAATAGAAAACCTGATGCAAACTGACCTTTAGCTCTTAATTGAGTCCAAACTATTAGAAATTCAACAGCTATGTTTCCAGTGGCAATATGAATTGCTTAATGTTCCATGTTTAAGTGCCAGAATAACATACCTACTTACATGCATGTGCCCCCCACCCCCAAAATACACAGGAGTGCAGATGGGAGCCTGGCTAATGCAATGGGACATGCAGGATGGGTTTTGTTAAGAGGAGAGGTATAGGGCTGGTCCCACTCCAGCGAGTTTGTTTATTCATTCTGCAACAAGATCAAAACAGTTTTATAATGCTGTCAGCACACCACTGCTGCTGTTGACAGCAGGAATAAACACCACCTGAAGGGCATGAGACAGGCTGCCATGGGAGGCAGGATCATCTCTGTTTTCTATGCAGCATGTGCAAAGGAGATCTCATAATGGGCCAGGCTTCTCTTACGCTAGGCACTAGGTCTAGTTCATCTTTTTCCTCTCTCTTGATAATCTAGCTGTTAAGGTGTTGCCTACTTCTATGTATTTAGTATAAAATTATTTTTGTGTGTGTTTTTAAGAGAGTTCCTATTGGGTTTTAGGAGTTAACAGTCAGACTGAATGCTGGCCCTGGAATGTGTGCTGGAGCAGCTGGAGTTCTTGATGTTGGCTGTGGTGATTAACCATTGGTTCACACCAAACTTTGCTGCCAGAAAAACTCTGTTTTAAAAAAATGCATTAGCTAAGATTATTTTATGAGAAGAAATCTTAACTTCTGGTAGATTTGAAATATTATTCCACCAGCAATCATGATGTCATAATCAGTCATTTTACATTGTGATGAAAATGAGCAGAAAGGAAGGAGAAATGAAGAGTATATATGTTTAGGTAAGAGCAGTATTCACATCCGCACTTTGATCAACTCCATATCCTAGAAAGAAGCCTTCTGCAGACAACTGTTGACATGTACTAATGACTCTCGATGACGAAAAGAACTGTTTTCTGCATGCAGAGAATAATTATTTCATACAAATGACTAACCTCTTCCTTTTCCAAGTTTACTAAAGGTCCAGTCATCACTTGGTATACTCAGATGTTGAATTACAGGGATCAAAGTTTTAGCACAACTTGATCAGGTGTGGCACTTCTGCTGTACAGAAATTTGGAGTTAGTTTTGTGGTGAGTAACTTGCACCTTCATTTGCAACCGTCTTGGAGTAAATCCTTATCTGCAGCCAAAGTCTGGTGTGCTTAGATACCATGCCACCTCTGCATGCAGTGACTTGTGTGCTTGGTTTGATCCCTGTGACTGGGGGACTTCATGCCTGAAAATTTGTCTCTTAATTAAACATGGGCACAATTTGGATTTTTTGCATCTCAAACTGTTCCTGTGGTGACGGTGGAAGATATTTTTTTCAATTTCATAAGTTAGAAGCACCACAAAATATGGAAGCTAACTGCTGAGATTTGAAACATGGCCCAAATGCTGCAGATGGACACAGGTAGAGAGAAAATGAAAAAGAGAACAAGCAGGTGGAGAGAACAACATCACGGCTGCAAATATCATGTTCATTCTACTTCAGTCCCTTTGGGGTGGGGAAAGGCAGGCTGGGAGAGGCTTCGCTGGAAGGGGAGAAGAGATATGGCTGAAAGGGGGCCTCCAGTGTGGAGGTGTGAAGGGACACATGGGCAGGGTAGCTGGAATGGGTGTGAGATGGGTCTGGAGCACAGGCCCAAACTGCACTGGGCAGAGAATGTCCAGCCAAGTTACAGAAATATTACGGGGGCTCATGGATCTGTTCTACTTTCTGATATTTTGAGTGGGTTTGCTCCTGCGTCAATGTATTTGGAGGGAAGGGTAAAACTACACTTGACATCTCCCAGGGTCCAGTGGGAAGTATTCCTCTCCATCACTGTGGGAGAAGGGGGGGTGATGCTCTGATCAGCCACTTGAACTTCCTTTCTTCCTTCTCTGATGCGCCCAACCTTTGTGCTGCTGAGAGCCTGACTGCAGAAGACAGCCCCAGTACAGTTCCTGAAGAGGGAATTGTTAAGGCAAACTGGTGATGGGCAGGGGGGAGTTCTCTCGTAAGCAGACAGTGTGGTTTTCACCACCCTGGAGGCTGTGAAATGAAGCTCTGTGAGGTGAATGATCTTGGATGAGGTTGCAACATCACTGTATGAGAGGGTATTAATCTAAATACTGCTTTGCCTTTGTGTAAACTATTCCCCTCTGGAGCAGCCTGCACTGCTGCAGCTACACGCTTGCTTTCATAGACCCCAGACTGTCAAGGAACCTCACACAAGCATGCGTTGAGCTCATGTGATTGAGCTACGTGTGTTTACTTTGTTATAGGTCAACCACTTGAGACTACCCTCAAGATGAACTTAATGTTTGCAGAGGAAGGACAGCGGCTGTGTAATACTGGAAGAGGCAAAAAATGGAACCATAACTTCGAACAAAAGGAAAAATGCTGGCTGTTTTAACTAGGTATATTACTGCATATGGATATGTACATCTATAGAAAAAGTTACTGCACTCTTCTGCAGTGTTTGACAAGAATACGGAAAACTGGTAGGTGAGGTAGGAATTTCTCATAAAATTGGAAACAAGATATCTGCAAAGAAGCATGAGTCTGGTAAATACCACAGAAAGGGAGCAAAATGCAGTTTTAAGTAAGTATTATTTCTGGCCCATTGAATATAGCTAAGCTTTGCACATGCTTAACTGCTTTACCTGGAGTGGCTGATTGTGATTGTGAGCCAGGGACAGAAAAGTGAATTATATGGTAGCAAACCTTCCTTGACAATAAGACTGACTGAAAATACAAATAAAACCTAAAATGGTTCTAAATTACAATTATCCCAAATCAAAGATATTTTTTTTTATGCCAGAAGAACAGTAGCAAGGAGTTTCGTATGACTTACCAAGTTGTATAGAAAAAACTTCATATAAACTCCTGTCTCACTAACACAAATCCATTTGTCGTAAAAGTTGCCATTTTAGCTTGGAGAGAAAGGCTTAGTTAAACAGGATATTTCTGCTCCTTTTCATCTCCTGATATTTTAAATCAAAGAGCCAAAATGACCGACTACATTGTGTAGCTTTCTTATAATAAAAGTCACAAAACTTACTACTGCAAACAGACATTCAAGCTCTTTCTATAAAAAACAACGCAAACATAAACACTGCTGTCTCTGGTAGCTTTCAGTATTTGCATCCTAGCTCTACAAGTTAGAAGGTGAGGACCTGAGAAACAAACGTTGAAGGCTGAGACCTCATTCCAGCAGCACTAAGACCAGTATGAATGAAAAATTCCCTTCCTCCTAGGCCTTGGCCTGAAAAAAGTCCAGTGTAACGTGTTAGGTACAGACGTCTTGGTATTCTCTCTGCAAGCTGCTTTGTGGACTTGCCACCCTTTGCTAGTCCCTAACCCATTAAAATAACTCCCTAAGGAATCCAACATGGTATCCTCCCATCTCTATACAATCCCCGTTCCTTTAATTGAGTGGCCAGAGTGGTGTGGTGACCCTACAGAGCTGTGGCGAGAGAGAGGGCATTCCTCTTGCAGCTTCTGCTGGGTGTTGTGGAGGGCAGCTCATCCCTTGATGCATGTGAGAAAGTGGCCCCGATGCTGGTGGGAACTCCTGTTCCAAAGCACTGCAGGGATAAGGCCGGCATTGTGCCTTTGCTCGCTGGATGGTGGAGTGCAGCCTATGTGTAACTTTTCGTCAACATAGGCATGCACACATAATAGATCGTTTCAGCTGCCTCTGGAGAGCTTCTGTTATAATCTGCCAGAAGATTCTTTCTGTGGTTTAAACTTTGGCATATGAGGATGCCAATACTTTATATAGACAAAATGTCAGTTATGTGCCCTCAGGCAGCAAGCTAAAAATGATATTGCTCTGTTGATGGATCTGGGTTTAGATAGTTTCAGCTACAGTAAGTTTCTTGATTTGAACTCTGAACATGACTGTGCCAGTCAGTTAAAGTAAAAATTGCAGGGTGTCACTGTTTTTTGACTGATTTCAAAATGCTTTGAGTAAACCAGCAGGGAGAAAAATAATTTTCTTACAGGGACTATCACACAGTGCTACAGTAATGTGTAGCTACGATGCCTTGCGTAATGCAGTGGGATGAATGAGCTGCTACCCAAACTCTGCTGACCTAAAGCCCGATGGTGCTCCTGCTGGCTTCTGTGGCATTCAATTGTGCAGCATTACTGACACTGCTACAGACAGCGATGCATAACATAGAAGCGCTTGATGTCTGGGGTCATCACTGCAGGAAAATTGCTGCTGCCCTGGGGGAAATTGTGTGTGACAATGGACTGCAAGGCAAGACTGGTGGTGCATACCCTTGGTGCCACTGCTAGAGTAGCACGCCCCGAGACAGGCAGAGTCAACAGAGGACAAAAGTCTCAATAGCAGAAACCAATCAACAACCATGTGCATCTTATCCACAAGATGAAATCACTGCGCTGCAGAGAATTACCAACAATAAACAGTGGAAGAAATGCTAAACATAAAGTGCTCAATTCTTATTTACAGCAAAGCCACTTTATATCCTACTGGAGTGTGTAAGTAATCCTCAAAGGGGAGGATACTGCAATAGTTTACAGCCAGTGTATAGCTGTGTGCATTTACAAATGGGAATTTGAGCCCAAACAAGTAGTAGTTTGCTGATTTTTGAGTTTCTTATGCATTTAGAACTTGTTAAAAAATTCTGACTTCTACTTTAGTAGAAGCTTTAAGTTACTAATTGGAGTTTAGGGTGAAGGTTTAAATTGCTTCGGTCAACAGAAGTTTCTTGGGACAGACAGCAGATATTCATAGCTGGAAAAGACCATGGAGTGCCAGCCTCTGTGAAAAAGCCTATCTCCAGTTTTAGTCAAACTATTAGCATCCAGGGTTGTGTGATTGGTGAAGTCTAAAGTGAGTGAAGAAATAGAAGCTCTGGGCCAGATTTTTATCTTTCTTATACCAATGTAAATCCAGGCAAATTCTTCTCAAATCAGTGGAGTTATTCCAGGCTTACATAAGCTTAGCCAGTATCAGTGTCTGATCCTTTTATTTTGGGCTGCTGGAATTCCCTGAGTAAATAATGTGGACAATTGTGCAAATTCCCATCATGGAATGAAGAAGTTTTCTAGTAATAATCACATCAGTCATATCAGGAAGGAAGAGGAGAAGAGACAGATGGTAGATAATGAACAAGATTAATGAAAGAATTGAGCTTGGAGACGAAAGATAACTCCATGAAATCTACAATGACATAAATGAATTCCTTAAGACTGCAGCCAAGTATAGCTTGGGAAGCAAAGTTATAGGTAAGACCTGTGTAAGCTGAGTAAGTCTCTCTGTCATTGTGACCCCAGACTGGGAAACCTATGTTTGCAAGTACAGTACTACTGAAGATTTTATTATCTTACCTGTCCTAGCTGCTGACCGTTGTGTCGTTTCTTAGGACTGGATGACTGCAAAGATCTGCCAGGGCCTGCATTCTCTCCCTTCTTATATGTGGCCATAAAGAAATATAAGATATGCTGGCATAAACAGTGCAGTTGCCCCCATTCTGCCCCTAAACTATTAACTATGGGCATATGGTAAATGCAATTCTTTGATAACTCTTGAAAAAGTCCTATAAATCTTGTTGTATTCTACAGATCAATATGATATTGTCTGCATGTTTCTCTTTTCACTAAAAATAGCTTTTCTAGTTTGTCACTCATTTGTGAATCAAGAAAATGATATAAATACACAGAACTGTATGTTCTAATATATGCTGAGTACAAGGCCTAAAATTATATCTTCAAATAGTAAGTTATATTTTGGTTATATATGTGGTAGTCTAGGAAGCATTTGTGCAACATTTAATTTATGCAGAAGGATGTAAGTAAAAGAGTGTTTCTAAGAAGTTACGTGCCACATGGCTTCATGGAACAGTCCTTCCTTTATGGGTAAGCAGGCATCTTTCTCTGGCTTGCTGACAGGTCAGCTGGCTATTTTGCCTCTCCCTCAGGCTGGCCAGAGTAGATGGCTTCTGGGATCAATACTACAGTCCTCCTGTGAAGTCCTATACCAAGAATTCCTCCAAAGCAGAGCGCTTTGCCTCTGCCTGCATCTGCTTTGGGGAGGTTGTAAGTAAGCATTGATTGATGTAGTAATTTCATTGATGCTTTTCCAGCACTAGTTACCACATAAAATGATTCTTTTCTGAATCACTTCCCTCTCCGCAAAACTCAACTGAATGGAGTAAGAGTTGGAGAAGAGGGATACTAGCAGCCTGTACTATCTTTCAAGAATGATTTCACTTTTATGAAATAATCTGTGCACACACTAATGAAATCCTACGCACAAATCCCCCTAAAAATCGCAGTGGCCTGTTGAAATGTTTGTGTTGAGAGTGGCTCATTTAAAATAAGTGCAGCTTGTTGAATCCTCACAACTTGCAACTTTACAACAAGCTGGAGAAAAAAGGTCTCACTCATCAGTGTATTTGCTGCATGACTAATTCAGCGTACTGTCTTTTTTGCCTGAAGCATGATAAATTTGCTTTCTGATTTGACAAGTGATGGTGCAGCTGGGTATGTGGGACTGATACAGATAGCCAGTGTTACAAGGCAGGTGGCTGACCATAATGGCTGTCTGCACCTTTTAACAGAGCCTTAGATGATTCTGGAACTGACCAACCTATTTTAGCATCTGTTTTCTACTTGGTGCTATTTTTGCCAAACTATTTTTCATATGAACAGCCCTAATGAAGTGAACGTCATTAAAAGCTCTTCCACAATTGCTATTGTTTCTGAAAGTTGGGCAGGGATACCATTTAAAAACACACAGGGTAGCCGAACTTTTTTCATGGCCTGAAGACAAACAGGCTTCCCATGGCAAGCATGGCCAGGAATTTTTAAAGGAGCCCCTGGGAAAGGATATGAATCACAGCTTGGATGTCTTTTGGGGTAGCGTATGAGTAGGACAGGACATACATAGTCATAGCTATGCAGGAGAGGAGTTGTAGCTAGGAGGGGAGTAATCCCTTCCTCAATATAATCTAAGGGCTGTATAGGCAGGGGCAAAACTGAATTAGCTGAGTGGTTCTTCAGCCAGGACAGAATGCTTAGAAGAAAGATAGGTGCTTTTTACCAGGGCCTGTCATGGGCTGAGAGCTTTAAACTGAAATAGGGTAGATTTAGACTGGACATAAGGAAGAAGTTTTTTACAGCAAGGGTGATGAGACAGGGACAGGTTGTGCAGAAAGGTTGTAGATGCCCCATTACTGGAAGTGTTCAAGGTCAGACAATGGGGCTTTGGGCAACCTGATAAAGCGGAAATTGTCCCTGCCCATGGCAGGGGCGTTGGAACTAGATGATCTTCAAAGGTCTTTTCCAACCCAGCCCATTCCGTGATCCTATACAGCTCCACCAAAGTATCACTGAAAATTTCCCTGGCTCATTTCTTATCTTCCTTCCTGGGTATTACCTCTTTCTCTGGGACATATTTTTCAGATGGGTTAGGAAGTAAGCAAAAGAATTTAATTTTGTATTTTGTAAGAAGATGTTTTGTACACCATCATATATGATGACTCCTGGTGATTATACAACTAGTTTTCCAGATCCCTTTCATGGAAGAGAAACAGTAAAATGCTGAGGATGAGAACTTGTCTCTTAAACCCTCCTGAGAAGCTTGGGAGTCGGGAATGGGAGCAGTTGTCCATTCCCAGTTGCCCTGTGCTAGGGAGGTAGAGGGCCCATATGGGCAGTGACAGATGGCAAGGACCTGGATTTGTTCTGATACTTTCTTGCTGCTGTACCTCTGTGCTCTGCTCACCTTCACAAGTCTTTTGGCTCTATATGGCTTTTTAGAAGCTTTACCAGATGTTGGAAACACTATAGGTATGCTCTGATAAACTGTTCCATCGAGTAGGGTTCAGAGATTGTCTCACATGTTCCTTTCAGTTGCTATATTTATTTTAATCAAAGGTACTATTTTAAGGAAACTTCTGTTTCTTCAGAATATACTGAACTGCCTGGATTGTACACTTGTCTAGTGCAAGGTATGATACACACTGCCTGGAGCCTCCAACAGAGATGCTGTTGGGGACCAACTTAGGACCAAAGGGTGGGATGAAGGCCTAGTCTTTCAGGACTGCAAATTGTCTTGGGAAGACTGATTTGATGCTGCCCTATGCCTATGAATTCCTGCAAAGACCTTACTGGGGAACCAAGGTAAATCTCTTAAATTTCTATAGCCTAAAACTCGGACTGAAATCTTCATGTCCCATTTTGTGAAGGGTTTCAGAGAAATTAAGCTTTCATATATATATATAAATATATATATAAAATGCATATGTATATATACACGTACACCTGGGAGAGCAAGCTGCTAGACATTTCCCTCAAAGATTGCCCTGTTGAAGTCTGTAATTTCTGTGGGGAGGAGAAGGAAACACATTAACTTTCATACAACACAAATGTAGAAATGTAGGGATGAAGCCTTCACTGGACTTGAGATTGTGATCTAAATATAAACAGTAATTTGGTTCCAGCACTAACATGTACACCCAGCTGAAATCTGATTTTACTGCTGCAGGCAAAAATTTGCTTACATGATTTGTAACTACCTACATAACTACCTCTTAACTTCCTGTTTAAGGTTTTATGAAGATTTATTCCTTGCCATCTCAGTTTGACAGTCTAACCAAAATGGCCATTTAATTTCATTGTTCATGCTAATTTGTCTATTTGCTGTAGGTTTAACCTCAATTTGACTGTTTTTTAGGGCTCATTTAGATTTGTAATATTAATAACTATTTAGCCTTAGTGGCATGGTAACTCAGAGCTCACTGAGAATTACCTCTACTTCAAATCTAATGAATAGGATAATAAGCCTGATTAAAATAATTAAGGCTAGTGGAGATAACACTGGTAAGGAACATGGTTAAAAAGACAACTAGGCAAAAGCAAAGTTGATAGAAATTTCTAACCCTGTTCTAACCCCTTTATGCATATGAAATAGAACAAAAAAGCCCCAAACCCTTTAAATTCTTAGAGCCATATATAAAACTGGGAATTGCATCTCTTTTGTGATATTAAGAACATAGGTCTACCTCCTTGGGAGCATATTCTGTAGATTTCTTTTTGGAAGGACATATCTCTTCCTTGCTAGGTAAGGCTGGGTGTACATAAGAAGCCATTGTATATAATCCAGGATAGAAATTTTAAGTGTAGTTCCTTACTAGCTTGTACATGAGTACTGGTACTTGTCAGAAAATTATCTTAATTTACTTCAAGGCAGACTACACCAGTGGGATGATGCACCTCCTCTGCCTGCTGTCGAAGGCCACTGCATCCTTCAGCTACTCAAGCTACTGCCAGTCCACCTGTGTCCTCTCCATCTCCTTGCCTTCTCCACAGTCTAGGCTTGGTGTTTCCTTCCAGTGGCTCTGGGACAGCTTATTGTAAGGCAAAATCTATTCTATCTTGTGGTATCTAAAAAATCTCATAATGTGTCTGAACTCTTAGGTTCTGTTATGTTTTTCTTATTCTTTGCTTGAAAAGAAACAACTTCTGTAAAACATATTATTTCAGCAAGGATTGTTGTGGGGGTTTTTTTGCACGTGCACACAAACACACACACACACAGAGAGTCTATTTCGGTGTGTTTAAGTAAGGGGAAGGTAAGACCAGAGACAGCATTCTGTGTAGAGCAGTGAGTATGGAGGTACCCAGGATTTTACTCCTGGTCTTTGAGGAAATTTCTCCTACCTGCCCTCAGCTCATAAGCTCTTATATATCCTGGACTTCAGCAAAAAGAATGCCTTGAAGACAATGATCAAGACCTTGGAGTTGATTTGAGCCAATCTATAGCAATTGATATCCTCCTAACATCTTGTGCTACTTTCGTGTTAGACCGTTTGATGTCTCTTAAAACTTGAAGTTCCCATTGGAAAGTACAGGAAGTTTCTTGTACCTAACCAGGGATACAGAAAGGGTTATCCATGAATACTGCTCTCAGAGCACACTGTGAATCCAGCACAATGGAGGAAGCTACTCAGAAATCTTCAGGCAAAGATAAATATTTTATGCCTGCAAATGATTCAGGATGAATACAATTACCTTCAAGCATTGTTACTCAGTTATAACTGTTCTTCACTTTTAAACCAGTATTGTCCAAGCACTAGACAGCTGTGATGGCAGCAGGTGGTGATATTTGGTATTGATACTTGGTGCTGACTGTTATCCAGTGCTGGAGTCCAGCTTCTGTATTGAATTTATTATTCAATGCCGTATGATACAAAGATGTAGGAAAAAAGGGAGAAAATACTGATCCAAGGAAGGTATGAGGACATGCTGCTTGTCATTATTTAGTTCACTGAATTTCTCCTATTGTGAAAGACTGAAACTATCTTAGCAGAGTTCTCAGGACTTTCGCCACTTGTATGGTGAAAGTATTGCAAAAACTTACTGTGAAAACACAGTAATGTGCCAGCTGCTGCAGGGAGGTAGCAGAAAAGAGCAGTAGGGTGAGGAGGATGGATATCTTTCCCTCTCCATCATGCTTGCAAATGTGACTTTAGCTTTGTGTCTTAGCTTGAACCAAGGTTGAGAAAGCCTAGAACATTTTTTTTTCTAGGCTTTCTACAAAACAGGAGACTTCATGCTGGAAATATGGCTGGGTAGGACCAATGCATCTAGGATGGGTGTCTGGTCTTTAAAGGAAGAAGAGCTGGGTCCTCTGAATGATGCATTGGCTATTTTGGTCTGAAATTTTACCAGTTGCTCATGACCCTTCTCACAAGCTGGGAAGGGCATGGGTTATATTCACAAGTCTTGGTTTAAGACTCATGGATATGCAGTAGATCTGACATAAGCTGCTCTGCCATGCCTCAGATTTCATAATCACAGGACAGTTGGATTCCTGACCGGCTGCACTAGGCAGGAATTTTGGGTTCCAGTTTATGCCGGACGTGTCAGAGACATGCTGGCACTTCCAGCCACTGATTTTATGACTGTCACATACGGATTTCTGGTTCAGTTATTGTGTTTTGTAAGCGATCTATACAGCACAGGATTAACTTTAATACCCACTAGAGTAATTATCAAAGCATGTGGTATCCTGATGACACACTTACAGCTTCACATGAACTGGTAGGTCCTCTGCTGACTGTAGGCCAGAAAGTTAAAATCCTCAGCCAGTCAGCTGGAAAGAAACTCTTTGTCTCTCTTCTATTTGGGCATTTGCATAATTTTCAAGTTTGGAGAATGACCTATTGGGGAAAGCTTGGAAGAATCAAAATCTGAGGTTTCAGTGATGAAGCATGCACATAACACAAACCATTCCTCTTTCCAGCAGCCTGGTCAGGAGGGTTTGAGTCCCTTGAGCAGGCAGTAGTCTTCACTGTTGCTTTCACAGAATTCAAACAGAAAAACCTGGACTTCAGTGACAGCAGGGTCTGGCCCAGGTGTGTGAGGGGGACCAGGAGCCACATGGTCACTGAATCAAGTGAATCAAAGGTCTTGTTCAGTTCCTTTTTGCTGCTGGCATCACTGTGTGTGGGGAAAGAGCAGCCGTGTGAGGGACAGGGTGCAGAAGTGGGAGGCAGACTCACAGAGCTGGTTAGGGCCAGTGCTGTGATGGGGATGATGCTTCATCAAGGTGGCAGGATGTCTGGGAGAAACCAATGCTTTCAGGAGCTTCCTGCTGGGTAATACAAGTACACATGCTGCATGAGGTCATCTGCATGCACTCAGGGAGTCATGAGGAAGGTATATAAACATGTACCCTTCATGTGTCTTCCACATACCTCAGCCCTCAGCAAGTATTGCTGTCTTGGTGGATTCCTTCTATCGGATGCTTTCCAGTATTTTGTACTGTGCTCTGTAGAAACAAAAACATTTTGACATTGGCCTTTCAAGATGCTGAGAAAAAGCGGATCACTGAGCTTGTCTGAAAACTAAGCTGTCTTTTATCCCTGGCCTTCATCTGAGACTTACAGGAAGACAGAAATTTTCTTGAGTCTTTGATCTCACTCTTATGAGGTGAGGGGAGACTTGCTTCTAACTGTACTGTGGCCTGTGCGTATAAACCTGTTCCTTAGTAGAAGAGTGTCCCAAACGGTGGCCTGTGAGGGCACGGTGTACAGCTGGCACACAGCGCCATGCTTTCCTAGGAGTTGGGCTAAATATTTGACGGTAATGGTGATTGATGGCATGTAAGTAATGCTGAGAGTTGACAGTGGGGCAAGGTCCAAAACAGTTTGGAAACCATTGCCTTGGAATGTGTACTGAAAAATGAGGGCTGTGATTCATCATTTCCTTCAGAGAAAAACATTTTAGGCAATTCTGACATGAAACGGTTAGCTGTATCACATACTTGTGAAGATGATCTGGTGTTTGCTGTCATATCTCTCTTCAGCAGATGGTAAAGGCCAGGTACTAATTAAGAAGCAGTGGAAAAAGAAAAGAAAAAAGCTTTAGATTGACAAAATGTTACATTGTGTAATAAATAACATCTTATTTATTATTTCTGCTAACATTTATGGACTGGAATGCGACCTCTCATAAGGAGTAGATCATGCCTCCATCTGTCTACTGCTGTGTTATTCCCCTTGCATTTGCAGCAACTAGTTCTGGACTTGTTAAAGGCAGATCATGGAACAGTTGGATGATTAGGACCAAACTTCAAGAGTAGCTTCCCTCTTCTGTTGTTCACGAGGATAATGGCTGTTCGTGGGGGCCATGGCAAGCTACTCATCCATTTGCAGCTTTTCTAGGTCTTCTTTAGAAAGAGTGCTGTTTTGTTCCTGGATAAACCTCTGCAGACCTGAACCAGATTTGTAATATGAAGGCTAAAATGAACTTTATGAATCAACAGATCAGAGGTACTGAGTCTTTGCCAGGGAAGATCTAAAAAATGAGCTCATGAAGGAAGAATGTAAGTTGGTAATGAATAATCAGAATTTTTTTTCAATTGAGGTTTTGATTCAAAGTTCTCTGAAGTTTCTCAAATCAAAGAAGTAAAAGCAGCTCTGACTTAGTCTTTCACCGACCTCTCTCTTTGCAGAGGGCACACTAGAATGAGGCCATGGGTACAGATGTGGGGCTGCTTTGAGGTGTGAAGATACAGTGGTTCTGAGGTGCTGCAAAGTACTTGGGGCAGCTGTGTGAATCAAGCTGTCAGAACGGGGGCAGTGAAAAATTAGATTTGAATACTCTGGGCTTCATTATCAAATCACACCAATAAAGACCATACAGCTGAATCGGGAAGAGTACTGCTAAGGTGCAGCTACAAAACTTCAGTTACTGTGAGCCTGAAAAATGGAGAGAAGCTAAAACCAAAGAAGGAAGGAAAAGATCAGGTAATCCTGTATCAGCTAACAGCGTCAAATGAGACAGTTAGTGAGGGAAATTCTCTGGGCTTGTGCAAGTTTAAACCATTGAAATCAATGAGGGCATTGGTACAGTCAAAGCTGCAAAGTTTTATCTGATAAGGGCTGAACAGAGTAATTTAATTCCCGATGTATACTGACTAGTGTTACACCAGAGAAGGATTTGGCTCTTTCAGTTAAAGAGGAGGAAAACAAAAAAGAAGGAAAGAAAGAAAAAAACCCCAAACCCAAACCACTTGGCTCAGAAAAGAAACAGAAATGAAATAATCTGCTGAAAGTTTCTCAGAATCTGTACTGAAAGGACATATTTTTTAAATGGGAACAATTAAGAAGTGCTCCAATAATAAAGTTTAAACCACTTTTCAGTGTTTCTAGTGATCTACCTGAGAGACCTTACTATTTTGGAAGGTACAGAAGCAAATTTTGTTCTATCTCAGTATAATGCAGCCAGATTTGTCCTGTCATTAAACGTATTTTCATTTTCTTGTATGTTGAGCCATGCTTTAAACATGTTATTCTTTTTAGACAGGACTGCTTTCCCTCCTGCTGCACCCCCCTGCCCCCCCACTTCTCCTCCTAGCTTCCAGAAACAAATCTGATTTTTTTTTTTTATTTATGCGCATTATTAACATTGCACGTAAGTGTTTGACTCATCTGGGAAAAACTTGGTGTACCAAGAAATATTTATCAGATGTGATGCAGATCTAGATCAAATAAATATTTTTTTCTTGTATAGTAAATTTGTTTTGTTGGTATAAAATATGTGCCTTTATTGCATGCAGCTGGCCCTCCTTTAGCTGCCCATATCTGTGGGCAATCTTGGTAGCCTCTTCCATGTGTTCCAGTAGTTTCAGGATGGAACATTTGGATTTTTTTATATATTGCAATTATTGGATTATTTTTTGTGGTTTAACTAAGTCATTGAAAATATCATGTGGTCTGTATTTATTAACAGAACACACAATCCCTTAGCTTCCAGTATATCTTATTTGTCTCAAAATACTGGCAAAACACACAAGTTGTAATTGTAATTTCCACTGAGTAACAGTTAGCTTAGACACAGAAATCTAGGTTCAGAGTAGCTAGCAATACTAGCTCTGCAAGGAATTCCTAGCTGGCCATGGTCCTCGTGCCCCGCCAGTCTCCTCATAGGCTTTAAAGGTATAAATAGAGAGACACTGGCATATCTCTCTTCCTGCCCTTCCAAGCTTCCAGAAGGGATGACTCCAACTGTGCTTTGTTGTTACAGAAAAGTCTGGCTCAGGGTTTGGCAGCTCACACAACTGTATAGGAAAACATGTCTTTGGAGGGGATTAAAAATGGCTATCAGTCTCCCTTTTCAAAAGGGAACAGAGCAACCTAACGGCATTGATGGACAAGCCTTCAGTATCACAAATGACTGGCTGGAGGTCCTAAAGAAACTCCAGACACTGGATGACTTGAGAAAAGATGTGTCCTTTCTTCAGTGTTGTTACTGGCAATCTCCTCCTTCCTGCCCTGCTACTGAGTATGGGATAAAATGCCACATTTCTGAAGTGTTAGTAATGCCACAGGATGATAAAAATTTTAACCTATCAGACTGGAAATTCAGAGGAAAGACATTTCTATTTAGACTCCTACTTGAAATTCTGCATTTTATTCAGTGCAGCTTTTCTGTCTTGTAATTCTGCATCATCTTTCCATGCTGTACTGCAGGGCTGGAATCTGTTTCTAGCCAGTAAGGCCTTTAATAAAGAGCAAGGTGTTTACAGGAAAGAAATCCTTAGTTCTGCAGTGTGTAAGAATCCTTTTGGACATTCTCTCTCTTTACCACTCCCTTTGCATTATTTTTAGACTTATCTCTAGCTTATGTTTGTAATTTCTTATTCTCCTCCTGGCAAAGTTTCCCTTCTTCAGCTTCTGGGGACGAGTAATTCTTGGTGAAATCACTGAATTTTTCTTTTTTTTTTTTTTTTTTTTTTTTTATGAGAAGGAATAGTAGTATAGTATTAAATCCAGTTAACTTTTTTGTTATATGAAGCTCCAGGGATTTAGTACATCCATGTTTTGGTACTCTAGCATATCTGAAGGCTGTGGGTTTTTGGTCTTATTCCCTTTACCCCTGTGTAAGAAGTCTCCTCCATAAGGTGGACTTTGGAAGGGCTCTTGTACTCAGGGAGGTTTCTGAGATTGTAGAAGCTATCGGCAGCCTATAACATGTTTTAATTAAACTGTTCAATATTGTATGAAGTGGAATGGATATTGTGAAAGGAAGAGGTATCCTCACTTCTCAGTTCTACTGCGAAGAACATCGGAGTAAGCCCTCTCGTCTTTATGGGCCTAGCGTAAAAGTACGGGAGAGAAAATCAGGCTGCAGGTGGACAAGGAAGAGAGCACTAAGCCACAGTCTCAGCACTTTGCTGTTGTCAGCTCTGGGTGTACATCACCACAAAAGTAAATTTTAAGGAGGAATCTGAAGGAAGACTGTGAGGCAGGTTTGTAATCTCTTGCAGGGAGCTGCTCCCACGTGCAAGGACCAATGTAGTGAAAAAAAAAAGGTACTTGTTTGAAAAATTAGGAATAGATTATGGCAGTTCAAAATGGGGCCATGCCATGGTTTGCCAGCTGGCAACCAAGCACCACGCAGCCACTCGCTTACTCTCCCCTCACCCAGAGGGATGGGGAGGAGAATTGGAAAGGAACGTAAAACTCAGGGGTTGAGATAAGAACAATTTAATAGGTAAAGCAAAAGGTGCACATGCAAGAAAAGCAAAGCAAGGAATTCATTCACAGCTTCCCATGTGCAGGCAGGTGTTCAGTCATCCCGGGGAAAGCCGGGCTTTGTCACATGTAACGGTTGCTTGGGAAGACAAACACCGTAATGCTGGATGTCCCCACCTTCCTCTTTCTTTCCCTGGTTTATATACTCAGCATGATGTCATATGGTATAGAATACCTCTTGGGCTAGTTTGGGTCACCTGTCCTGGTTGTGTCCCCTCCCAATTTCTTGTGCCCTTCCAGCCTTCTTGCTGGCAGGGCCCAAGGAACTGATAAGTCCTTGACTTAGTATTAAGCTTTACCCAGCAAAGCCCAAAAACATCAGTGTCCTATCAACATTGTTCTCACACCAAATCCAAAGCACAGCACTGCACCAGCTACTAAGAAGAAAATTAACCCTGTCTCAGCTGAAACCAGGACAGTCCATTAGAAGGGGCCAATCTCCTGAGTTTCATTTGGCCTCTCAAAATTGGGTGGGAGCTGCCAGACAAGCTGGGGTAGGCAGTGTCTGGCCTGGCAAATGCAGAACCAGAGTTATAGCTGATCATATAAAGAAAAATGTGCAGGTAATGTAATCTATAAAGCTTACAAGAAGCAAGCAGCAGAAACTTTGCCAACAATCACGGCTGTATCCCATGTACTTATTTCTGCTTCTGCCTTGTCTTCTTTTCAATGTATCTGAAATTACTAAATGTGATTCCAGGAAAGGGTGGGGATGATGGAGGTTTTTCTTTAAAAATAGTTATGCACTCACTATAATTGCATTAGTGTTTTTGACAGGTAAAGGTGTCGAGGACTTGGTGCTTCGTCATTTTGGCAGCATGTTTAGGTCATATGCTATCCTGTAGATGTCATTTGCCATGTTGGGGTGCTCTTTTCTTTGTGTGAAAGTGATAAGAGTGGCTGTCATTTCCTGAGGCTTCTTTTCTGCCTTTAGGATTAGAGGCATAACCCAGATGTTATGCTGGCAGCCTTTTTTCTATCACACTAGCATGGACAATATGAAAAAAAATCTGTAATTGATAAAACCCACTTTTTAATCTTACTTGCTTCCTAGTCATTCAGCATGGATAGCACTGAACAGAGAAATACAAATAGAAATTAATAGAGAAAGCAGAAAACATCACCACTTATGAAATGGAAAAAGGGGGAAAAAGTAACTTTTATAACGTTTACAACACTATTAATGAAGCAGTTCAGCCTAACTAGTCTAAGTTTCTTTTGACCAAATCTGAGGAGTTCAGGGGGTATATGGGTGCCCAGAGTTCCTTACTGGATCAGTGAAATGCTTCTAGATAACATGATAAAAGTAATTTCAGATTCCCAGCACTTTGGTCACCCCAGCAAGTAATGCCTCTGTGTTGCCAACACTAAAACTGCTGATGGAAACTTGCCAGCTTACTACTGTTCATGGGAACAAGTTTTTTCTATTTAATATTGTTTGCTAAATATATATTTAGTTGTTGCCATAATAAAATGTTGTAGAAGTCCCAGCTGTAGGGTCTGCTTAATGAAGTCTGTCCTGTGCCACCTGCTGTGCTTGCCTGATGGATGCCATGCTTCCATTCAGGACTTCTCCCTCGTAACTACAAATGTGTGAACAGAAAAGCTTTTCCAAGTGCTCTTATTTACAGTCCTGGAAAATGGACTGAGATCAACACACAAGGTCATGAAATGCCTAGGGAAAACAGTAGTGCTTATTTCCAGAGACGACATAGTAGCATAGCTTCTTACTCACAAGCCGCATGTGACATTGTCATTTAAAATGCATTCTCTGGTCTATCCAGAGCTAGTTAGCAATTCAAGGTATGTGCCTTTCATGGAGCTGAGTTGTTCATATGCTCTGTAGAGCACTGATTTTAATTGGCTTGAAACAACAGAGTATTTAGTAGTTGGTTTGTATTTCATAAAAAGATACACACACCTAAAAGAGTTGGCTAATTATGTGGTCGAATGGAATGAGAGGAGTAAATAAATGTTCTCCCAGCATGGGCTATCCCACTGAAGGAAATACAGCAGAAAACTAAGTGTCTGGGTTTTGTAGCTTTAGAAGAATAAATCTTACCCAGAAAAACATTCATACTGACTTCAATTAGAGTAGCAACAGATGTGACTGCATTACTTTTAAAGGAATAACAGAATCAGACCCAAAGTATATGTATATACCTGATAGTTTTTAACTAAAGAAGGATTGTCTAAAGCATCCACAACAGGGAGAAAAACATCAACCAAACCCCGCTTGCTAGGAAAAAATGAAAAGAGGTTGTTTTATTCCTAATTTAAGATATATCAGTCAGCAGTCTTGGACCTGAGAGACTGTATTCTTGCAGGATTCAGCTGGTTTAGAGGGGCTATGTTGAACACTGGCCATGGTTATGTACCCATGTGGTAGAGGCTACATTAAAACTTAAAGTGGGTCATACACAGAATATATCAGACTCTGAGTGCATGTAAATGATACATGGATTGGATAAAATGTGTACCTACATAATTCCTAACATTGGAAGAATTTCTTAATGTAAGGGGAGTACCATAGCACCGAACACAGTTTGAACAGAGCTGTATTAAGCCAAATGGTGCTGTAATATGGACACAATGATGTCCCTGAAATGCTGTTGTGGAGGTGTTAGGGCAAGACTGACTCAGGATTTGTCTGTTGCAGCTCCAGAAAAGTTGCTCCCACCAGGCACAGAGGTGGATGTTTCTGGACTGCAGCTTAGGTTGCTGTGGGAGTGGTGTGTGGGTGCCTGGTGCAGGGGGAGAGGCCCAGCACTCAGCGGTGCCTGCCCCCTGTGTGCTCACCTCTTCACCTGGCTAACTGCAGGTACACACCAAAGGAGCAAAAGGGCCATGCTTGTTCTGCTGCTTCTGAAAGTTGCCACAGTTGGTTGACTGCTCTGCCTGTAGCTTGGGCTGGTGCTGCTCATGGCTGCTACAGGTATGAGAAATGGATGTTTCACACAGCCTATTCTCTAACCAGTGCAGCATAAGCCCCTTCCACTGGAGAAAGGCTGCAGCCCTGGCTCTGTGGCAGGCTTATTTGTCTGCCTGGATCTTAGTCAGATGCTTGTTTGCTGGATGGACAAACTGTCTGTCCGTAAAAGTTGTTGTGAAGAATATTGTGAAGAAAAGAGCCTGCCACCATTCTGTCCTATACCAGTATTGCAGTGAGTAATGGTTTCTCAGCTTGTCTTGAGGTCAGTGACCATTTCTTCTATGCTATGTGCATTCCTGTTGCTTAGCATCATTTGTTTTTATTTTGGTCTTTCTAGGAGAGGCTGTGTAGAGATTGGGCCCAATCTGGCTTCCTCTAAAGTCTGAGAAAGTATTGGCCTTGAACCAGCAAAGCACTTACGGTCCGATAATGCTCCTATAAAATTCAATGGCAAGACTCCCACTCACTTCAGCAGTGCAGCCCAAAGTGCTGGGATTACTCAGTTGCTTGAAGTTGTCTGTGTGTCTGAGTGTTTTGCTGTTTGAAGCCCTAACCAGTAAAAGCAGGTCTGGGAACACAGAATTCCACGGAGAAGACCACTAAATATTGATCACCAAATATATTCTCTATCAAAGCTAGAAATTAGAACAGCAATGACCTTTGTGTCCTGGTGACATTGGTACTTGGCAAAAGACTTGGCCTTTTTGATCTACCTTTGGCAAAGTTCCAGGTTGCAATGGTTTTGCAAATATCCAAAAAAATGATATCCAAAATAAATGAATTGTGGGATTTCAGAAACTGAATGGAAATGAAAATGTAGAAATTATTTCCGGAACCTGAAATTCAAAATTAAATTGAGTTCTGCAAAGAGAAACCAGTGGAAATACTTGCAGGGCTCCAGAGACACAGCACAACCATGGAATCCCATCTACTTCACCTGACAGTATTCAGCTCCTTTGGCTCCAGTGGTATCAAAGTCTGTAAAGAAAAGTAATTTTTAGCACTGTTTCCTGTTATTTTGATGTCTCCATTCCCTTTATTCCACAGAGCAGATGCTTGTTTGGTGTGTTTGTCAAAATGTCAGCCCAGACTTGCGCTCTACTGCAGCTCCCACGGAAGCCCAGTCAGAAACACAGACTGAGGCATTGAAGGGTTTGGTGTAAAAGCCACTACAGTCTGTGGGAAGTGGAAACATAATAGGCTTTGGACAGGCCTAGATCAGTATCATTTAGACAAAAGTGTAGTATATCACAGCCAGAGGCTGTTTGTTTCATTCCACTCTTGTTTAAACCCTGCTCAATAACGTATTCACAGGGAGAAATGTTTTGTGCACTGGTATCAACCAAAGTTTTGCCACTGAATTCATCTGAGCCATGATTTTATTCACAATATATAAAGCTTCTTGGTAACCAGACTTCTAGGTAATCTGGTTTCCAGGTATTTTGCACCATAGTGTGACCAGACTTATTAAAAAACTTTGTATTAAATTCTGGGTTTGCATAAGGTAATGCATACATAACTATCTAGTTCCCATATACACTTACTGTTACAAACTGAAATTTTGGACAGTGATACAATTATCACATACAACCGTAGTACCTCCTACTCCATATGTGATGAATGACTGCAGTTACACTCTAAGTGAGGCCCTTGACTCCTGACCTGTTGAAAACCATGCCTGTAAATCCCGAGGCTACCAAAAAGTAGTGCTTTAAAGCAAGTGCGGGGATGTTCTGATAGTCATCTCTTTCAGCGACTGTTCTGCTTTGCATTCTTCCCACAGAAAATGTGTATTTATAAAAAAGGAGTGAAAAAGATCAGCATAAACAAATACGCCTAATCCCTAATAAAATGCCCAAAATAAAAATCTACCAATAAAAGTAAAAATAAAAAAGAATTTGCGGGGTGGATGACATTATTTGCTTGCAAAACACCACCACTACAAATCTGCATATATACTTTGCCTTTTCAATGGAAATGCTGCCTTTGGAAATGTAGTTTCACATGAGCTAGGAAGTAATATACCCCACTAGGCTGGCAGGTAGCTGCCAGAAAAGAACTTGTGGGTTCGTGTCCTAGCTGTATCTCTATTTTGCTGTCTGACCTTGAGTAGGTTTGTCAGGAGGAGAGGCAGTGGGGTTTACTGCACCAGCTCTTCTGCATTTTATTCCTTTGTATAGACTTCCTTGTTTGTTAGGGAATAACAGAGCTGAGGGGAACTGATAGGACTTCCCTATCACAGGAGCTGCATTCTTAAATAAAGGCAAAGAAAGCCCTGTATATAAATTATGTGTGCTAATATACTGTTCATCCCACGCTCCCCATGACATCTATAATCACCCAGCAGGACTCAGCGTGTGTTTCAAGTGAACATGAGCCACCCTAGTTTAAATCGTGTCCAGTCGCTTTGCACTATCTCAGTATTGACACTCACCCCATCATGCTGCATGACAGTGAACAGCTGACAGAATAAATCAGGGATCCTGGACATGAAAAGAACTCACTTGACCTTACTTGACTTGACCTATAATATCTTGTTGGCACGGGAGGAGAGTAGACTTTCTCTAGTAAAGTAATCATATCCTCATTAATTTTTCTTCGTCCTATTCAGAGCATGCTTTTGCATGTGCATGGAGTGAGGGGATTTGTGAGGGAGGAAATACCTTTTCCTTCTTGAGGATTATTCTAGGAAACTGCAATATAAATCTTTATTCAGTAGAGAAGTATTTTTCCTGTGAAAAATATTAATAGAAAAAGACCTTGTATAAACTGAATTGGAGGGAAGAAGGAGAAAGATCCAGTGCTTTATTCCTGAGCCTGATCATTAGTTTGTGCTGGAGAGATGGGAAGTGTAAATTTTAATGACTATGTTTCTACAAATTATCACAGCGTGTTAACTTTCTATGCTAACTGGAAAATAGTAACAATAATCTACTGCAAGAGGACTAGAAAACAGGACAAGTTTCTCAAAACTTGCCTGTTACAGCTCTTCTATGCTTTGGAAATCTGACTCAACCAGCCATGCGTGTGGGGGGAAGCATTCAAAACGTGAAGGCACATGAGGTCTTTGCTCATATAAAATTCCCTGTGACAGAAAGAATGGAGGTTATTGGGAGACTTAGTGAGCTAGACCATCAGACATCTATTTCTGCATCTTCAACAGGCAGATATCAGCTAGATGAAAGGGATGCTAATGAATGCTGCTTGGTTAGTATTATGGTAGATAAAAACCATTACATAAGCACATTACAAATTGACTTGTATTTTCCCACACTGTTTTGCTGTGTTTTAAGTAAAGTTATTAAATTGCAATAATAACAACAATTTTATAGTAAATGTTACTGTAGGTGATAAGGTATCTTCAGCCTGCTAGGCCCTGGGCAGCCCAAAACCTTACGGTAATATAAAACATATTTCAGTTTGGCTACTGCAATTTTTGCAAGTCCACTCAGGCTGAGACATTGCATATTTAATTTCTTGTGCTGTTTTCATTGTTCTGTCAAAACAGCTTTTGTTTTAATGGAAGCTCTTGTAATTTCTGAAATAATTTAGTAATAATATATACAGAAATACAATTTTCCCACCCTGGTTCCCAATGAATTATTAAATAATGCATACTTCTCATTCTTACACAGAAATTTCTTAATGAGATTCATGACCTGCTGGACTTGGCTCCCAAATGTTTGAAAAGATGGTACTCATTTCATGTATGACATTTTGGCAAGGCTTCTTCCCTTCGTTTCTAAGCTTTGTATGCTCACGGTCATGTAACAAGTTTTTCCTTTGTATCATGGGTATGTTTATATGTACCTTTTTGCTCTTTAGTAATCTTGCCAACATATATGAATGTCTGATACACGATATTTAAGTCTGAATCACACAAGTGCCTACATTTTCTGGAAATAGGATGCAGTGTCAAAGTACTTTGACACAAGATCACTCCTATATCTGAAGTGAGTCACAACTGTGCAAGAGGGATTTTTAGTTTACTAGAGATAAATTAGCCATGCCACCCTGAGAAATTAATTCCTGCTTTGGAAGAATCAATTGTTTAGTTTCATCCAGGGTGAGAGAACAATTGCAGCTTTGATAACAGTCATGTGCACAGAGAACATCACCTGTTACATTGTCTAAAACTTCTAGGGGTAAAGGCAATACTCAGTTAAATAGATTACATCAAGATAACAGTGAAAGCTTGCAGTTTCAGGGTTCTGATTTTCTTTTAGACACTTATTCATGCAATGCCTTTGCTTTTTACTTTTTTATTTTTTCTTGAGGAATTCAGGTTTCATCCTAGGATATCATTTAGGTACTGCAGTAAAGAGAATGATAACTTTTAGTGAGTTTTCTACTGGCAAGCTTCCACCAGCTTCAGTGAAGTTATGCTTGTTTACATGTGCTGAAAATTTGGCTCAGTGCCTGGATGTGTGATAAAAGTTATCTACCTGCTCCTACTTTTTCAGATAGAGACATCCTGTGCATATCTTGGCTTTCTTCTTTCATTCCCTGTAAGTCAGAGGGGGTCTCCCGATAAGGGAAGCCTAGCAGATATGAATAGTGAAAAGCATTAAACTGATATGAGTTTAGCAGGAAGCTGCTGTAAAGAGGAGGACTTGTAAATTTTTTCATACTGACATAAGGATTGAACAATTAAAGTGTCTTTTATACCCTAGAACAGATGCTGAGGTTCTTTAGTTGTAACCTTTTCAATTGCCCAACTGTGGTAAGCTGGTTTTGGAAAAACATACTTTCACATTTATGCCATTTTATGGAAAAATATAAAACCTTTGTCTCCTGGAAAGGTCATCTCTTTCCTCAACCATAGTGCCCCACGTCAGTGGCAAGGGAACACTGCTAGTTGGCAGGTCTGCTGAAAAGCTTCTTGTGTCTGTGCCCCAGCAGTCTAACAGGTTGTTTTTCTAGTGTGTCCCAAGTTTTCAGGAATTTGCCAGCATTTTCCATTTAGTCTTGGTATTGCAAATTGAACAGACATCTTCCTTCTTCACATTCTGCTACTGTTTTTAATTTAATTTATTTTTTTTTTTAACAGCCAGAGGTCGCAGTCCCTCTCTCTGGGAAGAAAGACTGCATTGGACTGGTGTGGATTTGGGGTGTGTGTGCCCTGCACTCTCCTGCTGCATGTCAGGGAACATATTTTGCTAAATTCCATTTCAATGCAACTTATTTTGGAATTATGTGTTTGAGGTTTCTGTGGAGCTTCTTGAATTACTCGTTTATAGCAATGCTGCAGGGTGTAAATCATAAGCCATTTTCCAGAATGTTTTTGCAATGAGACAACACTTAAAAATTTAAAGCAGTATTTTCAGATGCAAAAAAGTTCCCTCAGTAATCCAATTCCATGCCTTAAGACCTTGAAAGATAACTTTTTTATTTTGAATCATTCAGGTCTAATGGGAGTTCTTATTTTCTGCTATGTAATCTGAATCTCACTGTTTTCCACCTTAGCCTAAATATAATTACCTGTTATTATAACAGCTTTAACTGATTTTACAATAGGGAATTTTGGTGCAGGTGTTCAAAGTAAAGTGAAAAAAGAGAATTATGGTGTCACCATAGATACGTTAGAGTTACATTTCAGAGCCGTATTTTACCACTAATATCTACTGTCATCAGTTCCGATGACATGAAATTCACATTTTTCAAAAAGACCACTATGTTCTTTTATGATTTATTTCAGGTTCAGGGACAATATTGACCAAAATTAATTTCATTGCTAAAATAAGTATTTTTCACAAGAAGTGATGTGTTTTAAGGACAGGTGTTTAACGTCAAACATTACTGCTAAATGTGTGTTCCTATTTAACTTGGACCTTATGAAAGGTTATCTTTAACTTAATCCTGGTTTATGTCATAAAATATATTCCTGTGTAAAAGCAATGGCAGTTGCTGTACAGGTGTGCATGTTGTGGCCGAAAGGGAAAACTGTAAAACTAGCAAGAGACAACTGAAAATGGCCACTGTGCATTTGGGTGGATTGTCCCTAATCATCAATAAATATTACCCTTTTATGCAACAGGACAAAACCCAGAGAGAGTACATTTGGTTTCTAGCAGGTGAAACCTGAGTTACAGGCAAAAGTCTTTGCAAGGATGGTATATCTGATTTCGCAAGAGGTAAATTAAAGCTTATAATGGTCTAGGATGATAGCAAGGGACGAGTGGCCATAGGAAGTCAGTTCTTGTGAAGCACTAAAACTTCATCTGTTTTCATTGTACACACTCAAAGTGCTGAGACCTGCTGCTAGAGTCATCATTAAGGTTAGGATTTCCAGGGAAAGCTACAGAAATCCAATTCACATCATGCAAGATATTTGCAGCGAGGCAGCTCTGCTGGGAGCAGAAGATGGTCCACCAGCCAGCAGAGGAGCTCATGCACCCATTTGCCTCTCCCTGGACGGGTGCTACTGGCGTCAGGGCATGATGTATGTGTGAATGCCAACCTGCTTGAGCATCCTGGCTGGGTTTTAGAAAGAAAACAGAAGCCTGACGAAGGCTGTCTGCCGGTGGGAGGGAGCAGGGGTCAGGCTCTATTTGGAGCTCTAACATGGGTGGATGCCTTGGCTTTGGAGAGGGGACAAGAATTTGGCCACACTCCTGCAATTAGCATTGCCACCTCCAAGTGGCTCCCACTCTGTGTGCGCTTTCTTGGATGGCCCTTCTGAAAGGTCTAACTTTGCATGTGCTCCATGGGGGGAGGCTTAGCACCCAGCTCTGGGTTTTGAATTTCACAGAAGGAGCCAGATGCTTCCAGGCCAGGTATTCGGTGCCTAATCTGCGGGGGTTAACTCTCTTATTGGATCTACCTGCAAGAATTTGACCTCGAGGATTGCAGCTCCAATTAGATATCGTAGGAAATGGAAAACTGCCCCCTCCCCCACACCCTGCACACGTTTTTAAATAGTTATAAATATAGGTCCGTGGCAATTCTTTGTGCAGGCACGCTCAGGGATTCCAATGATAAGCCCCCGGTAAGCTGTGTGCATCGAGTGAGGGGTTCTGCTTTGGAATGCCATAGGCAAATTCAATGGCATGCTGCAATCTCCCCTTCCCTGCTGGAAATGTTTTCGTCATTTGCCCCTAATTCTGAATTGACTAAGAATTGTGTTGCAGAGTGAAGTAAATGCTGCTTAAATTAGTTTCTTCTTCTGAACTTCGCTAATGAATTTTGTGTTGTGATTATCTACTCTTTTATATTCTGAAAATGAAATTAATGAGTCTTTCTCCTGAGAGCTGAGGGATTGGGCTGACAGAATGTGACTGTAATAGGGAGGAAAGAACAGCAAAGACTTCACATAACCGCATGGCTTTCTGCTCATCCACCTACACGTGGAGACAACTAGAAATGAGAGTCAGTCAAATTGCTCCCACTTTCTGCGCTTGACACAGTGTTGTTTTCTACCTGCCACCTGGGCTTTTAATGCTGGGTTTTCTGTAAGCCCCCATCTCAAAGTGAAGGGTGAGTGTTTCCTGAGGCCTTTTCCAAGGCTGACAGTCAACAGAAATAGAATTCATGCCCCAGTGCTGGGAGAAAAAGAGCCGGGTATTGCTGCTGGATGGTGATAAGGTCTCCTTCCCGTTAGGAAGGCAAACAGCCATGTGGTGGCTTTCTAACACACTTCGAGGTGTTACAAAAGGGCCTGGCTGACCTTGCACCATGCAATCCCCCAGTCCCTCACTGGGGATGATGCTAGGTGTGGAGACATTGCCTGAGACCCCTCCTGGAGCCACGCTCTGCTCCGGGGCCTACAGCCTGCCTAGCACAGGCCGAGCCGGGGCCTCAGTAGCTAGGTGAGCCGAGGTTGCCTAGCAACTGGCTGCCCACCTGCCCACCCGCCCACCCAGTGGCTGTAGCCGATCGCGGTGCAGTTTGGCAGTGAGCGCCACGTTGGGGCCCAGGGCCACAGTGTTGCCCGGCAGCCTCTGACATGGCGGCTCACCCCTGGCTTGGCTGCTTGCCTGTCCTGCTGCCACTGGTGTGTTGTGCTGCCCAGGGCGAGCATGCTTGAGCTGCACCGAAGTATGCACAGCCTGCACCAGAGCACGCGCAGTTGAATGCAGAAGGTGCACAGAGAGGGTGGACAGTGCTGTGCCGTGCGAACCACCGCACTGACACCACACGCTTGGCTCCGATGTGTGCGACATACAGGGCTCAGTGTGAGGCACAGCTGATTCCCTCTTGCATCAGCCATGGGCTAATCTGGGCTACAGCACACGAGAAGCAGTAGGGTTGTCCTGTGTATGGGCATCTGGGGACATTTGCAGGCCTCTCTGACCCTCCCCCATTTGTGCCTTGCTCACTTGTGGTGCTGGTAAGAGCACATCATGCTCAATGCAAAATCTGTTGCCCAGGCTGGATCAGACACTTGTGTTGGCACTTCTGTCTTTCACTTCTGGATCCCTTCTTTCCTAGGCTTTTGAGGATCCAGAAGTGAAAGAGAGAACTTGAGTTCCCAAGAGCACTTGGTACGCAGGATCTTAAGCACTGTTTCAACAGGGAACACAGTGACTGCCTGACTTGTCAAATGTAAATGCTGCCATTACCATCTCTACTTCCAAACTGAGAAATGCTGTCAATTTGCGGCATCTATTTCTCAGGGCAAGATGTTATAAAATGACTAAAGAGAGTCACAAATTTAGCTTAATATAAAGCAGTATTTAGTTACATGTTTGAAACAGTAATGGGGTGGATGTTTTCTAGAAACAATTTTAAGGCTTGTAGATATAGTAATGGATAGTACAGCAGTTTCAGTCTGAGACCTTCCAACCCCAAACAGGAAGGAATGTGTGAGCATACGTCAGACTTGAGGACAATGAACTGTCTGACTTGTTTTGTTAGCCAGGTCACCTGGGTCTGATTAGCTGCAGTCCAGGGCTATAAAAGGCCTGGGTGTCTTTTTGAGCCAAAGAGATAGTCTGTGACACAGTACTCCAGGTGGGAGCATGTCATACCAAAATGTAACAGCATTACAGTCTACTTGGAATTATTTTCCAGCCCTCTTTTTATGTGTCCGAATATATTCTTAATTTGGGTAAATGCTAGCTGTGAAGCTCAGCGCAATGATTTTCAGATTATAGCTGCACTGGACAAGGCAATAGGTTATACAGAGGTGCTCAGACTACTCTGGTTTCTAGGAAGCTGTATAGCTGCACCAACATTGGATATTTATAAGTCTAATAAACTCTGTTTGCGTACTAGGCTTAATTATTCAGAATGAGTTTGCACCATCATGTTCTACATTGCAGCACAGCCACTAGGGTTTTTTGATACTATTTTCACATTTAACTCTTTCCCCCATTTTGCATTACACTTTAGTTACCACCGTTGGTTTTCATCTGGCACTCCCTTCTTTGGTTGCCAGCTTCCTTATAAGCCTAACTGGTCTTTCTTAGACTTGGTGGACCAGAAGGACCTTGTTTCACCTTCAGTGTTGCCACCTCGGTATTGATCTTCTTTGGTCCTTGCATTGTGGGGACCTCAGAGCATGTTTTCAGAATAAACTGTGCACCCATTTATGCCTCTGTAAATGTTAAAACTCATGGGGTATCCACTGTTAATTCTTTCCCTGTGTTGCTCCTTGTACTCTGACTTTAAGCCATTTTAAAATCCAAATTAGAGATACCTTTCCCTCCAGTGAGTAATTCACTTTTAAGAAAGTGAAGCAGGAGATGTGGTGGAGATTGTTTTTCACTGCCTTTTATCTTCTGTGTCTTTACTTTTCCAAACAAAGATGTATAAGAAACAAATATAGAAGAAAGTAGTAGTATCTTCCTTGGTTTTGCTCTCCTTTGAAAATTTTCCCTCCCTGTCTACTGTGCTGTAGCAAACTTCAGGCTAACGAATAAGTTGGGGACTGACAGAGGGAGCCATGTGTTTTCCTTAGTCATTTACCAAACTGTAAAAAGGTATTGGGAAAAAGCTCAGGAGGAGCTTGTGCACAACACAAGTCTGTATTTGAAGAATACAGGAAGAAAAAATACAAGATGTTGACTTGACTTGGTCCTGGGCTACTCTCGTTGCTTCTGAAGTGCCCTCAACACTTGCTCTTCTCAGAGGCTGGATCTATCTGTGAAGGTGCTTCACAGAGTGAACCTCACATGTCCTCCCTTCACAGGCTCTTTACATGGGGAGCCATAGCTTTAAGGGATATACACGTGGGGATTTCATTTTAGTGCTGCCCTACACCTGTTCGGTAGAATTGTGAAATTAAAGATTTTCTTTGCTTGAATGGCATTGTTTGACCTTAATGAAGTCAGCATATAGTTTAGTCTTTCATTATCCTCAGGCACAGGAGCGTTTGAATGCAGGATGGATGAAACAGGCTGTGTCATTAAGTCCTGTCTTCAGCAGGGTTGGGGAACCACCTCTGAGGTGGTTAGTCTAGAATAACTTTTAATGCATGTGCCTTAACCTATCAGAGACCACAAAGCACACACCCTGTACCAAATTTAGATCTGGTGAGGGAATAACATCGGTACTGCTAGCATGTTCAAATGCCTTGGTCTGTATTATTTTTCTTACGTGACTAATCGCCAATATTTGGAAGAATGAAGGGAAAAGAATATAGATGTCAAGTTTTATAATAAAGGGGAGAGTAGCTCTTTCCTGACCATTTCAGGCAGCCTGCAGAAGCTCCATGTGAACACTATGGTATAAACATACAGCATAAAACAAAGACGACAAAGAAGTGAAGGTGATGTCTTTCTGGTCTCCTCACTGTCAGCATACCAACAAAGTAACAATTTAAGGACTCATGACTAAAATTTGAAATGATTCTGCTTTTTTCCAAAATGAGTATATCTATCTATCTATCTCTTTCCTGTTGGTCTTTTTGTCTCTTTTACAGTAGTGAGTCCAACAGCTGTAACACACCTAATAGAAATTAGAGAATACAAGGATGATTTTGTTTTCAGCCATTTTGGGGGATGTTAGAGAAATTCCTGTGGCTTTTACTGTGTTTTTTATGTAATCAGGTAATTATTTCTTTAGGCTGCACAATGTGAATACTTGTCTCTTGTCATGTCCCATGGAGCATCTGGAATCTTCACTCACTCATCCATCTCCCATGTTAGACCAGTTACTTTTTATATAACATCTGGAAGATTATTTATTTAGAGATGCTCTTACTTATTCATGTGTAAAGCATCAATGGAATGCTTTCCATTCAGAAACAAAACTTGCAATAGTTTAGAGTTTGTGGTACGACTTAGAACACAATATATTTATTGAGTTACCATTTAGATTTATTTCCTAAAGTTGCACAGTGATAGCTATCTAAACCTTGCTTCAGTAGGTTGAAGTGCATCATAGAAATGGTTGCATAAAGTATTTTGCTAACGTTTTTTCTTGAACTGTCATTTCTCTTGATTTTTTTTTTTTTAATTTTTAAAAGATGTAGGAATTACAAGTTTGGAAAACGTGGATTTCACAAGTTTGTGGAAACTCAACCTGATCAACAAAGTTATTTGTTGACACCCTAGCATCACACATTCAGTGGTTACTGTGATGTTAAGGAATGCTTTAAATCCTCGCTGCCAACATAAAATCATGGGAATTGTACTCATTTGCAGCAGATTTGATGTTGGCCTATTGTGTAAAGATGAAATCTTAGCATAAAAGCCTCAGTAATGACACCGCTCCAGAAATACTGCAGAAAAGGAAAGAATCTCAATAACTTCAGTAAGGTTTCGATTAGGATCTGTATCCATTCCAGTCTTTAGAAACAAACATAAAACTGTCAGTAACAACCTCTGGACTACTGATCCATGGCAGTAGAGGAGATATTTTGGAGGGAAATTCAGGATATAATGTGGCTACAATATTTATACATCATTTTTATCAAAGATATATGTAATAAAGCAATATATTAATTTACAAAGATGCTTTTGTGTATTAACTTCCAGCCCTGGTCGTCAAAAGTGCAGAATTTTAAGATGGAGCCAGTATACGTGACAGTAAAAAGTTGCTTGTATTGCAGAACACTGAAAGCCAGAGCTTTGAAATGTGCTGCAATTTTGAGATATCAGGCCTAATTCCAGATGTTTTTGAAGTATGTAGAAAGGAGGCCTTTGACTTCATTTTTGTAATGATACTGGCAAAAGAAGATGGCAGGGCAGTAAAAATGAAAATTTCTGTCGTTCTAATAGTCAGAAATTGAATGCTTTGGAATACAGTTTTGTAGTAAAAAGGAGATAAGGATTCTGTACTCTACCTCTCTGAGCAGTTCCCTTTGTTGCAGGAACCCACCACAAAAGAATATATAATCAGAACTAAAGTGTAACAGAAAATGAGAACAGCCTCAAAGAAACAGTCTCTGATTCCAAAAAAGTCCAACTTGTGCACAGAAAAGGCATAGCAGAACTGAGTCTTATTTGTAGAAATCACGATGATCCAGTCAGTAAACACCCATGTTTTCTCCTCTCTTGGTTTTCACAAAGGATAAGATTTTTTTTTCTCAAAATGGCTTCAGCTGGCTCTGGGTAATACCAGCTGTATCCAAGAGCTTCATATATCCTGTTCATACTGCCCTGTGGATATTTGCAGCTACTGCAGAGACACCCAAGACCCAACCCTGGGACAGAAGCAGACAGAGCGTAATTACTGAGATACAGCAGTGGGTTGATGTGAACCAGTGCTAGCATGTCAGTGTGGTGCTGCTGAAGGTTGGGGCTGGTTAGCTCAGGATGAGCACCATCCTGGGGTGGCTGGGCTGAGCTAGCACAACTGCTGCTACACATCAATGGCAGCTCTGTATTTCATTGCTGAGGGTAGAGATGACAAAAGTCCATGAAGCCTAGGCCTGAGGATACTGTCCCTTAGTATAGAGTGCACACCTGTGTATGTGCATTATAGAAGGCTCTTGCAAATACTTAAGACCAAACTAAGAACTTAACTTGTTAACAACTTGTTCAGTTAGTCATTGCCATGTCCAATTCTGTGTTAATTCTGAGTGAACCAATGGACCTGGAGATGCCTAAGTGATTGCCCTGGCACTACACATGGTGTTTGGAAGGCTTTGAGTACAGAGATTTCAATTTGCTTAGAGCATCTCAAAATCTTTTTAATTTTAAAAGATAAAAGAGAAAAAGGACATAGCTAGATTATTTGGAAAGTAAAAGAAAGCTTTTTTTTTAATGAGATTCTTTTTCCCTTAAACTGTAAAGGGTTTCATTTGTCTAAGGACAGCTCCGATTCAGTAGTCTGTCCAAAGCAACAGTTAATACATTTCAATTTTTGGGAAAAAGAAGACATGAGTTGGGTTCTGTGACTGAACATGATGTTGCTGCTGTCATTGAAATCTGATTCCGTTTCTGAAAGCAAAGCAGGATAAGCAGACCAAAGATACAGAAAAGAACATAGGAAACAGCAAACACAGACTTTGAGTTTCTGAGTCGCAGAGAAACAAAGCTACAGTCACTACAAGACTCAGCAGAATTACTAACATCAGCCTGTTTACTGAATACTGCTTTTAGCTTCCTCTGAAGACATTGATCACACCAGTGCTTTATAGGACACACTGTTGGGCTATCTCAACTGGACTTTTCAGAGGCAGATGGCTAAAATAGGAGACATAGCAAAGGGAAACAAGATGTGAAGGAGATGGTCAGCAAGAGGGGTACACGGGGGAGCTGACAACAGGAAAGAAAGAATCACATCTGAGGCTGGGTATGGAAGCTGTAATGCCCAGAGGTCCCTCTTCCTGCTGTTCAAAGCATTTTTAAGGAAGTTCTGTGTTCTGGCACAGTTTCAATTATTATTTGATTCCAAAGATTCTTCTTTTGGAAGGTTTCTAAAGAGACTTGTTTTGAATAGCCCATAATGTCATTCATCAGCTGAGTATCAGTCGCTTCCAGTACTTCCTTTTGGGCTCACTGATTTCTGGTCCCACTCTCGTATTTTTTTTAGCAAACTTAATCTTGATGCAGCCCTTGGATGGCATCGTCAGACCATTGCACTCGGTTAATTCAGTCTTTCTCTTTCTCACTGGCCTTTATAATGTTCTGTAACAGGCTTAGTTAGGTGCTTAGGGGATCTGATTGAAGTTTGCATGTATTCCAGGAGCTGGTGCTTGCACTACCGGCACTGCTGGTTTTCATAAACAAGGAGTTAATTTGTCAGAGTTAATTTGTATCCTGAGGCTCTCTTGTCTCTAATGGCTGATGTTTTGCCTCTGACATAATCTTGGACAAAACAAGAGTCTTGGTGCTTTCTTCAGAGATTTGAGCAGCGTATTGTCTAATCTTTAGTAGTCTATGCCTGTCCGGTCTGGAAAACCATAAACATTGGTGAGGCTGTGTTGCTTGTTAGTGACTTTGTTTTGTATCAGGGTGAAGCCCAACTGTGCCCATCTAACTTGATGTGCAGACTCTTTTCAGCTGTAGTGTCTCTGATTGTCTGTCATGTCTATTATATAGTAGACATGTCCACTTTGCTCCAGAGTGGATGGTTTCATTCAAATTGTAAATCATAACTGCTTTGTTAAGGGTTGTTTGTCAAAGGTTTCAATCATCTTTCTTCTAGAGTTTTTAGTTTAGTGACAGTCTGGTTTGTGTTATGGACCCAGCTTGTCATATTTTCTCCTCTTCATTTGTCTATATGAGAAATTTGTTCTTCAGGTTTGTACCACCCCCAAATGCTTCTGTAGGTTGGCTTTCTTTGCACACTCCGTTTAAGCAGATGTCTCTCATGTTTCATTTTTATGTGGTGTGCAGAACTGTTCGCATTTCTTAAGCATGGTTTCAGAGTTAACCTTCTCTGCCAGAAATAAATGAAAATTGATGCGTGTAACAAGTGCTTCAGAAGCTGCTGCTCTCTGAAGTCTGCCTTCTAATGGACCCTTTTGCAGGCAAATACAGAATGAAACACTATTAATGCCTTCCAAAAGTTTCTCACTTTGTGGAGACTTTTAACTTGGTGGCGGTCATAATAGGAGGAGAGAGGAGCTGGGGTGTGTGTATAATTGTAGTCTTATTTTACCCTATAGAGGATATTTGGTGTGTAAAGGAGGATGCCTTTTTTTCTCCCTACTGTTGCAGGATGCTCAATGACCCGTCAATGATTGCAAGGAATCTGCTTTATTCTGTGTTCTGTGTCTGTACTAAAGGATAACAAGGGCTTCTCTGCATGTGTTCCAGACTGGAGTGCAGCTTAGAGATACGGAGATAGAATTGCACATGCTAGCTCAGGTACTGAAAGAGATCAAAAGATGGAAGACTGCATCAGGTTAATTATCCACTTCTTATTGGCTGAGACAGAAGAAAGAAATCTCACAGATGTTATTTCTCACCCACTGATGTCCTTAAATACTACAGTCACAGAGACCGGAGGGAAATCTTAACAGAGGAAAATAAGACAATGAAAAGAAGGTAATGTGGGCTTGTTACGAATGACTCATGGCAAATTAAATTATGTGTTTGGTAGTTGTCTTAATGAAGGAAAGAAATGCAGTGCCCATACTGGTTTTTTTGCTCTTGTGAAGTTTTCCTCTGAAAAGCTCAGGAATGTGGTGGAGGTGTAGCTGCAATAGTGAGACTTTAGTTTTTTCTGACTAAGGTTGGTTTAAACAAATATAATCGGTAATTGTTATTTATTTGTTGTCAGGACATGGTGATGTATGAGAAGCCTGTCATCAAGGAGGATTCAGCGTTTCTTGGAGCCTTCATTATTTTCATAAAAGTAGTCTGAGAAGAGTCACAAAAGTTTTGAAGAATAGGGCTTAAAAATAATGTATGGGTGATAACTGTAGAAGGCTGAAGTCAAGTGACATTTCAGATGCAAACATAGCGTGTTTCACAAAAGAAAGAATAAATAGGGAATGTAAGAAATCTTTTAGGACATGTATTTAAGCCATGGAGAAGTATCTGGGAATTATAGTTGATGGTGATTTGAGTATGAGCTGGTAAACAGTGCAGTGCTAATGAGAAAAACAGCTACTATTATATTTCACTGAACTACCAAGGGCATTATATAGTGAGGCAAGCGTCCTAGATTGCTGTAGTCAACACATGATTTGTAGTACTGTGTTCAGTTCTGGGCAACATGTTTTCAAAAAGACCCAGACAAGCTGGAGAGAGATCGGAGGAGAACAAGTAATGTGGTAGATGTTTTGGAAATGCAGACCTATGTGGAAAGAAGTGAGAATACGTAGTGCAGGGATCACTAATGGGATCATGGGACCTGACTACTTCATCTCAAAACAGTCTTACAAGGAGAACTAGCATCATTGTTCATATTAATCCAGGAGGACTGTAGAAGTAGTTGTGGATGGAGCAGGAATGAATATATAAATTAAGCAGTGAGAGTTTGTTAGAGGAGTGGAACCAAGAAGACAGCTGCCAAGAGAGGGTATGAAACTGCTGTTGTGATGCATTTCCAGCTAGAATAACTGTCGATCCATCAGGAATGGCTTCTGGCCTTAAAAAATATTTCTCCAAAGATGCAGGTGGATGAGTTGCACTGTCCCCAGTTCCTGCCAGATCCTAAAACTGACTTGGTTTTCCCCTTTTTGTCTGGCATGTTCCATACTTACCTCTCCTTCCTACCTCGGGCATGGCCCCATCTGTTTTGCATCAGCGTAACACTTGTCTATTTGAGTGACTTAAGTTCAAGGAGAGGCATTAGTGGAGGCCCTGGAACTACTCCTCAGTTAAAACCTGGGTATGTGAATCTGCTTAGAGATGTTGGGGAGCATTTGTAGAAGCTTTTGAGTGCCTCAGGCAGTGAAGAAGTATCCAACGACCAAGGAAACTTTGCAATCAGAAGCAACATGGCTACCCGGATGTAGTGTCTTTTAGCTATGAGCCTCACAGCCAGTCTAATTAGTAGCAGGCTCATGCCATGCTGAGATGTCTGGTTTGAAGGTCCAAGGTACAGTTTCTGCAGGGCTTTGCCATGTCCTATAGGTACATGCTAGCATGTTTGGCTCTAACTTGGAGTTTTCTACCTCATTCTCTGTTGCAACATGTTGACATAATGCCCGTTTTCCTGAAATGACTGACAATTAAGTGCTTAACTATGTGCAGAATCTGTCTGTCCTGAAGCTATTCTCCTGTCTATTACAGCCTGGTCTTGATGAAATAGAGCTCCCAGTGCCAAAGGTACTGCCATCACACTACAGGGCTTGTTGACAGGCAGTCATCTAAGCTTGCAAAGCACTTCTATTAGATTGTTTACATAATATAACCCAAGCAATAAAAGCCACAGGCCCAGGAACAGGATTTCTGCAGGGCTGTAATCTCTATGCAACTCATACTTCTGAAAATACTTAAAATACTGGTAGATTAGTCCCTGCATCAACTCAGTGAACCAGGGAAGAATTTTATTCCAAGTCTCCCAAGTGGAGACAATGTGATAAAATGGTTTAAGGAATTG
Organism: Falco rusticolus; assembly: GCF_015220075.1. Taxonomy (NCBI): domain Eukaryota; kingdom Metazoa; phylum Chordata; class Aves; order Falconiformes; family Falconidae; genus Falco; species Falco rusticolus. The sequence goes on along the minus strand of NC_051210.1, from coordinate 70,484,574 downwards.
CCAGCTCTCCAGATAGTGTTTTGGCCCCCACACCTTGAATTTTTCCCTCAAACATTCTGAACACTTGGATAAAAGGAAAATATTTAATAGGAAAAAAAACTGGGGGACAAATGCTTGTCCAATGCAAATCAGCACTGTGAAGGAACAATTCTGCTCCTCTCTGTTCAGTGTCTTGCTTCCTTGGCAGTGCTGTCCCACAGACATGTGTTATTTTTTCCCTTTTACAAGATTAAAACCTTTCTGTATCAGCATACCCTAGCCCTATATTTCTGTCTTTTATCTAATTTTAATGGGACTGTAAAAGATTTTTTTTGGATGAAACTTGGCTATCAGCAGCTGAGTGCAGGAAACACGAGGAAGTCTCAAGGCATCTGAAAAAGGCAATTTGATGATTTTTAAGATAAAAGAGTACAAACAATAATAAAAGTTGAAGACATTTTATGAGCACTTTCCATTGACATCTACAGCTTCAAAGCATTTTAAGGCATTTTATTATTTAAATTTCCAGGTCAGTGGTCAGAAGGGTGAATTGTACTATGTATGAAATATTAAAAAGGAAAGTAAGGAATTACAATAAAACATTCACAGTCATTCATGTGTATGTGCAGACATATTTAAATTTACCCAAAAACTTTGGGTTTTTTGCCTGCTGAGAGTATTCATAAATGCCAGCACTGGTGCAGTCTAAACACCGTAAATTGTCTTCTGTTCAGCTGCATTAAAGTCACTTTACTACAGCTTTAACCAGTAAGCTCCATTTGTTGTTGCTAGTAACACATTACTTTCTCTTGCCGAGTTTTTCACTTATGCATACAAGGATATGTTCTTTTGCCAGTCAGTTATGTGCATGGACTCCTTAAGGGTAAGACAGACTTCACATTTGACTCCCTTTCCCCACTGACAATATGGCAAGTGCAAATAATTACTGGTATTACTGCTATCATTTGTTGTGCTAGATTGCCAGGCTATCACGAGAGACAAGATACAGAGCTGGAAGAACTCTTGGCTTGAGTCACAGCCATTCTTTCGTTCAGAAAAAAAGAACAGTAAGGTGCCCAGCAGAGATGTGGCAAGTCCTGCACTTGTGCTGCCTGTGTAAATTGAGGTTGTCCTTATTGTTCCCAGAATTTATCATGTGTGGGCTGCTGTGGGTTTTTGCAGATGGCTTCTGTCACTGGGTGTGCTCCACACAGCCAGAAGCTCTGTTTGCCCTGGAAAGAAGTGTGTTGTTGGGCACTTTTTTGTTATCTCAACAGAGAGTGTCAGCTTCTGTGGGAACAGTAACGGCATGTGGTCTACTCTGATCATAACCACTTTGCTTTGTGACTTGCTGACTGGTGCTGTAGCCAGGCTAATCATGAGGTGAATTGAAGTGCCAGAAATTTGTCTTCCCCTGCTTCTACGGAAGTGCTGCTTTGTTTTCCCTCAGCCCAGTTGTGCAATATGGGGCATGGTCTGCTCGTAAGTTTGTTGTTTTAGTTTGATCTTGAGTTGCTCTTTTTCCTTGTTGTGTCTCATCAGCTTGATATTTCCTTAGCAAAGCTTTGGATCAGCTTTTGATGTCAGCACCGTGGTTGGTGTGCTCCTATGAGCAGCAGGTTGTTGTAGCAGAAACAAGTGTTTGAGGTCTGCAATTGCTAGAATGACTCCTTGTGGCTATGAGAACATAGGTGGTAATTTGGACACTTACATCTACCTTTAAATGGAAGGTTTTCATATGGTCTGAGCTTATGGTAGGCCATAAAGGTATCTTCTCCATGCCCTAACTCCTGAGCTTTGTTCATTTGTACTTCAGGCCCAGGAACCATCACCTCAGGATGGATTTGTGCTTACCTCTCTGAGAGATATCCTGCTGTATTCTCATGTATGAAGCTGAGACAGATACTCAAGACTTCAAATTTTAACGGTCTTTCTTGGAACAGGCTCACTTGTTTCAAGGCATTGTATTAGATGCAGTGGGAATAATCCTATTGCACACATCAACACAGTTGCCATGCAGTCATTGCAAAATCTTCTGCAGTTGGCTTAAATCAAGCAGTTTGAATGAGCCACAGCCTTTATGAAGAAAGTTATCCATATAAAAAATGAAATGCTAATAATAACTATTTGCAGGGGTTTATTTTTCATTGTAGTCACTGGCTGGCAAAACTGTTCTCTGCTTCCCAAGAAACATTTTATTCATTTTCTGGTTGCATTTTTGTCAGCATCCCAGTTCAGCTTGGAGATTTTGTACTGATGCTAATTAGTTTCAGCTCATACTTACTGGCAGGCATTTCTCCAAATCAGTGAAAATAAACAGAAGTATAATAACATTTTGAAAAGGATGCAATGTTTTTGTTTTTAGACAGCCAGAAAACAAAACACAAATACAAAAACACAGCAAGGCATCGAATGTGTAAATTCAATACTGTGAAGAAGACAAAAGGGAAATATTGCAGTGTTTTCAACCTCAGCTAGCTGACTGCTAAGGATTACAACTTTTGCATGAATATCTTTTGATGGGTAAAAAAATAAAATCCTTCAACAACAGGGACTGTAGCTGACAGCTTAAGGCTTTCTCAGTGAGAACTGAAAAAAGTTCTGAATGTTAATAGAAGCTTTTACTGATAATGACTTGAAGTTCATGAATGCTAGAAGTATGTTATTTCTGGTGTAAGGTTAAAAAGAGCATAATATGGTATTCATTAAACTGTGCAGCCAAAAATAACATCTGTCTCTCATGAATAAGGGATAAGGTCTCATTTTATATCTCTTCATATTTGAAAACAGTATTTTTGCTAGAAAATTAGTGGTTTTGTACCCTTCAAAAAAACCAAAACCAAACCCAAACCCAAAACAAACCAACATTAAATATCACAGTAATATGATCACACCATTCTAGCACAAAGTGATAAAAATATACAAATGTTCATTGAACTTGGTTATAATAACTTTGGAAACTTTGGTTATGATTCTCACCACCCAAGCAAGCTTTTGTTTTTGTTTTGTTTTGGTTTGGTTTTTTTTTCCCAGTAGGCCACATGGGTATTGGCCACATAGAGCAGGTAGGGAACTGGATCTTTTAATCACTGAGCTCTTTGGGTGCTGTGGAACACAGTTCATCCATGGGGACATACGGTTCAGGCTGCCACTGTAATGGCCTGAATCTGTACAGAACCAAATGACTTTTGGGAGGTTCTCAACACCTTTAGGTTCTGCTGGTTTAGTGCATGGGACACGCCCACCATCACTGGTATTTGTTCGTCAAATTCATAGATCTCAGTTGCCTGGAAATCATTTATAAATTTGTATAAAATTCAGCAATTTGTTTCATATAGAAAAAAAAGTATTTCAGGAAAGCATTGAAATGCTGCAGCCTGATATCTTTGAGGAACAAAATTCAAGCAGTCGACTGTGTTCCATTCAGTAGTGTGCATGGATTTACTGCTACTAAAAAAACCCCTAAGGTTAGCTTTCCCTCCCATTGGAAATGAAATACATCACTTGAAAGACATTTTTGCTTGTTTTTCAGGATAACAGTAGAAAGTTTTGGCTCAGGGTGGTGTTTTTTTGTTTTACTCAGCTCTCCTAAATCAGTTATTCACCCTGATCTACTCACCAGTGCAAAATTTCCATAGGCCCAGGTCCTGCTGCTGTGCTCTGGTGAAGGCAAATGGGCTCTGGTGTACATCTGCATTGGATCTGTACTGCAGTAACGTGGCACCAAGTGTAGGTGTGTGCCTTTTGTCCTTGCAGAAACAAGCATCGTGCCATCATGATTTCAGGACTAGGGTTATCTTTCGTTAAGGTGTTCTGGGTTAGTTTTTGCAGGGTAGCTGTAGTAATTTTCAAGACCAGACTGACGGCAAATGAAAGCAAGCTCTGCAAGGCTTTTCCTCTGGAAAATACTAAAACTTATGGGCAAGTTGGGTGCTAGGCAGTTCATAGACTGACTATGGGTCTGTGTATGGATGGAAGTCGGTGGCTCAGAGACCCTGCAGTAGCCTCCTGTTCCCCGCTGATCTTTAAAAGTGGGTATAGAGGCAGCAACTGTGGCTTGTACAGTGCCTGGTCTGCTGAGTGTGTGTGAAACAATGTGCAATAAAAATGATGGATAGCAAATGTCATATTGGGTTATAAATATGCATTTTTCATGGTTCAGGGCAAAAATGCATCAATCAATAGTAAACACATTCTTTTTTTGCAACACCTGTTCTAATTAATTCTGGATAATTAGTTATATTTTTTTTTTATTAAAAACAACAGCAACATGAGCATTACTTATCTTCATTTTCATTTTGATATCACACAGGTCCTTTTGGTTTTGATTAAGGACTTGTAAGCTCTATAACAGGTCCATAACATAGGTCAGAGAATTCGTCTGACATAGTAAGAAGCTGACTGTTCAAGAACAGGTTATCTTGATTTGTTAGTCTTGTTTTTATTTCCTTTATTTCTCCCCCAGTAAGAATTTAATTATCCAGGGGTGGTTTAAATGCAAATGCTGCAAAATAATGTTAAAAGTGGATAGTAATTCTTCAATCTCAGTGTGATAAAGTACTGTTATTTAAAAATGCTTAGCCAATATGCAGCATTGGAGCCACATGTTACTATTATTCAGTCTTACAAATGTAGCTCTGTTCAGGATGATTCTCAAGTATGTCTGGAAGTAGTCAAAGTTTTCTCATTTATATGCTGCAACACTTATAACCCAAATACAATGGGTTCAGAAATTTTCACTGCTAGGGAGCCTTCAAGAGCAACATCAAGCTTGTTGGGTTTCTGTTGTGCCCATCTTTTTACCATTGTCCTGAACAGCAGAATTCAGTCCTGATATAGGCAGCTAGGGATGTCTGTCCAGTGGGCAAGGAAAGGACAGGAATGTTAACTTGGGACACCAAGCAAAGGGCTGATCAGAGAAGCTGATGATGTGGGAAGCCTTTCATCCTACACTCGAAGAGGCTTAGGCAGCTAACTCTGAAGGAAGGTGCCTCCGACTCTTCTTGGCATTCACAGCCATGAATCCTTTCCTGCAAGTAGGTGGGTGGCCAAGCCTTTCTCACATAAAGTGCAGCTGGAATAGGAGGAGGGGAAGGAGCGTGTGGTGCATTTGCACTTCTGGCAAACAGCTCAGTCAGCAGAGATCTGTCTGAAATAAAGGAGGGTTGTGTTCAGGCTCCTGCTCCAGTGAATATTTAATTATCTATGCAAAAATAGGTAATTATTTTCTTTAGTCTGGTGGTCTTTCAGTTCAGCAAACCATCCCAAATCAGTTATTCACACAGTTCTCATTCGCTCCAGTATCACAACAGCTTCAACAGGAGAGACAGCGTTCCTTCAAATGCTCAATAGCCTGGTGGTTAAAGCATTTTCTTGGAAGTTGCCTTTAGATCTCTGTTTCAATTTGTACCTTGCACATTTTTGAATTTGGTTTATTTACATCCCATTCCTTTAGTACTTTAGTTATAGAGCACTTTGATCTGCTCCACATCTTTATGTTATATCTTATATATCTTATATATATATCTTTTATCTTATAAAAATAAGAACATGGTTCTGGCATCATCTTCCATTTTGTGAGTTGTGAAGTGCCCTTACAGTACTCTTTTATCCTTAAAATGCAGACACCGCCTCATGTGTGAAATCTTAAACTGTGGTTTAAACCTGAGCGATGAACTGAGCTACACCGTACAGTCATGATCTCTGCACATATGTGTGTGGCCATCAGCAAAAATGGATTTACCTCAGATACTTTCCTGAAAAATTTAGGGTTAAGCATACACAGGGCAATACAGATGTGCATGTCTCCTGCACTCTGATATGGTAGTTGATATGGCTTGTGCCCTGGAACAGTATAGTTGCAGCAACATAGGTCTCTGCTTGAGCAAAAAGTAAGTACTTGTAGAGGTAAGCAGAGCACTGAAGGCTTAAATTCTGCATGTAGGTACCCATCTCTAAGTCTTTCGAGTGCAAACAAGAATGTATTGTAGTGTGTCCTGATGGTTCTGAGCAGTTTCCTGGAGGATGTCAGAGTAGGATTTCGTGTTACTAAGCTTCAAGATCTAGAATACATAGTGAAACAGTAGGAGCTTATTTTGTTACATGCTGCAGAAGCAGCAGAAAACTGCACCAAAGAACCTTGAAATTTAAATGTAAGATGAAAACAAAGAAAGAGTTAGTTAATTATGGTCTTAGCACACTAGTTAACCTAAGCCTGATTATTATCAAAGTTTTGGTAGAATGTGTGGAACATGCAGTGAACTGAGGTAGGAAAAATGGGTTATTTGTCTGGTACTTACAGTATGTGTGAGATATGCTACTGGAGAAAGCCAAGAGACATTAGAAATGTTAACAAGTAAACCAGGCTGTCTGACAATCTGGGCAATTTGGAGGTAGACACTGATATCTTGATGCTGAAGGAGGTAGTACCTAAAGGATACTAAAGGGCATTTTCAGTATTGGTCTCCCTTGTTGTTCCATTTGTCGCAATATTCAACCATGAGGATCAAATAAAATCAGAAGTAGTTGTATAGCACCTTATCTCAGGTGACTGCACAATACATATTATTACCTTAGTATCGTATTAACTTTTGAGACTTAAGACAGGGTTCATTAAAGGCAGCATATTGTGCAAGGACCTAATAAGAAATACCATAATGTAGAGAATATCATATGCCTTGCTCCCAAAGGGATTAGAACTCCCAGATCTGGAGGAAAGGGCCTGTGTTTCCCACCACTTCAGTAATACTTTAAATCATAGTCCTCTAACCTAATCCATATCAGCTGTGCTCTGAGCAGGCGAAGACACTGTCCTTCTGATAAGACTCATGGCTGTAACCTGTAGTCTGACTTGCATGGAAAGAAATGAGTTGTCTCACTGCATGTTTTAGGTCTCAGTTCACCCTGACACCTGGAAATCTGCTTTTCATTGAAATCAAAGAATAATTTCCTAGGAGAATGATGCATTGAAAAGTACTGAGGGGAGGATGTCAGCATCAACTTCATATTTTCTTGGATTTCTCTGGTTGCCGAAGATTTAGCATTAGCAAGGCATAGCTTTTCTGTTGAAGATGTCAGGGAAATGACTTTTCTTTCTTTGGTATCAGGATGCAGAATTACGTTATATTTAGCTAACTTGTGCTGTAAGTTTTGGGTTTATTTCAAATTTAATTTAATAAAGGTGGGTCCATTGCAGTAGCTAATACAGATTGATCTGAAGTTGTGCAGGAAAATGTTTGAGGATATAATCTCTGAAATACTCTGTATGGAACATGCACCTGTTTTCAATCTACCTTAAGACTGCTTTTTATGTAGTTTCTAAAACTTGAAATGGAGAAACATTAGTTTTTAAGAGAAAAATAGTCAATGCAGCATATTTTCAATATAATTAAATGAACCTTGTATACATGTACAATGTGGATTCCAGATTCTTTAAATTTTACAGTACTAAAATCTGGTAAGGTGCCAGAAGAAGTTAATTGAGAAGGAGATACTTCCTTAGAAAACGCATAATATGATATCTGTGCTTTAAAAGAGAAACTCATTTCTGATCCCTATCAAGCACAAATTCAACAGATTCCACAGGATGAAACCAGAGTGTTTTGTGACAAGGCTGCAACAAAAATTTACAAAACCAAGACTGGGCTAAGAGAGGAAAGCAGGAATTAAAAAGCACTTAGAATAACCATACTCTGCTTATGCAAGCAACTGTGAGATGACATCAAAATACTTGTCAGGCATTAAAAAGGCCTCCCAACAACTTCATGAACTTGCTTATTGCATTCATTTTACAGATGGGTTAAACTGAGAAAGCATGAAATTTAAATGGCTAGGTCCCATGAGGAATCATTGGCAGAGCTGGGAACAGAAGCTCTCCTCCACAACTGCTACCCAGTATTGACAAGAGCAACCATTTTAAAATAAAATCTTTGAACTTGGCTAAAAAATCATAACTTTAAAAAAAAAAATTGAGATAAAATCCTCAATGTTTCTTTAATAAAAAAAGAAATTGGTTTCCATGTCCAGAAAAATGGAGAGAGGGCAGCACTAGCTGAAAAGAAGATGGATTTCTCAGAAACTATTATCGGGTTTGTTGTGAAGCCATTTCTAACCTTTATGCTAGAATTTCTGGTTTTACTAAAAAGACCAACTTTTTCCCATAAACTGGAGTGTTGGTACATCTGAATTTGTACAAAGGAAAAGATGGGAAATAGAAGGTCAGCCTACCCTTGGATTCAGAGAATACCAGCAAAACCACAGTTTTGGTATGGTGCCAATGTAAGCAGATTTACACCAAATATCCTATCCGGAGTGTTCATAACAAGTTGTTCCCTGAACAGAGGAACTGAGGATTCCTATGGATTCCTGATCTGTTGTCAGTACAACGCAGGCCCTGCTGCAAGACCCCTGGTTCCTTCTCCTTGCCCTTGCCACAGGTGTCTCTCTTCTTTGTGTGTTTTGTACAGCTTTACTGGCATGCCCTCAGTTTTGTGGTGTTTTCCAGTCTCCCTTCTCCTTTAATAACCCCAGGTCTGGCTCTTCACTTCTTTGGGTACCACAGCTCCTCAGATCCCCCATCACAAACTGATGTCCCTCAGCACCTTCTCCCCACCTCTATCCTGCTGGTCTAGCACCAGGCAGCATGTGCAGTGATGGGTCAGGTTAGCTGCCTGGCCTACCCTGCTCAGTAGGACCAAGTGAATGAGGAATTAGAGCACCTTGTCTTACTGTCAGCAGAGGCAGTAGTAGCAGATCTCTCTCTCTTAACAGCAGTGAACTTTCTGTTAAATTCAGCTAAGATTGGTAAAAGTATTTGGCTACTATTGGGGGAGACCTGGGAGACAGATGAATAGCGTCATGTTCATACAGATATCATGGCCACATAAACATCATTTCCCTATGCAAAAAATAAGGCACTGGTTTATGAATTACGCTATTCAGACACCTACTTGATTAGTATTATAAACTACCTGAATCAATAATAATAATAAAAATAATCTAATGAACTTGTGATAACAGGGCTATGTGCAGAAATACAAATGGCAGGAGTAAACATACCCATGCTATCAAAATTCAGTGTTCTTCATGCAAAGACAGGAGAAAGGAACCTGTTCAAGAAGCTCTGAAGCCCTTCGTGATGGTGTGGACAGAGAAACAGGGGTATTCATTTATTGTCCAATAAATCAATGTCTATGATACAGCAGAAGTGTGATGTATTTCTGTGGAAAAGTGCCCTTTTCTCATTGGAGATGCACAGAAGTTTCAGGAATCCAAAAGAAAACTCCCAGTCACCTCAGCAGACTTTGAAAAAGTACAGAAAACCTCCTCTTATCTTCCTGTGCACTGGTGTCACTATTCCAAATTATTTTGCTGCAGTGACAAACTCTGGATGGAGAAGAAGCTAAAGCTAAAATAAAAACAACCCCACTAGTTCTATTTTTAAAGCACGACTCTGCTGCCATGGATTTGCTCCAAGAAATTTTTGCCCATCTGTCCACAAAACAGTTTGCCCTGGCCATATTTCTATCCTACCCATAAAAGACATTTCACATCCAGTTGAGTGTCATTAGCTGCCCTTACTGCACCCAAAGTTCTGATGTTTTCTCACCTCCCACGCTTGGGACAGAAAAAGACCCCATCAAAAACATCAGCAACTTTAATGCCTCCTCTGCTTCCTTCCTTTTTACATTCTACAGATATAAGGCAATGAAGCACAGCTGTAACTAAAAAGCAGGAATAGCTGTATCACCATTAGTGATTTGACTTTTGGGGGAAATACTCATTTCAGGACCGTGAGATTGCAATAGGCTTCAGCGGGTTTTTTGCATATTTTGCTTTGGTTTCCTATTGGGAATATATCAGTGTATGGTCTTGATATAGCTTTCTGGCTTGCAGATTACAATGCCACTACTGGAAAAAGATTTAAACCTAAAAAACATGTTTAACCTATTGTGCCTATATTATGACAAAGTTTTATTTGATCTTGGCAGGTCAAAAGTCTTTGGGGAACCGTTGAAAACATCTTTCTAAACTTATTATTGTCAGTCTAAAACAGGCCTCAAAGACTAAATAACTGCAAGCTTTGGTGTAAGGCAGATGTACATTTGTTAGACACAACATTATGCAGCAGAAATAGAGCATCTTAGATTAGCCAGTCTGAAAATGTTTTATATTGTTCTGATGTAAGTGAGATTATGTGATATCTGGTAACAAAATGTTTAAATGCATTTCTAGTAGAGTACATAGATTAATATTACAGCCTTATCAAAGTTGAGAAGCATTCTGGATTTTCTGTAATAGCACTAATGTATGCCAGTGGAACAGGACAGGGCCATGAGAGGTACCAAGTAATGGGCCAAAGGAAGGCAGAGAGCCAGTTGTGGCAGTTCTCTCTCTAATCACTAATGGAAAAAACCTGTACTGAATGCAAAGGTTAACACTGAAGAAATTAGCTTAACCACTGAAGTTAAGATTGTGGAATTGAAGAGCAAGTCATACTGGAAACGAACAACAAAATGATGTGGCTGAGGTGAGTCCAACATATCTGTGAGATCCAGAGCAGAGAGAGACCAAGTATTCCAATTAACCAAGTGTTCAAACACACTCAAGTTCAGCCTGTGATGCCATTAATATTTCTGAACTTAATGTATACAGAACTGGCACTCTTAAGGACAATTATAGAAGGTCTGGGCTTTGTAACTTAAATAAACTTCTTTTCTTAAAGGATACAAAGAACTGTAAGCCCAGACATGACCCAGCTCTGGCATACAAGGAGGCCTAGAATAATCAGGAGGCTGAAGTGCCAGGTCCTGTGCTCAAACTGATCTCAAAGGTGTTAGCGAAACAGCAGTCTCTCCTCTGCCACCTCACGTGGTACACACACCACATCTCATGCTGGGACTAGCAGGAGTTGTCAGAGGCACCTCTGTCCAGGCAATATCTGCAGCTGGAGGTACACAGAGGTGTTGCACGGCTGGCAAGATGTTAAACCTGCCCATGAAGTGAGCTCCCTCCCCTGGCTGGTCTGGTTGCGCTGACGCTCTCCGGATTCCTCAGTGTCCTTGGCTTACTGGTGAGCTAGTCCTGAGACATCAAGGACGTTCATGCATGGTGCAGACAGCTGCATGTCTGCTCTCGGGAAGGTAGGATTTATAGCCTGGACTCAGCATTACACTGATGCAGTCACATGGCATCTGGATTGCAGCTGGTTATGGAGCAAGCTGGGAGTGTTCACAGGACTGTAGAGGTGTTCCGATTATGCATGTGAAGATGATTTTAAGGAGCTCTTCCACAGAAAAGTTGAGGGTTAAGAAATTCTCCAAAAGAAAGGAAGAGTAATAAGTATCAGTTATCTGCTTTGTTGGCTGCGCTCCCAAAAGGCCAATGAGCTGCTATTCTGTGTATTTCTTCCACGTCACCTGAACAAAAATGAAGCACTGTGAATTAATTACACTCAAAAAAGCTCCTGGGGTTGGGCATTTGGTGTAAACTCCCGGGCTTCTAACTATTAGCACAGTCCTCTGGCGAATTCAGGGAACTCTAGCTGTATATCACCTGTATCTCTGGAGAGGGAGAGAAACACATACACGCAGATTAAATATTCCTGAAGAAATTAGCTAACAAAACCCTCATGGTAGAATTGTTCATTGAAAATAAGTTTTGTTCTCCATTTTGAGTAGTAAAGTTGCTTTTAAAATGCTGGGATTTAGAAACTATTTTATATTACCTACAGAAAATGTCCCTATAATTCATCATTTAATTTTGCCAGTTAAAGAACACATTTGTGCAGCCCAAAGGTTGTCACTTAAAAGAAAAATGATCTGTTTAACTCTTTCCAAATGCTACATTATTTTTTAATATGTACTTTAATATCATATTGCAGGTCTTTAGGTAATTGCATCTTCAACTAATTGCGTCATGGATTTATGACATGTTTTGTATGGTGCTTGTTCCTACAACTACCTCCTCAGTTAGGATTCATTCTGCTCTGCTGTAATTATGTAGCAATATGGTTTCGTACAATGTTCTTCTCTGTTTGGTCCTTAATGAGCCAAACCTTTCACTTCAATTTCTGCATTTATAGTCAAAGAATTGCAAAGTAAAGAGCATTGGTCTAAAAAAGGCTTGCAACAACAATCGTAATTTGAAAACTACTTCAGTTAATGCACTAATACAGATGCTTAGTGTATTGGGAATTGCATGTATCTTGGTTCTTTTGTATTTTCCTTTCATGATATGAACTCATGGGATTATTTTCTAGAAATCTATTGCATTAAATGCCATTCTGCAGCCATTAAGATTATTTTTTTAAAAAATAAGGTTTATTTCTGAACCAAACCTGTTATTGACTAACAGGTTTCCCTTTTAAATTAATAGACAAATACAGTTAGACTGTAATACTGAAGTGGATCTACCCAGCCTCTGTGTGTATATGCTGCTTAGAATTTGCAGTTGTTTTCATTCGTGTTATTTGTAAGACACCCTTATGCCTAAGTATCCTATTAAAATGCACCCAGTAATAATAGTATAATCCCTGGGTTATGGTCTGCACACAAATGCAGTTTGCATATGAGTTTGTTATCTGTCAAGTCAGCTATTGCTTGATAGCATACATGAGAAAATACATAGTGATATACATAGGTACCCCTTGCCTTGTCACAAATACAGACAAGCATTAATAATTTGACCCACCCATTGTTTAGAGTGATTGTGTTGGCCTGGGATCAATTGCTTGGAAGGCAAAGGAAAATCCTAAGGAATTCAGAGAGTTGGCCTTCTTTCTGACAGACAGTCCAGTTCCACTGCAGTCTGTATACACTGGTGGACCCATCTAGGTCTCTGTTTAATAGCCTTGAACGCTTAATATTGTGTATTTCTAATGCCATCATCATTTACACATTGATATTAAACTTACTCAGGTTTATCACCTGAAGTAAAATAAAGACAACTGCATTGAAATGTTAGAGGTTAACATCATGGTGATTGATCTGGATTTCAGACTATCACACACTGAAATATGATCTTTTTGATGAATGGTATTCCTTAGGACGAAAGAACATTTTTGTTAATTTTTGAATAAAATTAGAACAAAAATAAAACTGAAATTCACCCAGCAAGACAACAAAATGAGTGAGTGATCCCACTGCATTAATACTTATGTGCTCAGAAATAAGCATTCATTAAAATACCTTCTTGAAGGGTTCCAGATACATTGCTTGATTTTATCTATGTAAAAAATGGGCAATAGTTAATAATATAGAGTGTAGTGTCTAATGCGGAGGTGGTGTATGAAGCTTCCTATTTCCTAAAATAAGAGCCTTGAAACCACAGAAGGAAAACACATAGGGGAAATGGGAGAGCTACTTGAAATGGCAGACTTGCAGAGTGGGACACAGCAAGAAAAAAATTACTGTTACTGTCTGAAAATATAATTCTGATGTTGCATTTTTATTTGCAGAGGATAACAGATTAATTTAAAATAAAAAACTGAAATGGGAGAATAAAAACTTGACTTCCAAAGTAAGTGACTGCTATGCACCGTACACTCATTTTTATGGGCTTAGTACTTGGCTCTGTTTTCCAAGGGCAAGCCTGTGTTCTAGCTGAAGTTGTTTGAGATATCTCCTGCATCAGCAGTGAGAGCAAAAGTTTCTGCTCCTTTGCAGTGAGTTGCTCTAAGGTTAAGAGGGTTTTTCTACTGGGTAGTTCTGTCTGTTACAAGGTGAAGGGAGAAGAAATGGCAGAGGACTGGAAAGTGGAAATCCATCCACTGCCCAGAGTCCTGCTCCTGGGTCAGCTACCATTCTGGGTTTTTTATGGAGGAGTCATGACAATGATGGATGTGTGTAGGAAGATTTAAAGTATGAGACTGGCAGGAGCTTTCAGGGAAAGGAAGCTGTATCAAAATATCAAGTAATCTTAGAGACCCTGAGCTTGGCATGATTCTCTTCCACATAGAGTAGGGTCTGTACAAAGCATGTCTTAAGCATCCATGCTGGCTGTTCTGTGTAATGTTTGCTCAGAGTCCTTTGAGGAAGTATCTGAATGTCCCAGGGTCAGTGTGGTAAAATGGCACTGAGAAAAGGTGCTAAAGCAAAGGGAGAGCTCTTCTTCTATACTAGAGCTGTTCTTTTATTTTATATTTGCCTCCTGAACCTCTGGACGTGTTTATTCTCTGAAGAGAAATCATCTTCTTTATCATCAGCTGAATTACCATCGGCTGGAAGGAAATCCTTCACTGGTATTGCAGTAGGAGCAGAGAGCTGTGGTCAGTCAGCTTTGGTCTGACTGCTGTCACCAGCACTGTTTTTCACATTAATTTCAGTGACTTTGCTGGCATTCCACTGACGTGATTTTAATATACTATCATGGATACGAATTCCATGTGCGCACAGTCTGGGCAGGGTTTGTTTGTTTGTTTCTGTTTTGATGGTTTGTTTGTCTTGGAGATTGTTTTAGGGCAGGGCTGACATCCTCACCCTGTCCAAAGCAAAGGCAGACTGTAGCCTTACTGCCATAGTGCAAGGATCCCATTTGAATCTTTCTCCTCTGCCAGAACAGGCAGCCAAGTTATATCACGGAATCTGACAAAAAAACTTCCTCAAGTTTCTCTTTGTTTTTTGTTGTTAGTTTTTTGTTAGGTTTTTTTGTTTGTTTAATTAAGCCATCTTGAAAGTATGCATGCCCTACCATATGCATTCAATGGAGAATTAATTTCACCATTGTGCATGCAGGTTTGTGCAACTTCTATATATACTCTGAATCACGATTTGAATCATGAAGTTTTCTGCTTTCTCTGTTGAAAGAGTGCACAATACACAACAGCATCAGTTAGACTAGGTGAATAACCCCATTTTTTTAATGTGCGTTGAACAGGCAAAACACTGAATTATTATAAATGTTACAGGGTTTTATGCCATATTCTTGATGAGCATGGATTCTGCTTCGAGCATAACTGTTTGCTACACAAGGTTGTTACAACATCCAGCCTTTGTGGCAGCTCTGTATATGTAACTCAGCGGTTCTCCATACATTGGCAATTGTAGAATTAGGAACCAGAGTGAAAGTGAACCTTTCCAAATGTGAGTAAGAGGGGAGTCCTTGGAAGGCCTCCTTAAGGAATCATAGAATGGTTTGAGTTGGAACTTCCATGGGCAGGGACACCTTCCACCACACCAGGTTGCCCAAAGTTCCATCCAATCTGGCCATGAACACTTCCAGGGATGGGGCATCCACAGCTTCTCTGGACAACCTGTTCCAGTGTCTCACTGCCCTCACAGTGAAGAATTTCTTCCTAATACCTAATCTAAATCTACCAGCTTTCAGCTTAAAGCCATAAGAGTTAAGAGGGCTGCATGCAGAAGTAACTGGGCTTTGTTGCTGTCTTCGTACCAAGGCTGGGGAACTGATTTGAAGGCTGTGGTACTTTGCTTCTCTGCTTTCAGTGCAGAGTAAATTCTTCCATGTCTGGTTCTGCTGCTGTTTCATTCAGTGTTCCTTTCAGATGGGTATGCTGTTTCTGTTCTCAGGAGCATGGACTTCTCTACTTCAGCCTGCAGTGCTGCAGTAGTTTGACTCTATATGCCCTTTGTGACAGACAGCCAATATCTGGGTATTTGAGAACAAGATGTTTTTTCAGCACTTTCAACAGCAAAAATTCATGTGGCAATATGTTCAGCTGTTTTCTAACAGAACTGGAAGCAAATCCAAAGTGTTTTGCTGCTGTTGTGAATCATACTAGACACGATTTGACTGATTTTTTTCTTAAAACAGGCAATGAAACACTTCCTGTCCCACAATTCCATCTGCTATACCAACACAATGTACACCATTAGTTTGATCATTTCTGTTAGCTGTGTTGGCTAAACATATTTTTAAGGTCTTCAATCCTTTCCAATCTCAGAGGGAAAAAAGTCTGTTATAAAACATGTTATTTTGGATCATTGTCACATAATTTAGTGGTTTATGTGTATATTATGTATTTTCTTCAGTGGAGAAAATTCACGTGATAAGTTCCAAAGTTTACCAACAAAAGGTCATAATTCTGCGCTACAGAGGTCAAGAACTTAATAAGCATTACGTAATTTTGATTTTTGATTCTAACCTTGAAGCATGCTTGTAGTGACTTTTGGTCTTCCATCTCATTGATTGCAGCTCCAGTCCCAGTATTTAAACAGACGTGAAGAACAACAGGGATTTAGAAGGCATTTAAGACAGCCAGAAGGATGCAGACATTTCTGGAAATGGATGCAAGTGAAGCATGAGACGAGACTGCAAAACCCAACTGACCTTGTTACCAGTTACTGTCTCTCTCTTCCCCACACAAGCAGACTGTAGTAGATTAACAGAAGCCAAGAACCTGATTCTATGTATCCCAATTTATTTTATTTTGTAGATAGGATCAAACACAAAGCATTTCAAAACACAGATTGGTTTAGACATCCACAATTTTTTTTGATATTTGAAGAGACTAGCAATGACTCAATCTTTCTACCTGCATTAGGTCATTTTCTATCACTGTTCAATACAGCAAAACTTGGTGTTGTGCCTGTCCACTTTCACAAGGCATTTTCTGATGCAAAGCACAGCCTGCTGAAATATAGGTCAAATGCAGTCTGAAATGTTGAGAAGCAAACTTCATTATTTATAGTTAACTCAAATGGTGCTATGCACTGAGTAAGCAGAGCAGGGGGCAAACACAAAGAGCTTACTGCCTAAAAACCTGGGATGGGGAAAGGAACTAGTGAAAAAGCAGAGCAGCATAGAAGCTGTAAGCATCATCCTAGTTACATGGATTTTTAGTCTTTTGATTTCGAATGGAATTCTTTTTCTGTAACTTAAAAATCTGGTCAGAGAGGTTTAGGCAGTGATTATAATGAAAGACCGAGAATATAAATTTGAAAATGTCACTTGCTTTGAAATACTGTTTTTCAACATGATTTGTGATTCAACATGACTTCAACATGACTCTAAAATCTATTACTGAAACACAAATATTTAAAAGCTCCAAATATACGTTACTTTACTTTCTTTTGGTTTTCTTTCATCATTGTTCACTGCTGTTGCCTGATAGCAACGAGCTGAATGTAGCTTTCTATTCACAAGGTGCCTTAGAAAACTCTGTGCCTTGTAGCACATTAGCTTTCTTCATCACATATGCCTGGTGCAACATGATACCTTGCAACTCAGTGGAAGTTTCAGATAATGTTTTTTTTCTTGCAAAGTCCCATTTCTTAAATCAAGACACATTCTCCCTGTGATTTGTTTTCATTTATTTACAGGTTGAAATGTGAGCATACACATTTAGTACTCTAATTGCATCTTTGTTGTCCTGGTCACAAAAGACATTGCATAGCCATCATGGTAACAAAAGTAGATCTCATTTTATACTTTCTGCTAAACTTGCACATGTCTTGGTTAGAGAGAGAGGGGTCCCTCCCAGAGGACATAGCTGAACATCCACACAGCATTAGCCAGCTTCACTTCAAGATGAAATTAGTAGTAGAATGGATTTCCAAAAGAACACTATTAGTATAGAAGAGCGCCATAAAATGATTTAAACTGGTGAAACAACAAAAGGGAGGAGCTGTGGGTTTCCTATGACAACTAATTTGTTGTCTGTTCCTCCGACTCATGGTGTCTTGTAAATTTTTATTGTTTTCCTTTTTAAGCACGTGAAAGGATACAATGGACTGAACTTGTGTGATCAAAATGGTGTGTTAAGAGTAGAGGGGTTTTTTGTGTGGTTTTTTTTTTTTTTAAAGATACTTCTTTTTTTGGTTGCTAAAGATCCCATCATTGCCACCATTGTTGCTTCTGCCAGAATGGTTGAAGAGTGCCGGAAGCTTGAAGAGTTGTACATTATGTATTAAAGTTTGATCAAATGCTGTAAAAGTGCAATACTCAGGAGCTTTCACTCACTAGTGGCTTCAGTGTTAGGGTTTCTACCTTGGTACTTCTATCTTGTTTGGGTCACAGATTAGATCGCTGATTTGGGACAGCTGTACTTCAGTCTGCAGAGCACAATCAAGCAAGTAAATGCACACAGCATTTGGAGGATGAATCCACAAGGCTACAGTTAGCTAACTGGAGTAAAAGCATTACACCATGCTAATGCTTGGGTTTACTGGTGCTGATGCTTCGGTGCAATAGGATGTCACCAGCCTTAGTTGTAGTGCAAGGGATTACAACATAAGGAACAGTGATTCCTTAAGTAGATCTTCATTAATGACAGAAAATCAAAGATACTCTGGGAGGTTTGGAGCTTGAATACGGCTTAACATAGTATCTCTGGGATTTTTCCCACTCAGGTTGAGACCCAGTTTGGAGGAAGCATTGGGAGTGATTCAATCATTATTAGTAAATATAAGGTCCAATCCTGGTGTTTTATATTCCTGTAATTAGTTCTCTTTCAAATACAAGGAAATAGTTCCAGCTGCATTATATTTCCTGTTGATGTTGATGGACTTGATTTTGATTTTGAGAGGATTTTTGTCAGTAGTCAAATGTAGTTTAGCGTAGTAAATGGTGCCTCTGCAGTGCTAAGTATTGCTTCTCTGCTCCTTTGAAACTACACAGTTCAGCACTGCACAGAAATAAATTGCACTTAAACAACCAGAGTAGGGAGAGGTGCTTTTCCTGCTCACGTGGGACAGCATTGTCAGGTTGCTGAAGTGGTTAAAGGTGTTGCAGGTGCCTTAAAACCCCATTCCACACTGGCAAGGAAGTCTTTTTCATTTTACTGAAATATTTTTGAAAACAAAGATATACCTAGTTAATGAAATGGGGTTTTATCTATTTGTATAATCTACTGTGTTTAATAACTGTTTGCAGTTAAGGAAATATATTTAGCTTTCTGGTATGTGCCAAAAAATCCACAGTATTTAATTTTCTCAGGAAGTTAATGTTCCTGGGATGCATTTGTTTGTGATGAACAGATTGCTACTGCCTTCTGGGGTCTTTTTATTCATGGACTGTGTTTGGGAAGCTTTTGCTTACTTCCAGTTCTCCAGAGCCTGCAGCTGATTGCATCTCTGCTTTGCTTGTGAAAACAGATTCAAATGCTCAATTGCCCATTACTAACAGGCAACATAATTGTAGGCAGTGTTGTGCTCATAGTCTGGTAATCGGGGCCTGTTCTCTGAGGTCTTTTCTGTAAAGGGTAGGTGCCACCATGCATACATCCCCTGGTGCATGGCAGCATATTACTTTGCCCGGTGCTTATGGTGAAAACCAGCTACACGTGCACCTCCTTACAAGAACTACAGCATTTCTTTTTAGTAGTGGCTTCCTCACTCACCTGGATGAGTTTGGATCAAGGTGTACTGCTGTCACTCCAGGACGAAAAGCCCATTCTCAGGTCTCCTGCAGCTGAACAGGCTGTGCATCTTGTGTGCACAGTTAGGTAGCTACATCAGGGTTCTGGTTACGTCTGCACACACAGGCCAAGATCAGAAACCTGACTGTGTGAGCTCAGATGTTCAGACCACACTTCCCAGAGTCATGCCTCTCCAAAGATAGGCTAGCTGGTGAAACACATTCGGGTTTGGCTGTCTGCATCTCTAGCAATTTTTCTGCTTGCAAAAGAACTCTAGTTGTATAAGAACTGGAGGGGTTAGAAGAATAGAACTTACAGAACAAAATACTTATAGAACTTCTAGAACAATAGACCTCCCTTGCAGTGGTACAGAAGCAAGGCCAGCACCTGCCAGCATCGTTCATGGGATCTGGACTGTTTCTTATTCATAGTTCATCATACTTGGGTTTTTTTCACTTCAGATGGAATTTGACAATGTTCTGACTATAAAACTGTGGTTAGAGACTCCCTGCATCTTACTGCCAGAAAGCAAAAAGGAACTGTACAAGATAGGCCTTGGGAGGCGTACCTCAGCTGGGGTGTGTTGGTAGTGGGCTCTGATTTGGCCTGGGCTACTAGGAGAGGGAAGAGGGCTGGAGTCCGGGGGGTCCTACTTCACTTTTGTACTTACTTCACCTCTGTTGAAACCACAAAGCTACGTCAGTGAGGCTGCACAACAGACATCAGGCCAGGGACTGCACCATGGCAGGAGCACAGAAATTCAGTCTGATCTTACTACGGCAATCAAACCAGAGGAATGACAGTGAAGAGCTGATGTTGCTACAGAAACTCAATTAGCAGAATGACAGTGGTATAGAGATGACTTTCC
Organism: Falco rusticolus; assembly: GCF_015220075.1. NCBI lineage: Eukaryota > Metazoa > Chordata > Aves > Falconiformes > Falconidae > Falco > Falco rusticolus. Next base: position 70,464,412 of record NC_051210.1, on the reverse strand, counting down.
TATGAGATCTTCTGGCTATTGTGTGTTTAATAGACAGTGCTGGGCACTGGACCATGACCTTTGGTATTGTTAAATTGTTAGAATGGCACCAGGCATGACTTCTACCTGGGTTAACTCTCCTAAACTGTAAGTGGCTTGGGAGTTCGTACAAGAGCAGGGTAACTCCAACGGGCAGTTTGGTGGCCATGTGGGTTTGATAGCTTAGACTATCATGAGGAACACAGAGGAGGTTTTCAAGTGGCTGTGTCTTTAGTTTCTTGTGAATTTTACTAATATATATATCTATACATAGATAGATGGATAGACAGACCAATAGGTAATATAAAATATGTTTAACATTAATTTAAATGTCATATGTATGCAAATAGATATATGAAGAATTTTAAATAACATTTTTTCCCTTTTTCATTTGTACTCCCCAGAATTCCCACATGCTTGAGAAAGTGGAAGAACCACAGTTAACATACATTTTTATCGTAGTTTTCCAAAGCCAAAACTAACTGAGCGGAGGAAAGCTTAATGGCCCTGGAGGGAGTCCTAGAATATTGTTTTATTTATATTAGAAAATATTCTTTGCTGCAGTCATGGAGTTTGCAGGCTGTGCTGCACAAACATGGGTAGCCCTGTGTGGTCATGAATACATTCACTGTAGCAAGACTGTAACATTTCATAGATGATCTCTGGGGGACGCTGAAGCTGGAAATTTCAAGGGCTCAGGGACCTAATTCTCTTTTATCTTAACCCTTCTGTCCATTATTAAGAAATTGGCTGCTCTTTTCTTGATTTTAAGAGGAGGTGACACAATAAAACTGTTTTGCATCACAAGCCATTCTGAGCTGAGTTTGTTGCCACCCAGACACAGATCTCATGGTTAGGATTGAGTACCTCAGGAGCACAACCCTATGGCAGTACACTTGGAAATGGTAAACAGGCTGTTTGTGATCAGCAGTGGTGCAGCAGTTGGGATGCAGCTATTTGAGAAAGAATGTCCATCTCTTGGAAGTCTTACATATCCCTTGCATCTCCTTTTAGTCTAATTTATCTGTATTGGCTGAGCTGCCCCAGGAGTCCTCAGACAGCATGTGTACTGCTGTATATTATTTTCTATGATGCAAATGAGAATTTTGTTTCATCTTTCTTTGATCACTCAGGCTGTAAACTATGTTTTGGTAAGTTATAATTCAGGACCTTTATGTGCAGTACAACCTATATGAATGACTAATCCTAATGCTTCATGGAATGATTATAAATCAGAAACGTGTCAGTTGCTAGAGTTTTAGAAAGTCTGCTTCTGTAGTTGTTTGGTGTAAGGCTAAAAATCCAGATCCTCTCACTCATGTAAGCTCCTGCATTCAGAGATACTTTAAGTAGCTTTCTTCCACTGATGCCCATCATCTGCCATGAGTGTGCCCTCAATCCTCTTGCTGAGAGGAAGAGTCTTGTGATGTGTAAGCTTTTCTCTGCCTGAATACTAGGGTGTGTCTTGATCTACAGTTTTCAGTTTGCTTTGGGTTATTACTGGCTTCAGGACCATTCACAACAGCTGTATGGCAGATTGCTTGGACACCACTCCAGCTAAAGCAGCATTGGCCGTGAATTCTTACATTCCCCTTAATCTGTGTCATTTTGTTTAGCTGAAAATTATCAAGACCTCTCTCTATATGACCTATACTCTATTTTTAAGCCCTCCAATTCAAGCTGTGCATTTAACTGTGTTTAGGTACTATGAGTGGGTTTCACCTCCTCACCTAACTTGGCTATGTAGAAGTGAGGCATCCAGGCTTAGGTAGTAGTTAGGCTCCCTCTGTAGTCAGTATCAGATACTTAATTTAGCAGATTATTTTCTTTTGGATCTACCTTTCTAGCTACCTAGATGAAATGCCTGTATGACTACCGCAGATTTAACAGAGGAAAAAGAGGCATCTAACTCTTAATCTACTAACTCTAATAGCTCCAAAACAGACAACATTAAGATACTAACTATAACTTACAACTGGCAAAATCCTAAGAGATGCTTGATCCTCTTGACTTAGGATAGGAGGAAAAAGTGCATTTCTCTGTTGTATGTCACCTCTGTAACAGCTTCTTAAAGAAATTCTGAAAAGGAGCTTTTTGTTTCTTTCTTTCTTTCTTTTCATTTCCCAGATGGCATTATTGATATTAAGGCACAGAAGAACTGCAGGTTGGCTAAAATCTGACTAAGTTTGTGAACAGTGAAGTTATGACCCAGATCTCCCTCCAGCTCTCTTGGTCAGTTGCGCAGTCACCCCAGTCTACAGGCGGGTGCTGGGCAGCTGTGACCACATCAAAAGCTGGTGTACCACATGCCAGAGCAGGCAGCTGGAATGGGAAGCAGAGGTTGTATATCTACAGACATAAGTTGGGAACAGAAGAATTCAAGTGACAAATACAAATTATTCCAAGGAACTCTTTTTGTAAATCCTTTACCATAATTACTGATTTATGTGAATGATTATAACTGACACAATGAGAGTACTGTAGGAAATAAGTATCTAAGGAATACAATTGCTTAAAATAAACAAAAAAATCATCTTAATATTGAAATTCCTGGATGTGTTATGATGCTAAAAAAATAATCAAATTCCTGCTAAGGGGTCTTTAAATATGAATTTGATGGGAAAGGAGGATCTATTGCATCTCCAGATGGGAAGTATGAGCATCAAATGGGAAGATCGCACCTGTTTGTTCTTCAACCTCTAATGTAAGGTTCCTTCTATAAAATATGGCAAATGCATGTACTTAATTTATTAACTGTTTATAGGCATACTTGGTCAAGCCTTTAGCCTTAGTTTTTTGTTTTGGTTTATCTTAGCAGCTCTGATCTTGTTCATTGCTTAGTTCTAGCTGTGTAAGTAGTAAATTCATTCCTTCTGTCACTCCTGACTTGTGCCTGCTCCTTCTGAATCTTCTTCCATTGGCATCTCTTTCTGGCCTTAGACTAAAAGCATTAATTTACACAGCATTTGACAAAATATTTCCAGAAGTCTGTTAGCATTATTGTCTTCCCCTCCAATGAACTCAGCACTTGTTTGTACAGCACGTACTGCATAAAGTCTAAAAGGTGTTGAATATGAAGGCTCCTTTGGTTTCCAGAATATATCTGTATCATTGTATCTAATCAGAGTTGTCTTTCTCATGCCAGGCTGGTTAAAACTGAATTGTCACAGAGCTCAGTGAAAACTAGTTGTTTTTGCACGTGCATCTTTTGTAGCTGTTTTTATAAAACTGGCTTCTGGATTGTTTGGAAGGCGGTCCCAAGTATCTCCAAAGAAGGAAAGCATTACAAAAAGTAGAGATGAATACAAATATTAATGTTGCCATTGCCTGTTTAGAAGCCATAGTATTTGACAGCATCTGGGAGAAGTTTCCTGAGTGCCTATATAGTACAGGCTGCAGATTCTAAACTGGAAATTTTGTGAAAGCTGAAAGAAGTTGCTGTAATATTTTTAAGTATTTTGAGGACATCATATTGGGATCTAATTTGTGCCTTCTCGGAATGAGAGTACATTTAACTCCAGCTACGCTAAAAAATTTATGAAAGTGTCCTCTTGCTAATCCAGCGCTTCCAGTTCATGTCAGCATTGGTTACACTGCAGTGTTTGACACACCTGCACCAACTTTAAACCTGTTGAGGGAACTAGGTAAGTACAGAGACTATTTGGCCAGGCACAGTTTTGCTACTGAGATTTTGTTGCCAGCTATAGCTGAGGTGTAAATTCAAGTCCGGCTCGAGGATAATTTCAGAAGATGCAGTCAGCTTAGCAAAGGTCACCTGGGAGGAGAGGGGAGACTGCTGTTTAAGCAATAGAGCTGACACAACAGCTATAACACACTTCCCAGTAGCTGAACTGGAAATGCTGTCCTCTACTTTTAGCATTACAAAAGGTTAACCTGCCTTGTTGTGAAAATCCTTTTGACTAGCATGGCTAATCTATTGAGTTTCCACAGCCAACTAACACAGCCATGTGGCATGGCCCACAGCCAATGCCTTTGACCCTCCTGTCTGAGTGACCAGTTGCCCATTGATTAGGGGATGAATTTATTCAAGTTCAGTCTTATTCCTGTAGGTCCTGTAGCAAGCTTGACTATGTGTGAACATATGTGTAAACACATATGTATATACGCATCTGCTTTTAGCGAAGACATCCTCTAAATTCCCTGTAGAACTGGAAGTCAGCCTTCATTTTAAATATTGTGAGGTTAAGCCCTCTCTCCCCTATCCTGTCTCCTCACCCTGAAAAAAACCTGTACATTCCTACATTACATCAGCATTTAGGATTCCCAGAATAATGAATAACAATTGTATCAGATTGTCTGAGTGCAGCTCATGCCAAATTTGTGCAACAATTAGAAATGCAAAACCAAATGTTGTCACGTTTCTAGTATGAAAACAATGTAGAATGATGGGAGAAAAGTGTCCACTCTGAGCTTTGCTTTGCAAAAAACCCCTCAAAACCTCTAGCCCCAAACACTTAATCCTGCTGAATTTTTTAAGCACACACTCAATCCCATGCGTGTGAATAAACCGATTGGTTTTGGAAAATACATAAATGGACTTTAAGCATTTGCTTAAATGGTTTGCTGGAGGTATCATTAGGGATCTACAAGACAGAGCCCTTTCTATCTGTCTGTCAGATCTCTCAATGGCATTTTTAAGAGCAGCTCACTAAAATTTTATGTCAAAGCTGATCCAGAATGGATACAAATTGCAGAGATTTTAGGTAGAGAAGATGCATGGTAAGGGTGCACAGAAATCTGTTAGTTTCCTGAGACGTAATATCCTTTCGAAGTATTGAAACAAAGCTATTTGATGGATGATCAATTTACTTGAAACACAGTAGCCTGGCCCATCCAGAGAGGTGATATCCTTGAATAACTTTTGACAGCACTCCCAACTGTTCTTTGAACAGGCAGAGAGAAGTATGTCAGATGCTGTGGTTTTGCTCATGTTGAGCCTCCTCCAAGATACCACTTATGGGCTTCTGAGTCAGTGAGGCCCTTGCTCCCTACAGGGTATGGTGAGAGCACAACGCACTCAGGCCTCCAAAGTCACTCGTTCAGGGAGGAACTGCATTTGTGGTAATCAGGATAGCAGAGGGAAAGACAAAGGAAGTAGCTTAAGGAATTAATCTGAAAAAAAACTCATAGTTTAGGGGTTTTGTTTGGTTTGTTGGTTTTGGTTTTTGGTTTTTTGTTGTTGTTTTTTTTCCCGTTTGTTTGTTTCTTTAGGGTTTTTTGTAGTCAAGGAAAAGGAAGGAAACAATGTAAGCATCCAAAGAGGTGTGCATAGGGTATGTCAAATGTGCTGAGCCCTGATGTAGGTAGCAGTTTTAATTCACTGATGAAACTCCCCTACGTTCATTTTTATCAGAACACTGACTAGGATAAAATCATAACACAGATTCCTTACTTGTTGGGTTTTTTTCATATGTCCTTCAACCAGTACAAGGGGTCCAGTCCCTGAAGTCAAATGACATGTCAAATTCATAAGAACAATCCATGACATTCCAAGAAATATTGTTGCAAGGTTAACTCACATTTTATTGCTTTGAAGAGAGAGAGACTACAGAAAAAAAAAAAAACAAAAACAAACAAAAAAACCAAACCAAAACAAAAATGGGCAGAATGGGCAGACACAGATTTGCTTTACAAAGACTGATGATGCCAGTTAAAAAAAAAAAAAAAAAAAAAAAAGAGTAAATCACACTACTCCCTCTACTCCACCATCTCTCCAAATAAGATAAAGGGGGAATACAATCAGTTTATTTCCTGAAGGCTTTTAATGTTCTGCTTTTTCAATAAGGACTCTGATTTTTGTCATGCAGTACATTTTCTAACAACAGCAAAAGGGAAAGAAGACATACTGTACCAGGATGGTACTGTGCTAGCCCCACACCTTTATTTCTTTATGCATGTTTTATAGGTACCTGGGTGATACAGTCGTACTGACAGCATGGTTGTGGGTCTGACAGAGAAAGCTCCAAACACGTTATGGAGTTATGTAAATCAAAAGTAATATATTGTAGATTAACATGAAGTCTAAAGGCAATCTGTTATTTAGCCCTGTTTTACAGTCTGAGTTCAAGTGAATTACTGGTTATACATAATGTGCTAGGAAAGAAGTATTACAAATGTCTATTACACTATGTCAGTTCAAAACGTGTTGGAGTTCAGTAGCATAGAGCACTTGCCAGATTAAGATGCTAGTTAATTTTGTCAAAGAATATTGATAAGGAAGGTAATGAAGGAGAGACCAAATCTCAACAGTTCCACTCGAGAGTGCTGTTCACAAGTGGAGTTCTATTAAGGTCACTCTCAGATGTGGAATCCAGTGTTTCTATGTGAGAAAAAATACATCTTTAAGGTTTGGCTGAGATGACCGTATAAAAATTAAATGATGGCAAATGCCAGCTGTCAGTGTTTCATACAGAGAAATCCTAGTAGCATAACCTTTCTATAGGAAGAACATATAAAGTACCACAGAGGATTAAGGAAGAGAAACCTGAAATGAAAGCAAAATTCCATGAATAGCCCCTTCAGTCAGAGATTACAATAAAATGTCAACTGGCTTAATGGGGCAGGTCATCTACCACTTCCAGTAAATGTCCTAATTAAATTTGTTCTCTGCAGAGAAGCATTCTTGTTCAGGGGTCACTACAGCAAACTGAACAATCTACCTGAATTGAATTGCTACTACTTAATTATGCTCTTCTGGAAGGTGCATAGTTCTAAGTAAATATGTGGACCTCATTGCACAGCATTCACATAAATCACCTCAAGGGTATATGAGGAATGATTTAAAAGTATATAATCCCCTTCCTCCATAACCTCATGTTTGATTTCCTAGCTAGAATTTGGGAAGTATTGAACATAGCATCTGTAAATATGAGCTGCGATTTAAAAATTGGTGGGAATCAGTTACGATTTTCTGCCTCTCTAGCTTTTTTCCTGTAGACATTCAAGTGAAAGACTTTTGCTAGAGCAAACAAGAATTTTAAATAATATATTTTGAACTGCCTAATGGGTAACTGTACTGGGTTCAAATATTTCCCCAGCTGGCTTCCAGTCCCAGTTTTAGGCCTTCTGGCTCTTAGCCACGTGGTCCAAGCCACCCAATTTGCCCCAGTCCTTTCCATTTTTTCCCCCTATTCTTGCTAGCCCTGCTTCTAGCCTTTGGGTCTTGTCTCTTCAGGTTAAAATGTGTGCTGCAAGGATAGCGGGTGGTAAGGTGGTAAGTACACATATGCTCATGTGTAGCATAGGCTCATTTTTTCCTGTCTTTTAGATTGCTCTGAAGGTCACCTAAAGCCTGAATGTTACTTTGCTTCCTGGCAATATGGATATCAAATGTGTTGGACAATCATTAATATAATCAAAAGTCCAGTTGCCATTGCAAGTCCAAGGCACTTAGTACCTTAGGTGCCTGACGGTTACTTAAAAGTATAGTCAATAACTTTTCAGTCCCATTACGTGTAATGCTGTAAAACAGCAGCATGAAAATAATCCCTTTTCTCAACTTTTCCTTCCATTGCCTCTTGTTCAGCAGATCAACATGCCTTAGAATATGTCCTGCTGACCCGTTTATCTGTTTTGCAGCAGTGGATATATTTTTAAGCACCTGGAGAACAGGAGCAGAATCTGAATCCTGTATTTCTGCAGGGCAGGACAGCTCAGCTGAAAGATCCAACAAACACCCAGTGACTAGTGGATTGGGGTGTGTGCTGGGGACAGGCAGGCCAGTGGGTCCTCTGCAGTTGCTGCCTGACAGCTGAGCAGATCAGCTGAAGAAATTGGAACCAGTCAGAGCTCAGGGAGGAGGTTATAAATCTGGGGGCTGATATCAAACCTATGGGCTGATTAATTGGGATGTGGCTGCTGAGGAACTGGTGCTCTACTGGCTTTGGTGGCAGGCTGCTGTTTTTTCAGTCCACTTGGAAAGCTGAGGAGGTAGTTTCTGTTTGCTCTGTGAGTCTTGTGCCAAGCAGCTGTTAGCACTCTCCTCAAGCCCGGAGTATCCAGGTAGGTGTTTGGAGGCCGTGTTGTAGGAAGAGAAAGCTGGAAAGGACCAGTTGGGCTGTCTAAAACTGCAGGTGCTGCCTTACAGGCAGTCTTACTTAAACTCCCTGATCTTAGTCTTAAATGTAGGGAGCTTTTCTGCTTCTGCTCCTCTTGTTGGAAAGCTGCTTAATTGTTTTGGGGGATGGAAAGTAGAGGAAGCCACACCTGTGTGCTTGTGTGAGTGTCAGCTTCTGCAGGTGCAGAGGTGGGTATTGAAGTTGTATTGCCAATTGACCAGCTTGCTCAAAATAAGCAAGATCACAATGGAAATGTTTGCTCTAAGTATTTTGTTCACTAAGTTGTATGGTTCTTTTTCTGAAGGTGATGCAATTCTTCCTGCTGCTTTCATATAGAGATTTACATATCATACCTCTAAGGCTGCAATACAGGAAGATGTTTCTTCTCTGTTCTTTAAAGTTCAAACAATACAGACATAATCTTCCTTCTTTTGTGTGGATTGGGTCCCATATGACATTTTAAATCATGTATTTTACACTTGCTAAGTTTTAATTTAAAACATTTTCAAATTATCTCAAAGCCTAAAGATAAATGAATAAATAATGACATCCTCCCCCAAACCAACAAACAACTAATGTGTTTACAAACTTTTAAGAAACTTCCTATATCTAGGGCTGTGCATGAATGGTTGCAGGACACGTGCCTGACTTCAGCTGAGCTCAGACAGACACAGAACTGAGCCCAGGCTGTCTACTGGTTATCAGCAATATCAACCTCAAATGTGATTATGCCATGATGTTTATGACAATGTATTTTTGTAAAGCCAGCAGATAGTTTTGATGCATAGTTCTAACTGATCTCCTTCTCCCAGCTCTGTTAACTGGCTACTTTTAAACAAAATGAAATTACTTTGTGATTTAAGGAAGTGAGATTTGGAGTCCTAGTGTGCTTCTACTTAGCTTAGTGAATGGACATGTGTCTTTTTCCACTCATAATGCAAGAACAGTGATTAAAAAAAGTATTTTGAATGTTTGGATGCCAAAAAGGAAATTTCTATTTTGCCAAGTTTCAATTTGGTTGAATTTGGATGGCTGAATAGCTAAGTCCCTACTGGGAAACACACGGGTATTATCAAGAGATCAAAACCAACCTTAACCACAGCAGCATCCTTTAGCAATTCTGTAGCTGCTGTATAAATGACCTCACAAGGCCAGCTAGCACATGTCATATGGTCTCCTCTCAGTGTCTTGTCCTCTGCTGCCCTTTTACTGCATTTCTTCTTAGCAAGCAGCGTGGTTGCTACTTAGCTCCCCTGTGCAATGTGTTTCCCTGCTGATATGGAAGAGGGACATACTCTCTAGCTTTTTTACCTCCTGCCTCCCACTAGAACCAACAAGAGAATTAGGATACAGGAAACCCTGGTGAGTGGGTTGCATTGGCACTTTTGTGCGGCTTTTGCCATACTCTCCTTCTACCTGCCAGGCTGGCTCCCAGGCTGCAATGTCCAAGGTTTTCTTCTCATGCCTGGGGCTGCAGCCAGCGGTTGCTCACCTGGAGCCTCTCAGGGCAGGCCCCTCTTGTGCTCACTTGCCCAGATCACATATGTAGTCTTTTTTGTAATTTATAATTTAGCAGTGTATGTGGCTTGTCATCAGGCATCAGCCAAGGAAACAATGCAGGAATCTCTGTTGTTAATACTTTTCTTGCTTCTTTCTATATGACGCTTTAAAGTACACTTGGGTTTGTTTGAGCTTTTTAGGTGTTACTTTCATTGCTGCCAAGAGGTTTACAGTTTTCATGCTGACTAGCTGAATTTTTGACATATTGCTCTAAGCTGGCAAATGTCTGATCAACAGTTGCCTAGATGCAAGAAGACACTGATCTTACAATGTATAATTCTATGCATTCATAGCAAACACAGTTGTTTAAGAACATTTCTCAGAGTTACAGTAATACTGCCTGTCAACAGGCAGACTGAGCTGCACTAGGATTCATTTACAGCACAATGAACTTGGAGGTGTTTCCAGTAAAGTTTAACCCTTGACTTAGTTAAACAATATTTTCTTTACATGCTTTGGTATAAGCATTATTTAGAAATGAAGCAATGTCCATTTTTGCTAGCTAAGATGCTCCCCTACTGCTTTAGATGAAGATATGTAAATAAACTTTAATGTAGTTAACTAAATGTAACTTGAGTAGACCTTGGTGTAGTGGTTGTGTGTCACATGCTTTGAATTTAGAAGTGGAGGTGATAAGATGTGGGCTTACGTGTTTGGTTTTGTACACTCATGAGGTTTTACCAATATGTCTGATTCATACTAGTATTCCCTGTCACCTCAGAGAGCAAAGCCCTTACTGTAAAACTTCTATAAATAAATCAGTTCCAGCTCCCTCCTTATTTGTGAAGGGAACAAATGTTGTGTGACTGTTTCCCATTTTACAGCTTAGCGACAAAAAAGAGAGTGCAACTGCCAAAAGGGTAGGGCCAGGTTGCCAAGAGGCTTTTCATCCCTCCTTCCTTGTCCCAGCCTTTGTGCTGATTAGCCAGGGAGAAGGAGGAGGCATCTTCCTCCAGGCAACTCGCTGCAGATGTTCTACTTAGCTTTATACGACACAGGTAAATGCAAGCCATACTTCATGAAAAGGCTTTGTTTTTCCTTCCACCTATTGTGAAATAAATAGGAGAGATGAATAGTCATGGCACAGCAACAAACGCTGGGAAGGCTGGATGGATGGGTGTGATATGTTCCCTTCTTGGCTGTGGAATGAGTCTTAGCGCTGGAGCGTATAGTCAGGCAGAAACCAGGGAGTCATCCTATGGGATGACTCTTCTGTCAAAACATTTGGGGTCATCCCAATGCCAGCTGGGGTTTTGTGTGTGACACAGAGGCTCTTACCCAGGTAGTCCCAGTCAAGAGCAAATCCTTCACCTTGCCCTATTTTGGACCCTGCCCCCTGGCACTTTCAAGGGCACCAAAAGGCACAAACACAAGATTGACTGGAATGGGATTATTTATGAGAAACAACATTGTAATTTTTCAGAAGTCCTAACTGGAAGTTGAAAATTGTTTTTAAAAAATTGAATATCATATTGGGGAGATACTAAAAAGATGGCTCCCCATCTGCCTACCTGGGGAGCTGGGCTCAGTTCACTTGCCGTTTGTAGTATGAAATGGAGCTGGTAGGTGCATCCATGCCAGCCAGAACAGAAACACAAATACATTGATTAGTATTTTTTTTTTCCTCAAAATCTTTTCCACAGTATTTTTGGTATTTTACTTTTTTTCCTATGATTCAGGGTATTTTTTATTATAGTAGGGGTATTCCAGTTCCTTGGCAGTGCTAATACAAACTCCAATTCCTAAAAGAAGTGTTACAGGGAAACTCTGTAGGAGATTCCATAAAAGTTTCTTTCTCTGCAAACTCATTCTTTACTTGATCTGGCTTCTCTTAACTTTGTCATTGCTACAGCTTGCTGAATCTGTGAGCCTTCGTAATGGTGCCTGTCTCCTGCTGAGGCTTCTTTAGGTTAATTCTGAAGATTTTTTAATGCACGTGTTTGGATTTTCTATCTAGTAAAAACACCTGCTTAGCAAACCACATAAAAAGACACAATGGACTCAGCTATGCAGCAAACTATCAGGTCATAGTCATTATCTTTGGCCCATTAAAAATCCATGTTTACAATGAAATAATATATTGCAAACTATTACACTTTTCTAATGGTAACAGAATATCTGAGTGACATTACCAATCTTTGTATTTACTTTTGCTTTTTCTATTTTGGAAAAGAGTTGAGTATCCTTGGCGTTCTTATCTGAAAACAGAAAGTGAAAACAATGGATTTCTTGAACACTTTTCTGCAATTTACAGAAAAATGAAGTTCAACTGAATTTAAGTATTCAGTTGAAATCTCTCAATGAAAGTCACTGCTAGTATGCAGTCATCAGTTCTACCCTAGGGAATAAAACTCTGATCTTGTCAACAAGATTAATTGTGAGTGTAAGCAGGTTTCATTGATTTCTTAATTTTCAAATGAAAATGGGTAAGAATATTGAACGGCTCTGCTTATAAAACCAGCTACCTAGCTCCCTCTTGAGTCAAGATCTCTGTGCTCAGGACAAAGTGAAATACTTGTCTTTGTTTTGGAGAATATATTTAAAATTTGCTGGATTTATTTTGTATCTACTGATGCACAAATTACATCAGAATCTCTGCCCTGTTACTTTGTAGGTCTCAAAGTGATGCTTCTCTGCAGCGGATACACATTTTAATTTTAGTTCTTTGGTTTTACATATCGTGGGCTGAAATGTGTCCATTCTTATGAACTTTATTTTCTCACATGCTAGTTTATATAAAAACAATACTCTGAAACACAAAATCAGGGGGCCAAATGTTCAAACCCACAACAAACAGTATAAAATGTGGTGGAAAATATCTTTTGCAGAGTTCCCCCTATTTTTGTAACAAAATGTCCATATTTTAGATCGTGAGTTACATGCTGAGTATCTGCTAGTGATATATGGCCAGGCTTGTAGGAAGTACAGTGTATCAGTGCTGCGTGCCTGTTGTTTCTCTACACAGGGGACACGTTGGTGTGGTTTAACCCCGGCTGGCGGCCAAGCCCCAGCAGCCGCTCGCTCACTCCCCGCTAGTGGGGTGGGGGAGAGAATCGGAAAAGGGAGAAAACTCGTGGTTTGAGATAAAGACAGTTTAATAGGTAAAGCAAAAGCCACGCACACAAGCAAAGCAAAACAAGGAATTCATTCACTGCTTACCATCCACAGGCTGGTGTTCAGCCATCTCCAGAACACCTGCCCTGGTGACCTGGGAAGGCAAACGCCATCACTCCAAATGTCCCTCATCTCCCTTTGTTCTCCCCCCAGCTTTATATGCTGACCCTGACATCGTGCGGTCTGGAATACCCCCGTGGTCAGCTGGGGGCAGCTGTCCGGGCTGTGCCCCCTCCCAATACCCCTGTGCCCCCCCAGCCCCTCGCTGGTGGGGTGGGGTGAGAGGCAGAACAGGCCTTGGCTCGGGGTGAGCGCTGCGCAGCTGTAATGCAGACAGCCCCGCGTTACCAGCGCTGTTTCCAGCACAAATCCGTAACACAGCCCCACACCAGCTTCTGTGAAGGAAATCAACTCTGTCCCAGCCAAAACCAGCAAAACTGCGCAGAATGAAAATCATACCTTGATTGTCTAATAGTGGGTAATGCACGCAAATTAAAAAAGCAGCACTGTTTTTCCCTGCTTGCAAGAGGAAGGGATTAATTAGTGAAAGGCATCTCCTGGGGCACTAGAAAGACTGAGGGGAGCTGGGCAGTAGCTCAGACTTGCCTGCTGCATTACCTCACAGGTGCTGTTGGAGTGTGGAAGGAACACCTCCTGGCCACTGCCGCCTTCATTCCCTCTGGAGAAAGTGAACCTTAAACCAAGGCTTCAAGGACTTCCAAGATATCTTCTTTTGCTTTGCTTGTGCTTTGCAGGGTTTTACTTTGCCTGTTCCTCCCTGCTAGATTTCCCACTTCCATCTGGTTCTGGCAGCCTCCAAGGGGCTGTGAAGGGCTTCTGTGGTATGGGCCAACTGAATCCAGAGGGGATTTTCTGCCTTTGGAGCCTGTGCAAGACACAGTGCTGCTTTCCCAAGGAAGTGTGAGGGGAACAGCTCCACATGGTCAACATTTCCCACACTTGCTGCACGATGAGGAGAGCCTTGAGAGGTGGGACATAAAGATCCCACCCCTCTAGTAGACCACTGGCTACTTTTTGGTGTTCAGCCCTGACTAAACATCTTAGGAAGAAGCCTGGTGTTAATTACGTGCTGTGCCTGGATCCCTGTCCAGGCTTGTTTGAGACAGGCTGTGTTCTGCCTGTGAGAAGAAATGTCGTGTTGGGAAGGTACTGGGCTCAGCCTATTTTCCAGACAGCAGAATCCACTATTTTTCTGTTTGAATTGTTTGCTTATTTAAGATTCTTCTTGTAAATATTATTCCCCAGGGAAAGGGCCTTTTTTTCCCCTGTTAAATCTTACCACCAGCTACTAGTCTGCCCTATAAATGTAATCTGTATATAAAATAAAAACAGGACCAGATGGGGCAGACACATCAGTGTTTTAGTCCATATTTCTCTCTTGTGACGGTTTTTGCCTAGTAAAGCTTAATGACCTAATGTCTTCTGGGGAGGTTACGCTGTAGTGGTATTGTACCTGCATAAATCTTTTCCTCATTCATTTTACAGTATGGAAGTAATGAGGACTGTTAACAGGAGATATGGCTCTGGCAAGATTTTTATTCAGCTTTAATTGCTCTGAAATTTGAAATCTAGAATGGCTTTTGTTCTTTATTAGTATAATGGTGCTCTTACAGCTGGTAAGAATAAAGATGGCTGGTCCTGCAAACATTGTCCTGATGATTTCTATGCTAATTAACTTGTGCTCTGTTACTGTCCTGTCAAGTGATTGTTATGAATTATTTTTGACTGCATTTAAAGAAATATTAACCGCATGCATTTAAATACACAGAAGTTTGGGTAGTAGAAAGCTGTATACCTTTGCACTTCCTGTGTGTATTATGCTCTATATGTAATATAAGCAGAAATGTATTAATGAACACAGTTAAGTGGATATAAAGAATGCTATGTTGTACAGCTGAAAGAAAGTGGGTCTGAGAAGCTTAGTTTTTAAATTCTTTTCTTTTGAATATTTATCTTTATATGTTAATTCCTGTGCATTGAATTCTGGAAGTTCCTTTCCTGGCACAAAAATGTTCCTGGGTGTGAAAATACATATATCTCATGTATCCAGCAAAAGAGGATCCTGTTTCTTACAGACCTTCCAAACCCTAATGTAATAATTTCTTCAAAAATCAAAGGTACCTCTGAGTGTATATGAGTACACTTATGAAGTCAACACACATTCAGATGGCTTTGATTAATTCTGCAAATGATAGTTGTTTTCAGAAAATGCTTTTGAGTATTCTGTTAAGTAAAAATAGTCTGAGTGTGGTCACTTGTGTTTTGCAGGGCTGTTAAGTTTTAGTTATCAGGGATTAGTTTCTAGCTTTTATTGTTTCTTATCTGTGGCAGTCATGCCTGCTGTTCTGAATTTATTTTTATTTCCTTCTTATATTACATTTTGTTGACAACTTGTTAGATTTTTCATTTCTAAGTAAAGCTTTCAGTCTCATGCTTTCAGCAAATAAATTTTAAAAGTATATTGGTTTTAATGATCTCACTCACTTGGGGAGTTGTTGTGTTCTCGAAATGATTTGTGTGGTCTAACTGAACTGGTGTAACTATATTTAATACTAACTTGATTACCTGTTCTGTGCTGTTTTGCAGATAGATCGTACACTCAAATGTACCCACATGCTTCCAGGGACTCCACATGCTCCCATTGACTGTGGTAAGATTTGCAAGCAATGTATCTAATTGTACTTTTCATTATGTAGCCAATAGGCATGTAAGTTAATTGCACGGACTTGCTTTTGTTTTAAGGATATGATAAAAATTGATTTTCTCTCCTTCTGACACTCAGTAATTGGGCAGCACAAAACTGCTTCAACAGAGATGAATGTCCAATGTTTTCAGTCACCAGCATTCCCACTACTTTAACAGTGGAACGAATTTTTGGCATGATGTATAGTTAGTTAGGTGATATGTTAGGTGATATATTTAGGCTTGCAGATAGAGTCTTACTCCTCCCTCTTTGAAGTGTACTCTTAGTAAAGCTGTGGGTTTGTGCAATACATGGTTTGCAAGTTACTGTTCTTTCCCCCCTCTTTTCTCTCCTCACCTTGAAAAGCCCAGACTGGCTGGCAGTTAGCAGCAACAGAAAGGAAGTGCATTTGGTCCTGTGGGCACCTCTCTACCTGATTGATATAAATATACATTAGAACAGTTCTCAGAAATTGCTTTGGGGCTCACTGAAAGCAATCAAGTTAAAAGCATAGATTGCTCATAAAAATATCTCACATACCCCATTAAACAGTCAGTGTACCATATTTTTCTGGCTCTTCCTTCCTGTGAGGATGCCTTGACCTGTTCACTGGCTTAGCCATGTAAGCTTTTTCTCTGTTAGCCCACCTTTCTCAGCACCTCAGTGTACTGCCGTTCTCCAAGTCTGGCCAGTTTGCTACAGCTCCCCTGTAGCAAGCAGCCTCCACTTGCCATAGGCAAAGCTGATGTACTCTGTGTGACTCTGTATCCATGTGGCAGGAGGTCTACATTGTCAATGTTTATTGCTCTTGGCAGATTACATACAGATATGGAAATTAGATTATTTGATGATGATTAGTCATAGCAAATGGCATGCATGTTGGCTACTTGTGACTTGGTACACTTTCCAGCTTCTTTGAGCTGCCTGATCCAACACGGTAAGAAGTAATGCTACCTAACTCCTCTAGCTTGGAGCTGTGCTTCAAACTATGTACATGTACAGAACTTTAAGATTTCTGTCAAATTTAGGTGTAGCAAATGACAAAGTTACTTCCCCCAGATGTCTGTCCCATTAGCTTGTTGGAGATATTTGCCCACTGCAGTAAGGCCAGCAAAAAACTATCCATAACTGTGGGGACACATTTACAACTGGGACACCTTTAAGTGACTCCTACAAGACTGAGCATTTGCAGCAGGGAAAGCACCATAGTTCCTTGGGAAACAAAAGCACAGGGAGTGGGCTGTGGACCAGTGTTACACATTCTGCTGATTTGCAATTGGTTTGCAGGTTGTTTTCCAGATGGCTATGCCAGGGGCAAACAAACATGGCTCCGATCTTCTAGTTAATGTGGAAGATCCGGGGTATGTTTTTGCTATCTATCTCTGCTTAAGCATGGAAGATTGTAAGAGAAGATCTGAATGGCATTCATAACGTTCATCATAGGGCAGCTTAAGAAAAAGCAAGAAGAACTAAATCCAGACTTTTGGGGGTCCATGTTGATCTCACAAAGCTAGCAGAGAAGATCATATGGAAACTATTAGCAGACTGCTACGAAACCTCCAGCCAGGTGATTGATTGCATCTATGGCTCGGGATGGCTACAGTGACTGAAGATGATGGGCATCCAAGTATTTCCTGTTCCTTGCAGTCACAAGGGGTCGTGTTCCAGCCTCTCTTGGTTTAGGTGTGTATACACCTCCCAGTTGGATAAAGAAACTGCAAAGCTGTGGGATCAGCTGTCAGTACACAGGGGAAGGGGAGTCAGTGCATGTAATTGAAGGAGGTAGCTATGATGACTAATTAATGACATTTTCCCCTCTAAGTCAGGTAAAATTAAAACTGTGGTTTTAGTTAAACCTGGGTGCAATCAGAGAAGATGGTCATTTGGATCATGAGTTTGGATCAGCTTCTCTTGATGTTAGCAACCAGTGGAAAACTTTGGAACTGAAATCATATGTTGGAAGATTTTCAGAGCTGGGGTTTGGGTTTGTGCATTTGTTTGGGTGAAGGTCATTGCTGAGTTTTGAGAGGTGATGTGACCAAAACAATAATAACTTATTGTCTAAGGCATTGTTAGTGATCTTTGAGGTCTCTGCAGTCCTATTGTCCCTGATGGACAGACTGATGTTGAAAACCATCTGTCCTCATGTTACTAATATCCAAGATGTGTTATTTTGGTCACTGAAGTCCTGTGAAGTGGCTGCATGGGCTGTGTGGCTGAACATGGTAAAACATACTCAGAGACATTACTGAAGAAAGTCCTAACTGGCATATCCAAAAGAAAGTTTGAGTGGAGTGAGCTGGATTTAAAAAACTGTCTCAATTACTTTTTTTCACAAATAGACTTGCATAACCTAGAAGCTAGGTGTTTGCTGATTTGTGTCTCAAAGTAACTAATGTTTGGGAATAAGCTGTGGCAGACATACTGACTTTCATGCTAAGTCATGGGCTGTAGTGGGAGAAATTAGGGAAAAAGGATAAACAGTGTTATAAACAGAATACGTGATGGTCTGTTATGCTACATATTCTTACTGGCATGTATTGGTGTGATGCTATTAATCATAAACAGTAGACTTACCTGTGAGTTGTGGTTTTTGAGCCAAATGACTGGCCAAAACTTTTTTGCCACATGCTATTAAGTTTTAGGAAAGCTGAGTGAGTCACACCCATGAGCTGGAGAGCCCTGTGATAAACTATGCTTTTGAAGTGGCTTGCTGTGTGCTAATACACCAGTTGTCTAAATTGCTTTTGAAAGGTGTCATGTTAAAACAAAAAAACCATAAACCCAAGCCAATAATCTGTTTGTCCTCAAAATGTGACCTACTAAGCCAAAATCATACCCATGTATGGCAAACAATAATGGGTTATGAGAGGGGAGTTTGACACTCATTACAACTGGAGATGGAAACAATATGCAGTCAAAAATCCAAGAGGGCACATTTCCAATAGTATTAAAGTACTTGTTCCTAGACACAGTAGATCATGAGATATTGGATCTTAATCTCCTAGCATTCCTATATGCAAGAACACTATTTCAAGACATTAGAAAGCTTTGAGAATGTTTTAATGATTGTTCTCCTTTCACTGACATTATTTCTGGCTGATTTCTTAAAAGCACTCTCAGGCAGTTGTTTAAATAGTTGTCCTTCAGCATGAGCGTATACAGTAAATAGTGGTAGGCTTTTTGAGGAAGCCTTAACTTGTCAGTACAGATACCATGACTAAAATGTAGTCTCTTCCCTACTTCTGCCAGTTAAAATGCTTTCTTTCATGCCCACTTACCATGCGTCTCCATGGCTGTCTAAAAATTGTGTCTTCTGCAGCTAATGTGCTCACTTCAGTGTAACAGTGGCATCTGGCTAATGTATCACAGCCACCAACCATGCTCAGGTTATGAAGATGCTTTGGGCCTTGTACTTCTTAGCAGGTGGCTGGGAGGGCAAGGGTACCACTAAAAAGCCTCTCCTAAGTATAAGACTTGGACTTGGCATTATTGCCCATATTTTATGTTTGCATCGGCTGGGGCTGTGAGTACGGCTGTTTTCTGATTGAAGCAGAATTTGTAAGACTTGTGTGTGCTGCCTCTGGAAGCCTTGGCTTGCTTGGCTGTTCCTGAGCTATCAGCAGAAGTCATGTGTAGACATACTGTGGGTTCTGGACAGTCCTCCCTAAGACCTGTCCTGCTACAGCTTAACTTCTGTACATGCCCCTACTAGCCTGGGTATATATATCTCCCCTGCAGCAAAGCTGAGGTCACGGCTCCAGACTGCAAGAAAGATACACTGGTGCTCAAATACAGAGTAGCGTAACTGTCCTTGGCTCCAGCTTTTACAGGGCTACTCACTGCTCAGGACATTTGGAGCTTGTTTTCTCAGCCAGTCTAGATGATTTAAACAGGTTTGGCAGCCAGGCAACCTTGAAATCCCTGAAGTCAAATTTTATTTTACCTTGAGAGAGATTGTGAAAATAAAGCACAACTGATGGAGCAATGGAAATCTTTCAAAGGAAGACACATGTTCCTCTTGAAGTGATGCATCCTATCAACAAATTCTTTGCTATTTCTAGGCCAGGATGCTTCAGAGCTGCAGACTGTGTCCATATCTTACAATACAGTTCATAACTTACACTGTCTTAGTCTTAGGAGTTATTTTCAAGGTTGTTTGGGTGAATAAAAGCTTAAGCATGTGAAGAAATTACCCCAGATTATCAAGTTTAGCTTATCCATTGGTTATCTACTGATGTCAAAATGGTACCATTAGTTTCATTTGCAAAGGTGTCTGAGTACCTGTGTGGGCTAAAGGAGCTCAGAGACAGTGGCAATGGCTGTCTGTGTAGTGCAGTCCAGAGGTTTTTCTGAAAATGGTGATGTACGCCTGAATGCTAGTAAGTGATCTTCATAGTTTCATAAGTGTGTATACATTTTGTCACACTTGTGAATGAACTAAGCTGTTGGAGAAAATGAGTGTGAAATTTAGATCAAGCTGGCTTGCAGCCCTACCTTGCTTGTCTGTTGTTCTGAAAACAGAAATGCAACACCTGTGAGGCCAGACAATGGTGGGACAGGGTAGTGTTGACCGTGGCAATGTTCTTCTGCAGGTCTCATGTCCAGGGAATGGCAGATGCCGTTTGAAGATGACCTCTTGTTGCCTGATCTCAGTTTCCATCTGCTTAAACAGATGGCAGTCTGGCAGGGAGGGCACCAGTGATTTTAATTCATGCACAGGTTGCCACTGCCTGACCTGCATTTACTGCAGTGATGAAGACTGGCTTCTGTGAGATGAAAAACCTACCTACCACTTCCTCCCCCTCAGTAGTGCTGGTGCCTAAACCACTGAGGATGTTAAATCAGTGATTTCTTTTCAGTAGAATGATCCCAAGACATGTTACAGGCACAGTGGTGAGTTGCTTTGGTACAGTCCTCCTTAGATATGTGGTAGCAAATCCTGCATTTGCAACCTTCCCATGAGCTGGTGGGCTTTGCCTGCTTCTGGAAGACATAGAGCAAAAAGTGTCTATATCCAGCTGCCTTTGTATTTCCCAGGGATGATACAAGCAGTAAATTTTACAATACCCTAAATTAATCCAAGAAAGGTTCACTTCATTGAATTTTAGAGGCCGTGAAATTGCTAGGCATTATTTAAACATATGTGATACTTCAGAAGTGTGCACTGACAGGAGCTGATCCATCTAGGAACCGCTATATTAACGGCAACTTCCAAAGGTGCAGATCTGGTGTGAGAAAGTGCAGGACCGTTGCATGCTAGGTAAGCTCTCATTTTTATACACCAAATTCTTTTTACTGAAAACAAAATAGTCTGACACCCACACAATTCCTTTACAATAGTGCTGGAAATGCTCTGCTCTATTTTGCATTGCTGGCTGCCATGCTGCATATTTCCTGTTGGTTTTTCTATGCTAAGTATATTTTAATGAAATTAATGATTTAACCACATTTCAGTTTAAATCAACTGACTGGAAATTATTTTGTTTCCATGTCTGCTTTCCTTAATCCTGGTTCGTAAATGGGTATTGGGAGTTTTGCAGCTCAACAGCAGAAACCTTGTATTCAAGCATCTTTGGTGTCCTTTTGAATGAGAGTAAATTCTGGTAGTACTTCATGGTTCTGACTGAGACTGGCCAAATCTTGTACAAATCAAGAGGCAGTCTCTGCTCTAAAGAATGTATATTCTAAAAAAATTCTGTCAAACTGGATTTACTTCCCATTTTTTCATTGCCTTTGTTTCAGAGTCTATTGTGCTTTTTTTATTATTATTATTATTAAGGGTTACTATTGGCTCATTCATCTCAGATTCAGTTCCTGGTATCGTATGTTTTTCATAAAACCAAGTGTATGTAGTCAGGCTTGCAGAATTGAAATGTGCCTGTTTTAAAAGTGAGTTTCTGAGTGTGTGATTAGGGAGACTGTCTTGGAAATGGCATTCTCAGGCTCAAAACTGAGAAAAACCAAGCTCATTGATACCAACTGTGATATTAGGACCTAACTTTTGATTTTTTAAAGTCTGACGTTTGTGGTGCTGAAGAAAACATATGCAATGGAGTTTTATACTGCTATCTTGAAAGAACTATGCTAGAAATTTAGAGTGAAATGCTGTCAAAAAGAAATCCTGAGTACTAATTTAATTCAATTTGTTACCAATACATGTCACCACCATTATTAACTCAATTATTAAAGCTGACAGTCGCTTGGGCATTAGAGGGGCTATGGAAATTCCTCCATTCTGTGCATGCAGCCTTTGTGAATCTAGTAACTCTACACTTTATTTTGGAAAAGAACAGAAAGGTGACAAAACAGTGGAGGCATCTAATATGTAGAAATGGCTTCTCAAGCAAAATGGATACCTTGTGGTTCCAATTTTATACCTGCAAAGTTCAGATTTATTGCGGTTCCTATCTAGAAGCGTGGTTATATGTCCTTGCATCTGCCCTGTCTATTGTGAGTGCAGCTTTGAAGGGAGGTGAAGTAGGGAGAATTTTAAGCTTGCTTTGTGCTTCTTGGTGCCATTTGAGGAAAAGGTATTGCTCTGCATAAGACTATGTTCCAGAAAAAAAGATCATACCTCTTTATAGGAACAAATAATGAAAATCAGTATCAACTCTAGTTGGCAATCTAGTATCTCCTTTGTTATTCCAAGAGCTATTTAACTTCCAGGATTTGTAGAAATACAGCTCTAACATGAAAACTTAATTTCAAACTGTCAAGCTCCAAGGGGTGTTGCAACAAATAAAGGATATACAATAACAACATCTATGCTCAATTAAGTTCAGGCTACAGACAAATTCTGCCCTTGGAAATACAGTGAAGCTAGGAACAACAAACAAGTTAGTTAATCAATTATTCGTTAATCAATTACAAATCACTGACCATGTCTTTTTACCAAACTTTCAGACATCTTTTTTTTTTCTAGGACTTACATCAACGGCATCTAAAATACTGTAATTCTTGTCTCCTCACCATGAAATGCCTTTATGAGGCACAAAGGGCTGTTTCAAAGTGAAGGATTTGCTCCTAGTGCATCACCTATTCAGCACAGGGAGCTCTGACTGCTTGGTTTAGCTCCTCAAGTACTGGAAGTCAGTCACATACAATTGTTCAATAAGTGTTTGCAGGGCCCATTTTCCCAAGCAGATTTTTTTCTAACCCACAGAATAAGTAATTCAAGTCTCCAGGGGTGTCTGAGACATACTGCTGATTATTATTGTGCTCTACCCACTACTTTCTAGACCTTCTGAACTAGAAGCAGGAGATTATATCGTTGTGGCAAGGCAAGGGACCACACACATGTAAAGAAAGCAGGGGCAGTTGGGGAAGGAAATTCAACCTTGTGCAGCAGGTCAGACTAAAAACCTGTGTGTACCAATGGGAAGCAAGGGGCTACATTGATACTGAGCTCTGCTGATGCAAAGGGGTTATTTTCGCCTGTCTAGGAGCTGGTTTTCTCCCTTTTCACATCCAAGCACTTGCTGGGAAAATAAAAATGATTCATAAATGGAGGAGAGACTTGATCTGGAATATTTGCAAATTCAGCTCTTGCAAATCTTTCTTCCCTTTGTATCTTTCATGTACCATTTTCTCTGCCTTGCTTCTGCTTCCTGTGTCCACAGGGTCAGGTAGAGATACCTGAGCTGACTTTAATGATCTAGGAATACCACTGAAAGCAGCTTAGTGTCAGCAGCCGAGCATGCCAGACTGACTCCCTGGTTCTGGTAAGAGAAAAAGGCCTGTCCTTTACCTCCAAGTAAGTGTTGATAACATAAAGCCTGAGGGACATGATCCGTCCCTGCAGGGTTCCCAGATCAGGCTCTGCTTGGTCTCTCACTTCCTCAACCACGTCCGCTCTCAGTCTCACATGCTCGCACCTTCTTTTTTTGTCTCTTTGGGGACATGCATGACAGTAGGGCTAAGAATACTTTTGGCCGAGAGCTTCAAAGCTACCGCAGGAGACAGATGCATCATTCTCATTGAAGTTCATGGGAGCTGTGTGTCTAAATTCTCCATGCTGCTTGAAGAGTTTCTTTGTAGTGGCTGATCTACCAATACGACTGGAGTACTGTGATCTGAATAATATGTGCAATCAATGATATCAAACCGACAAGCTGCTGATATTATCCTGGATGCTTGTTTGACTCCTACTTTGGGCTGCCCTGTGTAGCCTGGAATGTCCTGGCTTTGTGCTGTCCTCTGCCCTTCCCGTCACCTGCCTCACCTGAGCTGCCCTCCCTGCCTGCCTGCTTGCCAGCTTCCGCTCTGGAGGAAGATCCTCCCTTTGCCTAGCAAAGCCCCAGTGCGGAGCTGCTATGCAAGGGGAGATCTACAGGGTCAGAGTATCCTGGCAATGGATAAGTTTTCTGGAAGTGATTGCATGTCCTTCATATCAAGGGGGAATATCAGAGCCCCATATACTCCAGTCCCTGTCTCTTCGTAGTGTCCCTAGATAATCTTGGCCTCACTGGGGAAAGGGGGCATGGACAAACTCCTGCCTCGCTTCTCCCGGAGGCTCAGTGGTGTTTTGATGCCTTTTTTGGTATAAGTAAAAGACTGGCATGGTATTGCCCATCACTAGTCTGCATATAATTAAACTGCTTTCAGCTTTCTAACTGTTTTACCTGTGCTTTAGTCATACAGCCATTATTCTTAAAACAGCTGAAAGATGTATTTGTTAGCATCACTGATCCTTTATGGTTTTCAAAGACTCCATTTTATTGAGAATAATAAAAGTGGAATTAGGATGCAAGTGTCTCTGGTCTTGGTTTTATGCATGGATTTAGTGAACACTGTGTGCTGCTTTGTCTAAAACCCCTTGTACTGCGATACTAACAAGAGTAATGCTAGTAAGGGAATTTAAAGGGAACAAATCCTCATTTCTCCATTAATAATACAAGTGGTACCTGATCTGGCATTTCTCTTCTTTCAAGTCATCACTCTGTCTTAAGTTTCTTGCAGGTTCATTTGCGCACACACAAAAATATGTTCCAAGCTTTTTGTGAAGACTGGAGATAGAAATATCTGCATTTTTTCACATGTTCTTTTCTAGTGAAATCTGCTGCTTGGATCTAAAGGGCAAATCTTTATGATCTGCAGTGCTGGAAACCTGAAAATAAAATCAGTTTTGATTTTTGCATTTTCCCTCCTGTTTGGACAATGCAAAATCTCGTCATCTCCTGTCTAACAGCAATAATAGAAAAAAGCCCAACACATCCCCCAAAAGAAAGCATGACATTGTGAGAGAAAGATCTTCTTTTGAACCTCTTTTCTAAACATATCACTGTCTCCTAGCACTGTGATGATTTTATTAAGTTTTTTCTGCATTTTCCTGTTTGTTTCTTACCTAATCAAGCTGCTTAGATTGGGAGCTGTTTGAAATGTCTTTTATAAGAAAGTAACTGAAAATTCTGCATGGTTGTTGAAGCCTTCTAGGTTTTGTTGAAGATGTGCTACTGCCAGCTCCTGGAATGACTCATCCCAAGGGAATCACAGCTGTATCAACAAAGCACTTATCTGTACCTGAGGCCTCAAATACTGCAGACATTGTAAAATATATTTGCTTTCTGATAGGATTTTGCTTTGTCTTTATATATGCAAAAAAGCTGCAACAGACAATATCATGGGTTGATTCAATTAATGATGTATTATACATTGAAAGAAATGATTATTCGGCTTCAGAGAGGAAAGGCTAGTTGGATGTCCCGGGGTGGGACCTGGGCATGTTGCAGATGGCGTAGTAATGTGTGACTGTTCTGTAACTTTAAGGCACCAAACTTTTTAGCCTTTGATTGTCTGTAACTACTGTCCAATTGAGATGACTGCCTCTGTTCTGTAGGTATGAGGGGAAGATGCATGTATAGAGAAGTATCATCTGTCATGGAAGTACCCAACAATGAAAGTGTAGTGGCTGGAATTAAACCTATTTGTTCTGTAGCTGATTTACTGGAAAGTTGCTATATACGTTTATAGTTCTAGGAAGTGTCACGATTGCGTACTGTCGGAGACCAGCCCATTTTGAGATTGAAACGCCCTGAGAAATCTGATCTACATTTGAAGTTGGCTCTGCTTGGAGCAGAGAGATGTACCAGGTGACTTCCAGAGGTCCCTTCCAGCCAGAATTATTCTATGATTCTGTGGAAGGTTCCCTGATCTATTCAGGGACGTTATTCTGTAAAGCCTCCATCTGGCCATGTGTTAATCTTGGACTGCATGGGCTACACAGAGAACATCAGTCTCTTCCATGCTGAATCTGGCAGGTGAAGAAAGAAAAGTTACAGTATGTTTGCAAACCACGTGGCCATACCGCACCTTACAGGTAAACCTAGAAGGGTTAGAAAAGGCAAAAGGAACATCTCAGCTCTGAGAACAAAGACATTAAGAAATGCAGTGAGTGTGCTTTCCCGTGGTAGAGCTTCATTGTCCTGCATCTGACCAAAGATACTGGGTCAACAAGTGATACTCACTCAGCATCAGTCTATAAGTGATAATGGATTAAAAGCATTCCCATTTTTCAGCTACAGCAATAGAGAATTTGTACATGATAGCGGCTTGGAATAGGAATGGAGCATCCAGCATTTGTATTTGGCACATAAAATGACAGAAAAATAATGACTTTGGAGCAAAACCTCTCCTCCCTGAAGCTGAAAAGCTGTAAACTCACATCTCGAAGTAAAAGCAATGTCTATAAAATCTTTCCCATTGTATGGTATTTACTGGATTATAGTGAGGCATAAGGATCCTAGCTGCTGTTTAATAGATTTAACACAGCTGCATAACCCTGGAAAATGTCATGTCCTGAACCTTCTTGTTTGCTCATCAGATTCTGTGGGGAGAAAATAAAATGTCCTGCAATAGGAAGGGAGCATCTGCCTAAATTAGGCAGGTCCACAGTCCCATTAAACCCCTTTCTGCTCAGCTGAGTGTGTGGTATGCCGTAGCAGGCTCTTATCAATGAAAGAGGCCAGACTTTGAAGAGCACTCCCCAAGGAACTACTTAAATATGATACTTAAACAGAAGCTTTGAAAACTAGTGGGAATTGTCTGTTTGTTTTCTTTAAACTGTTAATCAACATCATCTGTTCTTACTAATGGGCAATTAATAAAGACAATACAAATTCCCAAGGGAATAATACATGTGACTTCCAATAAAGCTATTGCAATAGATGCGCAAGTGCAAAAACAAATCAAAAGCTTCTCAGTCTGTGTGACCACTGCTATGGAGCACAAGGGCCAGGGGAGGTGCAGGTGACAGCAAGAAAAGGAGGAATTCCTTTCACAGCTATAGCAATTGTCCTGATTTTGGCCATAACATAATAACTATTTTTCTTTGATTAATAGGACTTGCAAAACTAAGAGGGTTAGGTCTCTGTAGTTCCCTGCTCCACAGTATCTGTCCACACTAAATTTTTAATTTTTTTGTTACTGAGGCCGTTACTTCAAATTTAAATTGCCATTTATTCATGTTGTAGAATAGGTCACACTCCAAGCACTGAGAAAATGCTAAATGGAGTCAAGAAAAAGATGAGAGTGTGATGAAGATGGGAAATGTGTAATTCAAGTAATGGAAATGAGGCCAGGATGATTTATGTGAAAAAGAAAGTTTGGAGGAGGATTGGAAGGAGATTGGTAATCGGGGTATGGGTGATAATGTCAAATGCTGGAAGTGGAGTAAGAGTGTGAAGCAGCAATAGGAGGAAAAGAAGGACATTCTTTTCAGTTCATTTTAATTTTCCCACTTCTTAAAGTTAAAAAACCCCAAAGCTTTCTGAGTAAAGAAAAAAAACACACCAAAACAAAGTTTCAGTGGTGATCATGGAATTGGTACTGAATTTGCTTAGGTCCATTATTAGCAGTTTTTACATGACAGTATTTCCTCAGCCCTGGCTTAGGAACAGAGATCTATTGGACCTGGGTTACTGCAAGCTCTTGGAGATCCACTCTTTCACTCTCTAGTACAAGGAATTGTTTCCTTTTTGTGCAGTAAGTCTCTCCCTCCTGGGACAAGATGGCTTTTCTCAGAGTCTATTAGCTAAGCTGCAGGAAGGACTAAAATTAATTATTGAAGGGGCAGGGAGGTGTGCAAAACAGGCTGGAGATTGTCCAGCACAAAGCTAGCAGAGAGAGAAACCGGAGACAGCAGTTTTATGAGACAAAAAGAAGAAAAAAATCAGAGTCCCACGTGAAATCTGGATGTTGTGAGAGGATCTGTGGAAACTCAGTAAAACACCTTGGTTTATAGTTTCTTTTCAGTGGCCCTGATTCATTCTCACTCTACTGGCTCTGTCCAGGTAGTGTCATACAGACGAGATAATGGGGTAATGGAAGTTGTGCGAAGCAGAATATTCAAGTGATACATGTAGATATAGTTTTGTGATACCATAGCTAATAAATCATGTTGAATGTACTACTTTCTAGCACTCCTCTGTGCAGGTGTATATGCTATAAGATGGCAGACAGCACATGCTGAAAATATACTGTATCTAATGTATATGTTTCTATGATTTATCTGTGTGCTTTTCTGTACTGTACAACACTTTGAGACATTTTTATAAATTATGGCACTCAAACCCATACGTAATAGTACTTTAGTATTTACCCTCCCGTAGCATCACCTTGGGAATTCAGGGGATATAATACTTCCTTTGGAGGAGAAATATCTATCTATAGCTGCATCTGCAGCAGAATTTGTAGCACTTGAAGGGAATGTGTTAAAAAAACCAAAACCCCCTGTCTGTTCAGACTTACACTTAAATATTTGGGTTTACACTATATTTAGGACTGGCTGGCTGTCAGCCAAGACAGAGCCTATCACAAATCTAAATCACTAGCTGGAAAGATCATGTGAATGGCAGTTAATTATTTTTTTTTCCCAAAATACATCTTTTGTCAGTACATCACTTGATACTGTGCTGTTAGAGTGTATGGAAAATGGTGTTACTGTAATTTCTTCAGAAAATATCTACCAGGCTTTTTTACTCACGTTAAGGGGCAGTTCTGTTAATGGAAGATTTGTTATTTCCACCAAGACAAGACATGTTGTTTGCTACTGTGAAACGTCCTAGTGCTCAGCAGTATTTTGCAGGTAGAGTTTGACACAAGAATGAAGGCAAGATGATGGGCTACTTCCCCAAGCTGTGACAGACTTACAATAGGACTCCCAAGCAGATTTTCAGTGCAACTCCAGGTGACTTGCTTTGCTGCTTCGTCTCATTGATGTGGCAGTAGAGGCAATTCACAGGTACGTTGCAAGGCCAGTAATTACAGACAGAAAGGTCTGAGCACTGAAGAGCTAAGTATCAGCAATGTTTAAAGCCCTCCCTCCCCAAATGTGTAGTCTGTAATTTTAAGATGAAATGGGTGGTTTAACTGTCCTGACTGGTTGGTGTGGATCTACTATTTATTATAAGAGATGATGCCTCTCTCAGTGGGAATTGCTATCCCCCAAATCCTCCTGACCTTTTACAGCATGCTTATGGCCTCTTACTTGGGAGCCTGGTTCCCAGTTTCCCTGTCTTTCAAGGTACTTTGCCTCTTTCTGTGCTACCCTGTGCTGCAGTCATATTAATTAATGTATGCACGCCTTCTTCATAGGGGTGGACAGCGTAACTAATCAATCCTCTGAAGAACTTGTGTGTAGAAAAAGTTACAGAAATACAAAGTTTTATGATGACTTCAGATCCATGCTGCTCACTTAGCAAAGTTAGAAGGGAACAATGTGCCTTGACCTTCACTTGGGCAGATGTTGGTTCTTCTCTGGCACATATGTATCTGCTCTTTTTCTCACATATACACAATGTAGAAGTTGGAGACTGAGGGGAACATTTTTAGAAGACTAACTGCAGGAAACTACGTATGTTAGTTTGGGACCAGTAATCCCACTTAAGCATTTGGATGCCTTCAGCACCTTTTGCACTAAGATGTTTTACAAAAGTCTTTTCCAGGTGTTATGGGCCAGGCTCTGTTTTTAAATGCTTGACAAAGGCAAGGGAGTTCTTGTGTCAGCTCTTGGAGAGGCTTTATTTTAAGTTTTTAAGTTTAGGCATAGAGGAAGATTTCCCCTGGAAGATTTGAGCCAAGAAAAAGCACTCTCCTGCTGCAGCGTCTAGCCCAAATAATGGTATTCTTCATCACCCTTACGGCACTGAATGCTCTCTGCAGGCATGCAGGGCTGGCAGGAAGCACTCCCTGACCTTCCTAAACTGCAGGCTAACCTACCCAGGAATGATCTTAACTTGATACATCACCACCTTGCTCCCAGGGCCCCACCCTGTGCCTGCAGCCATCTCCGGGTAGAAGGCAGCAGCTGGTTAATAGTGCGGAGGAACAGTACATGATTGTTTAGGACAGGAAGTTGCAATATCCACTTGCAAGAATGTAATTGCTTTTGAGCTGGAACAGGGCCAGGACGGTTGATTCCAGCTGGTAGGAACAGCTGCAGCTGTGAAGGCAGCCAAAACCAGGCCTGCTGCACGGAAGGGAAGAAGAGAGATGGAGCTTGCCAGCAACCTTCTGAACCCAGAAGTGTGCAGGGGAGGGCCCTACTGAGATGCCTCATCCTCCCTGCTGCCCTGCACCGTCCGTGGGGAAACCTGCAGAGGAGCTGGCCAGAGACCGCAGCCAGCCCCAGCCCAAGACTTCTGGCATTCAGAGGACTCTCCTGAGTGTTGCCTGGACTCCAGCTACCCGTGCTGATCGCCTTGTTTTCATCCACCCTCCCATTCCCTTTTGTTCAGCTTCTTCAGCTCAGTGTCACTCCACCCTCATCCCTTTGCCTACCTTTTTCTACAGCAGCTTTCTCCCTTTCCTTGGCTAAACCTTCTCCCCAATCACCCTCTCTAATGCCAAGGAACTAGTTTTGTGTATGTTGTGCTGTCCAAGGGCTTGTGCGTTTCCCACCACTAGGTCTCTACTTGGACCATAAGGTCATTCTGTGGGGCCATTCTGCTGTTCTCTTGGTGTGGCAGCAAGCACAAAGCCTCATTCTCCACTGGTTCTTAAGGAGAAATGAAGATTATAAGCAACAATGAACTTTGTTTGCATTGTGATAGTGTCTTGGGAATCTGACTGTAGATAGAGCATGGTGGCTTAAATGCACAGCAAAACCTAACTCTGTGTTCAAAGGATTTTGCTGCCTTTGATACTGAATGTTCTTTAGGATAGTAACTGACCACATGAATCCAACATACAGATTAAACACAATCGTGCACACAACTATTTTATTTTTTTTTTAACTTGAAATCCCTATTTGAAAACCTCAACAGAAAAAACATGGGTCTGAAGTGGGTATCATGCCACTCTGACAGAACAGTGGCTTGATTTTGTGGTTGGGCTGTGAAACCACAGGTTTTGCACACGCAAAACCTTCCCAGGTTTTCTCCAGCTGCACTTAGATTTTCCAGGGTTGGTTTTGCAAGTAAAGAGGTGTGTGTGACTTCTAAAGTGTTAGAAAGCTTAGTAGGTCTGCCAAGCTGTCTAATGATGTCTGCCATGTGCAAGCATGGAAAATAAAAATGCTTTTCCCTTAGAAAAATCTCCTGTATTGCCTGGAGGCTCCCTGTGATCAGCGCTGCTTCCCACCACCTCGCTGTATGCCAGAGAAGGCTATTGCCACAGGATTGCTTCTCCTTCACCATAGTGCCAAGTCTTCAGTTAGCCCCTGTAGCTTCTCCAAAGGCAGGTCCTTTACCCTTTGGCTCTCTTGAAGTATCATGTTGGGAAGCTGGATACTTGATACAGTTTCCTAGTACTTGGGTGTTTTTAATTCACTGTAGTCTTCATGAAAAACACTTTGATCTTACCCAGCTACCTTAGCCTGGTTTAAATTAAAGGAGAGTTTTGGGAAGAGTGCCAGGAAAAGTATTTACAGCATCCAGTGTAGGCAACACAGTTACAAATGTTTATAAAAGAGGCAGGTGAAGAAATTACAGAGAGAGAACACTTAATCTAATCACAGCAGGCTCGTATCTAACAGAATCTTTTGTGTTTCAGCTGACTTGTCATTGCCCCAAAGCCCTTGCCAGGGTTTTTGCTGCCTTTTACATCTGCAGTTCAGGGAGTGCCCTTCGGTGCCAACTCTGTCCTGTGTGAAGGGATCAGCTCTGTAGCAGCTCTTTCTTACAGACTTTCTCTCACTGTCACTCATGGTCTCACCCCCAGGCTGAGCCAGCTTTATGTTATGTCCTCCATGAGTTTGACACTGCTCAGACGGGAGCTGTGGCCTTAGTGCTTCCCTTTGGTGGCGGGGCTGGCAGTGTCTATGTTTCTGTGGCTCACAGCTTCTGCCCACTGTGCCTTTGCATTTCCTGCCAATGTGTATTGTAAAAAATGTACTTGCTCTAAACCGATAAACAGGACCAGTGATGATGATATCTAGCTTGTGACTGAGATTAGGCACAGGGATAATCAACCACATAGGAGAAATAAAGGTTATGAGACAATTAGCCAAACCAAATCTAACTCTCAAAAGATGCTCTAACATTCACTTTCACCCAGATTAGAAATTAATATTTTCTCTGTCAAACAAGGTTTATGGTGAGATCATTCAAAAAATGATAGGCTCCGTTTGAAGATAATTAATTCTCAATTAATTCATATATGGACATCTGAAAGTACAAGGCCAAGTAAGATAAGAGACAATGCTATAGAAAAAATTGTGTTGCATGGTGTTCCCTTTCATACCTGGGTGTCGCCAAGTGATTCTGTGACAATCTTGCACATGGAGAGACAGGGGACTCATCCAGGCATGTTGCCTATACTTGCTGCAGCCTCCTTGGCGTAAGGCATTGGATCACCCTGTCTGGCACCAGCTGCAGATAGCTGCATGGAGTATTATGAAAATCATCAAAAAGAGTATTTATGATATTTCTTGATCTACTATCAAGATCCATTGCCAAATTTAATAGTTTTCCTGCTAGTTGGATATGCCTAATAAATAAGAATAAATGTAAGAAACCAAGATAAAGAAACAGCCTGGTCGGCTCATTGCTTTAACATATATTCTGGGAGGTATTGTATTTTTTCCAGGTTTTGAGTAGTTGTTGAAAATGTCCATTGATACCTCTTTGCCTAGATCTCATTCTTGTGTTCTTTGCTGTATGTCCTGATGCCTCACTTGGGAGCTGGGACTGATGTTATATGGTGAAAAGACATGACTCCTTTTCCACATGCAAGGCTGTAACCCTCCTGTCCTCTACAGTGAGTTTTGAATACAAAATCTCTTCCGGTTGAAGTAAGAGTTTGTTCTACAGCTGTTGGCATTGACTGACTTCAGTTACTCATCTACAGAGGTTTGTAGAAATGACCTGATAATGTGCTGTGACCCATTAGGTCTCTATAGCAGCACAATTCTGGGGAGAATGCAGAGCATCCATTTCCATGAATGGAGCCTAATTTTTAGACCAAGAATAGAGATCTTTTTAAACATTGACATACTGCTATTCAGAGGAACATGAAACTACTGACACTCCAGAGGAAATTCACTGTAGTGTTAAATTTATAAACATGAAATCCAACTAGTACTTCTCCAAAGGTTTGGTTACCAGCATTTCTGTAGCTCCATGCACTGCTGAGAGAGCAGCAGAGACCTTGCAGTCCATGGCCACCTCCTGTCCCTTACTGATTGCATGACACAGGCAAAATGCATTGGTGTGAGCATAGAGGTAATCCAGATCACTTCTTTCCTTACCTTTGAACAGTTATTAATTACGGAACTGAATCACAACCATTTACATGCAAATAAAAATGTAGTAGAAATCAATAGCAGCAAACCGTTTTGTTCAAGTTCATTCAACATCAAAGCCGAAATTCAGTTCAGCCTGCTTTGTGTTTAGTTTCAGGGATCAGCAGGAGATTGTGATTTGTGAAAACTCATGTGAGTGAGTTGGCTTGCCTTTTTATAATGACTGCACAAAGCATGTCTTAAATTGCAGTCAATGGTAATGTTTTGAAATTCATCCTACAATGGATAGATACAGAGTTGTCTGACTGGGTAGGAGAAAGCCTTCACAATCCATACTGTAGCACTACAATGTAAGCTTTTAAATTACACATTTTATAGAATCATATGGTCACAGAATGGTTTGGGTTGGAAGGGACCTAAAAGATCACCTAGTTCCAACCCCCCTGCCATGGGCAGGGACACCTTCCACTAGACCACGCTGCTCAAAGCCCCATCCAGCCTGGCCTTGGACACTGCCAGGGATGGGGCATCCACAGCTTCTCTGGGCAACCTGTTCTAGTGCCTCACCACCCTCGCAGTAAAGAATTTCTTCCTTATATCTGATCTAAATCAAACCTCCTTCTGTTTAAAGCCATTCCCCCTTGTCCTGTCACTACACACCTTTGTAAAAAGTCCCTCTGCTGCTTTCCTGTAGGCCCCCCTCAGGTACTGGAATGCCACTGTAAGGTCTCCCCAGAGCCTTCTCTTCTCCAGGCTGAACAACCCCAGCTCTCTCAGCCTGTCTTCACAGGACAGGTGCTCCAGCGCCCTGACCATCTTCATGGCCCTCCTCTGGACTTGCTTGAACAGATCCATGTCCTTCTTATGCTGGGGCCCCCAGAGCTGAAGGCAGTACTCCAGGTGGGGTCTCACCGGAGTGCCGTAGAGGGAGAGAAGCATCTCCCTGGACCTGCTGGCTACACTTCTTTTGATGCAGCCCAGGATTCAGTTGGCTTTCGGGGGTGCAAACAGAATTCTAATCGCTTTACAAACTACTGCAGCTTAAACATTATTTGCTGAAGAAATTTTGCCCAAAACATGAACCAGCTTGTTCTGGTGGGTACACAAATGAGCAGGGAGGAGCAGCAGAGGGTGTGGGGACTAAGCAGCTGGGGCATGGTAGACTCTTGTATTTGAAACCTCAGTCCCCGGGGAGTGGAGTATATATGGGCAAAGGAAGAAACGATAGATAACCAAATTGTTCCGAAATGTGAACTGCTTAGGTATTTCCTTATGAATTGCTTTCTTGTGTATACTATTGAATAACCTGATGGTGAAACATTGGCTTTAAATAAAATCTTTTTTGATGCAGTCTTCCAGAAACATAGGATGTAGACAGCTTCAGAACATACTATGATAATAAACACCTAAACCATATGTATTTACCTGAGAAACACTTTCACTTCAAAAGACTCATAAATGCCTCACTGTAACATTTCTGGGTTTTACTGAACATGTGAGCAGAAAATACAATAAAACAGTATTCTAAGTGGGTTCTTTGTGTTTAAGGAGAATGCCATAAAATGTTCTTTTAGGTCTTATTGCTTGAGCAGCGATGCCGTTGCTCGTTACCTATCTGTCAACTTCTCTGAAATGCCTCTCTGTGAACATAAACAAGGACTGAATTTCCACAGTTTGCTAAGAAGAAAAAAGGCCAGTATTAATTATTTATTGTTTTTTACTCACCAGTCTGTTCTATTCTAGTTTAAAACACATCTGTTTTTCCGCAAGGGAGGTAGTCAGTTGAGAGTTTGCTTCTGTGAAGGCCTTTTACAGCACTTGAGAGGAAACTTGTCCACTGGCATCTCCTCCTCACAATGTCTGCTACCCATCCACAGCTACCAGAAAAACAGTCAAAGAAATAAATCTGTAAAAAGCAGTGAGTGCCTGTAAACAGCTCCAGTAGAGCAATAGGGTCCAGATCCACCCATACCTGTATTCAGATGGATAAATGATTCAACCAGCTCCCTAAGTGTGTGCAAGCTGGAAAGAGAAGTAGATGTTACCACCAGAAAAGCAAAGGCTGAGCAAATATAGTGGCTGGGGAGGACAGAGGGGAGCTGGAAGCACTC
The DNA here is from genome assembly GCF_015220075.1 of Falco rusticolus. Lineage (NCBI taxonomy): Eukaryota > Metazoa > Chordata > Aves > Falconiformes > Falconidae > Falco > Falco rusticolus. The sequence goes on along the minus strand of NC_051210.1, from coordinate 70,429,147 downwards.
TGTCCTGCTGCTGTGCCTGCCGAGGCCCAATCCCACTCACGTTTCACTTTCACAGCTCACACTCCATGCCCGTCGTGTAGGGAGTTGGCTATGGCACAGCCCATAGATGCTTTGCTCCTCTGGGGACTCTGTGGCAGTTACTGACTGGCAGGAGCTGGCCTGCTGCTCCTGGGTGGGAGCAGAGCCAGGCAGGGGACCCTTAGACCCACAGTAGCCTAATGACATTCTGTCAGTACATAACCTAGTGTGTTTGAGGACTTGCATGTCCTCTGTCCAAGTGAAAGGTTTGCCTGACCTTCTCATCTGTCCCAAAGGATGAATCTCATATGATGGGTTTCTGATAACCCATCTGACTTTGATGCTGCTGCTGAGGGATGGACTAGTGGGAGACCTGTAATATGCTTGACTGCCAAGAACTCAAGCAAGTTTACTTAATTGAAGGTTTCCATCAAAATCTGCTGCAGTCAATGGGAGACTTGCATCTTGACTCTAGAGCTTTTTGGATCAGGTTCCAAAGGTTTATTTCTTCATCGACAAAGGGGAAAAAAAGAGATTCCACAGAGTCAGGCCTGGAAGAATGACAAAATTTGGTCCTATAACTGTAACACTAATTATAAACCAAGTTACATGGTTATATAGCCTCTAATTACCTTGTAATCTTCAGTGCTGTGTGAAAAGTAATATCTACATACCATGCAGACATATAGTATGATTGCTGTGTGCTATGGTTCTTTAAGTACTTACCCTTCCAAGGGATGTCTGTTGAAGAGTGGAACAAAAAAAATCATGGGAGAATAAAGTTTAGCCCCCAGGAGCAACTTCCAAGTGCATTGCTGAAACTGCCACAGTTAGGTATGATATAAACTGCAAAAATGCTGACTAAGCAGGGAGATGGGGAAGGGAGAAGAGATAATATGAGGTAGAAGAATGTGAGATTGGAGGACAAGGACCCTGAGCTCAGATACCTTAATTTGCAGCTTTCAGCTGAACATTTTTAGTAATGCCAGGTTTAATTTTGTGCTGTTACAACAGTGAGGGCATAGCCAGACAGAGGAGAGCCTAACAGGCAGGACATTCAGCAAGATCAAGAGGATATATGCGTTGTCTAGTCCCAGATTTATGCCTGTATTTTACATTGCACAGTTGACATGGCCTTAATACAGCTTCTTTGTGCATTGATGCCAGACTTGTGGGATTCCTAGGAAAGGAAGCAAAGGTGCTTGCTTTTGCTGACTATTGGTGAACGACAGGTTGTATCTGAAGGCATTCAGCTGTTGCCTGCTTGGGTGGCACCAGAATTCTGCCAGCAAGGGCTCTGCTCCAGTGTGCAAAGCCAGTGCATCAAGTGCATCTTGTTTGCATGTGTGGGGCAGTTGTTACTGCGTGCAGCAAAGCAGCAGGATTGAACACAGCCTGAAGGACACGTTCATTATAGTCTGAGTTCTTGTGTATAACAGAGCAGTGCAGCTCAAAGACAAACTCCCCTCTCCTCTCTTAGCCATGTCAGAATTAAAATGTGAAGTAGCATCCTTCATAGGTGCATAAGTAGAGATCCAGCTGCCAACATCTACCTGAAACTCATACGGGTCCAACCACTGTTTTTTACATTAGGGAACTGAGGTCCTTGAGTTGTGTTATGAGGAGGAAACATGGCACCTTGCATTGCCATTGCATCTAGAGGAAGTGACAAGGGAAGAAAGATCCGTGCAGACATGACATTGCAGCTAAGAGTGCTACAGGAGCCAGGTTAATGCAGAAAGCCTCTTGTGGAAATCATGCAGCATTTCCTTCCAGAACAGGAGTTCCCAATATGCAATTTTTTTGGCCACTGGAGTCCCACAAAGCCAATTATGAGTAGTCTGTGAAGGGTTTTCAGTTATGGATATTTGTGATGGAAGCAGCAGATCATCAGTTTCACAGTCTCTTCCATCATCCCTGGGGCTGGAGCCAATTACACCTTGAACGGACCATTGCAGCTGTCAGTCAGCAGATGATGTCAGTCAGCAATAACATATTTGTATATATATACACACATAATATTATATATGCATAATATATATTTATATATATATATTATATATATAAATAGTGGACCCTTGATACAATTTTTAAAATGTACAAGAAATAAAAAATGTGTTGTCTGGAAGTCCAGGGCTGACCTGCCTTTAAAAGGAATATTCAGAAATCCTGGTCTAGTGGGTTGGGCAGAGCAAGTGCCTGCTAAGACAGAAAGGGACTGCCGTGTTACAAAACATTTGTTTGGATCTACCAGGATAAAAACATTCTGACTGACAAATTGTAAAGGATAAAGACAGCGGTAATTTTATGTGGTGGCCCTGTTGTGTAGAATTTGCAGTGTCAGTCAGAAAAAGCGTTTTCACTCTATGTGCATTGCCCAGGACAGAGGACAAATGAACGAGAGATACCATGGCAGTCATATGTGCCATGTCAGAGGAAGCCAGTTAGTGACATTTGTCCACACTATCATCTTAATGATGTCCTGGCTACTGCATACTTGCTCTTGTGTAATGCTTAATGCTTCTCTGTTCTCTGCGTGGTTGTCTTTGTGCCTGACTGATGGCTTGGGACCACGTGTCTCATCATCAGGTCTTGCTGCTCTGGAGCTAGCACATAAAATAAGCTGCTATTGAGTCCACTCAGGTCCAGCCTGAGCGCAGGCCATTTGTCCATAGTAGCACTCTATGCCTGGAAGCAGGAGAAGTTTGATTCCTATACCTGCAACCCCAGGCAAGGAACACTGTGGTGACTAAATCTATCATCTAGGATCTTCCAGATTTTTGGTTAGCCCTTCTCAGCTGAGACACAATGGCTTGTGTGAGTGCTTTGATTCACATTTGAGCAGAACAGGGTCACTTCAGCTGCATGTTGATTTGAAACTGCTCCACTTTCTTCTGAAGTGGTCTAAGTGCTCATGTGGCAGTTATTTCTTCTTAGCTGGGAATCAGCAATGGACAGCTGGAACATAACTTAGACAGCTGAGCTGTCTTGCAAGTAACCCTGTGGTTTGCCACTGCACGTGAGCACCTTACAATTAATATAGCAGTTGAACAGAGAGCTTAGATACTTTTCACAGCCCTGGCAGGCTTTTGGTTCCCTGGAGGCGAGAACTTCCTGAGGTGCCTGAAAACATGACCTGGCTCAAGGCAAGAGGTTTGAGTGGTGAATAGTCATTGGGTCTGATGTCTGGCCTCCTCCCAGGCCAGCGTGAATGTGCCATTATTAGTGGCTTTGACAGGAATCCAGCTCAGTGTCTGCTCTCTGGTCTGACTCCACAGACTCTCTAGTGTGAAAAGCTCAGCTGCAGAAAAGCAGACCGAGTGAAAATGGTGAGCAAGTGCTGACCTATCAGTGGATAATGTTCTTCCTATGTTCCCAGGCTCCATTCTCTGTCCTGACAGGTACACATGTCTATGACAAGCAGAACTAAATAGATAGAATATGAGCAGCTAATTCACACCTAATTGTTATATTTGAAGCTACAACATTGCTCAGGTCATGCACACTCTGATCGACTGGAAACATGGTCATGTTTCACTTTGTTTCAGTAACAACACATGGTATCCTAATTCTGCAGTTGGAGAGTAGGCAAGAGACCATGCTATGTTGGCCAACGTACATGTAGGTTTATGATGTAAATGTTTCCAGTTGCAACATGGAATGTTTCCCATCCCCTGTCCTCCTAGCTCTTGCAAGCAATCTGGAAATATCTGCAGTAAAACTATCTATGCCCATTGTTGTCCTAAGCCACTTACAGCCTTACTGCTGTAAACAAAACTTCACAGCACAAGGGGGTGGTCGCACTGGGGAGAGAAATCTTTGTGGGCAAGGGATCCCCTATTGAAGGTAGTCTGGGAGTGCCTTTCAAAATGTGGTGGAGGAGCATCAGTTTTCTGCTTCCAAATGCTGCACTGCTGTTTTCTATTATTGGTAAAAGTAGATTCATTTTTACCCTAGAGGGTGGGCTTCCATTATTTTAATTCTAACAGTTCATAGGCTGCACCAAGTTTTATTTTTAACATATGTTCCCTGGTATATCAGTCAGAACAAATTACACCACTTTATAGAGTCATTTGACCCAGTACAGGGCATTTTTTTATATACTAGTTGTTTGGAAATGTTAACACTCCAATGATCATGCATTTCCTTTGAAGTGAACACTGGCCTGGAGATCAATTGCTGAAATTAGCACCTTGGTTGTTTTTGCTTTTTTTCTGTCTGCTTGACAGACTTACTTTGTAACATGTGAGTTCATTGTTTTACAGCTTGGAGGTTATCTTTGACATCTAAAAGGGCAAATCACTTCATTTTCTTGTCTTGCTAGTTGGGGGTTGGAAGTAGAGAAGCTCTCAGTCTTCAGTCTTCAAAATTTCCCTGTCTGACAAATTTGATTACAGCAATTTTGATTCAAACAACCAGGACAGATATTTTGTTCTTGGGCAGGTAATGAAACATGGAATCTTCAAAGCACCAAGTTTGTAGGTTATTTGTCACACAATGTCACTAGTAGGTTGCACTAGAAGTTGATGTAAGAGAAAAATCTAGTGAGTTGGAGTGCCTCCGTGTTAGATTGGCTAACATAGAGCACCAGCAAGGCTGCTATTTTCAGGCAACACCTTAAGCCCTGGAAATCAGACCTCTTTATGGAGTCTCAAGGCACCTACAGTCATCAGTCACTTTAAAAAAATCCTGACTCTTGTTTGGATAAGGCTTAAAGGGTACCGCAAGGTTATTTTCTTTCTTGTTCCCTGCTCTCAGAATAGAATATGTTCCTGAGGAGCTTAATCTTATGGAAAAGCAAGGTGTTTGGTGGGTTGCAGATCATTGCTCAGACAATTCATACAAACCTTTTCATGAAACCAAGAAGGAATTACACCTCCCCCAAACATTTATCCCCTTTTGCTAAGAATGTTTGCAGATCTTACCTATGTTTGCACAAGAAAAGACACATGCCTCACTGTGATTTATTTGGGGTGTGATTTGTTTCCCAAATATATAACACAATATTCCACAAGCTTCATCCATTATCTCATGCTCTGAGGTGATGGCAACCTACGCCCATCAAAAAGATTCATCAATAAAACTTTATTTGGAATGCAGTACTGGAGCCACATATAGCGGTTTTGTGAATGTATCAGAAAAGCCAGCTTTGTGGCAAATACAAGATACCTCCCCAAAACAGCAGCAATACAACCTTTTCAGTACACAAATGACTACATTCCTTAGAATATGCCTGAACAGCTTAAGATAACATGAGGATGTGTCTAAATCTCTGTCAAGTTAACTGTGTCAGAAATTCGACACAAATCCTTCTTTATGAGGTCCAAAGTCCAAAATCAAACCTGGAGGCCATCAAAGAAAGGAGTGACTCTACCTGATGTGAGATAGCAGGAGGGAATTCAAATTAGTCACCTACAGTAGTATGAGAGATTTTCTCATACTTTCTGCTAAAGCTTCTGGAGTTTATTGATATTGCCAACAACCACTTTAGTTCTTCTGTGACTGTGATGCATTGTGACCTTGGCAACTGTTAAGGAAAAAAGACTCATGACTCATTTGAACGCTCTTGTGAAGTGCTCTGTTAGAGGAAGAGACTTTCTACTATGCAATAACTGTGATTTTTGGAGGAATGTGATGTGGACCTGCTTGCCTTCTCCACTTCCTAGGCTTAGTGTATCTCTGGAGGAAGAAGGTCATTGTACTGATTTGAAAAAAGAATCCTGAACTGATGCTAATTTTGAAAAAAGAATCCTGAACTGATGCTAATGTGGCCAGCCTGGGCAAAGCCAGAAGTTTAAGACCCTGGTCCAGGATGTGCAATTAATCCTTGGAACTCACTTCCTCAAGTTGTCATAGAAGCAAAACAAACTTCATGATCTGAAACAATTGTATTTGTTGAGATCATATAGAAATTTAAAAAGGGAAATAAAGTCTCAGCTGTCAATTAAGTGCCTGTCCTTAAATGGATGAAAAAGAAGCTTTCTGCAGAAGAGATTTCTTGTGCTTGAATGGTGGCTCTGGTCATCGCTGGAAACAAGACGTGAGCAGGATGATTCACAGAAGCAAAACCTCTCCCCATGTGTTGCACTGCTGTGTTTACACATAGGCTACAGAAGATGTGGTGGTGGTTTGGTTCTGCTGTACAAAAGCCTTGTGCGGGAGCCACCTAGCTAACACCAGGCCAAAGCCCTGGAAGTCTTTAATTTACCAGTCTCCAAAAAATAGGGGAAATTATTCTCAGGTTTCAAACTTTCTGAACTGCTCTTTGATTGTTAATTGACTTCGGTAGGACTAAACCCAGGCAAATACTCGAAAAATTTGCTGAATAAGGGTCTGGGGAATGTTAAGCTACCAGCTGGTTCTAATTTGAATTACTGTCTTAATTAGTCACTCAGTTAATTTTGGCACATCTAAAAGGTGCCCTTACTTGGAGTAAGCTTTCTCTTTCTTCTGACTGGTCTCTTGTTTCTCAGTCCTCCTCCACAATTTAATCTGTTCTTCAAACAGCAGTATTAGAGCAAGAATGAAGAGCGCTCTGCCCTTGTCAAGACTGAACTCTGTATAATTTTCCTCCCTTCCTGAATCATCTATTTGAAGGATGCAAATTTAGGAAGTTATTTTTAAAATATTATCTCTGTGATGGAATATGGCATCTTTGATGTGGGTGACCCATTCAAAAAATACATTCTGCTGGTAAATTTTAAGCCTCTCATTAAAGTTTAATCATGACTTCGTGATATAGATGTCAATACATTTTATTTTAACTTATATGTCATAGATGGTTTTGGGTTAGAAAAGTATCTGGCATTTCAAATGGTCACACATAACTGTTCTGGAAGAATAAAGCTCCAAAAGTTTATTGGAAAAGTAGCTGATGTTTCAGTGGTCCCATGCGACTGTTCTGGAAGAATAAAGCTCCAGTATTTTATTCTGCCACTGTGCAAGACTGTGGCATAACTTCTGGGTCCTATTCCCCAAAACTCTGCATGTACCCATAATGGGGCCAGCACAGGAAGGAGATGTTCCTTCCTGATGGGAGAGTCTGTGCATTGTTCTCTTGCTACCCTGGTGAAAATGCTATGTGATTCTTTCTCAGTTTGTTTTAATTTTTATGCCTTGTCAGCTCTTGTACATCCCTGAAATATTCAGAATGCAATGAAATAGATGTGATTTGTTCTGGAGCTAGATGAAGCTATTCATAGGACAGCGTATAAGAAAGATTAAGCCAGCCTCTAGCAGTTTTCCTGAACTGTGTCTTAAAAAATCCTAGCACATCATAGTTCCATGATTTTTAATAAATTAATGAGCACCGTATGTGAACTCTTGCTTAGCACATGTCACAGAATTTAACCAATGCCTTTTTTGTCTTAAGCATGAAGCTTCTGTTTCAATTCAGGTGTACATGTCTGAAGGGTCCTGGTGAAAAACTTCAAGTGGCATAGAATTCACTAGTCCTACACAAATTGTTCAGCGGTTAATTACAGCTGCTGTTTTGGCTAAACTCCCATAGTTAATTTTGAGGAGATATTTTTGTGTCATTAGATATGTGCAGAGAGTAGGCTGAGGAGGCCATGACTGAGCTTTCGATACTGTGTGGTCTTTCCTGTGCTGCCTGACCTGATAGACTGTTTTGAAGCCCCCTTTTCAGTTTCACTCAGTAAATCCGCTAGGTGAAAATATATGGTTACAATTAATTACCAGGCTAACTTAGACAAGTAAATGGAACTGCACTATGAATAAATTTTACCCATTGTTTAGTTTTTAAAATCTTTGCTTCTCTTTTGATTAAGCACAAAGTTCGCAAGGTTGCGGCAGCTCCAGAAAAAGCAGAGCCCGAGATCTTTTACATTGTCAAGTGCCAAGGTTCCTGCAGTTGGGAGACAGCTTAATATATATGTTTTCCAAAAATCCATTTGGTAACTCATTTATCATCAGTTGATCCCTCCTCCAATTTGACTGAGTCTTAACTGAAACTCTTCCCTAATGTTCCCTTATCTCCATCAGCTTTGGACTTTTAGCCTATGTGTCCAAATATAAACAGAGAGGATGGAAAGGAAAATGGTTTAGTTAGTAGATTAAGTTAACATGCAAAAGTAGGAGGAAGCTGTAATTTTATTTTGTATTTTTAATTTATAGCCATATCCTCAAGAATAAAGCCTAGGTTCAAGAATAAGCTCATCTGAGGTACGTGTATGAGCAGTTCAAAAAGAATGGTGGACTTTGGCAACACATCTGCCCTAAAAAGTCAAGCAACAGACTGTGAGTTGCTTTTTATTCCTTTTTTTGACAAAATTTTTAATGTAAGAGTCTAAATAAACATAAAGAAAAAAAGAAAAAAGCAAAAGGCAATGTTCAGTATTTTCACCCTTATAAATGAGTTAAACTTCTATTGCGACTTGTGGTCCTAAAAGCAAGAGGAACAGTCAGAATATAACTAACGTAAAAAAACCTTTTCCCTCTGGTGACAGTGACAGCATGATTTCCACAAAGTCACCTCCAAATGCACCATTTGAAGTAAAACTGTTCACCAGATACTTGGCTATTGGGAGTTGTCCTACAGAATTTCAAGCAAATGATGGTCTTTTTTTTTTCTGATAAGTTCATTATTTTTATATAGTAAAAGAATAAAATGTGTTTGATCCTGTGATAAGAATGAATCTACTAGTGTAGACTAGGCATCCACACTGAAAAGCAGAAACTTAGTGAAATCAGATCATATTTCTTTGTTCCTTTCTTACTCCAATGGATTTTAATTGACCCAAATCTGTGCAAGCTGCAATGTGTTCTGATGGATTTTTTATGAAAAAACAGGTTTTTATGAAGACATATGATATTTCTCTTTGGATTACTGCTAATACTTCATAGTTAATGCTTTCTATTTCTATTAATAATTCTAGTGTTTTTATAGTATGTGTTTTCTAATGCTGGCTTTGTGCAGCTCAGTAAAGAGGAGTTGAAATAGGAAATTTCCCTAGTTTGGAGCAGGGGAGATTTACTTTACATATGATTTTAGAAACTTTTATCCACAAAAATAAAATAATATTACACTGACCATTCTGAAAAAGTGAACACACAAATCATACAGAAATCATCCACTAAAATATGTATTAAAATACTGATACACTTGGTCCAGCTCCATGTAAGAGCTGGTTTAGGGCCCGACCAACCTCCCTGTGGCTCGCTGAGCTGCTGGTTTTCCTTTGTGCCCACCTAGTCCCAGGTATGCCACCACGTTTTGGAACAGGTGAGATGGTTGGAGGGGCTCTTCCGTCTTACTTGTTGCAGAAGCCAGTTTTGAGTACAGGGATCTGAATACTGAGAGTGCTTTCACCAAAGCAGCTTGTTGGGTCCCTGGGTAGGAAGGCAAATTAGAAGGAAATGACTGCCTTTACCTTGCCCTGTGTGAAAATGCAGAAGGTTGCCACTGTGCTGCCCATGAGGTGGGTGAGACCAGGTACTCTTTAGCGTGGAGCAGAAGTGTTTCATGGCCACAACATAAAAAAGTAGCATGAACATCGAAGGCACATGTGAGACAACAGTTAGGTCTATGCTTTTAGCTCCACTAAGTGGAATTTTAAAGGCTTGGGCTTTGATGGATACTGACTTTAATGAAGGTTTCCATCTAACTGTTGTTCTGTATTAGGGATGTCTCAGAAAGCACTGTGATTAAAATCTTGATACTGTGCTGTGAAGACCTGGGTATAATTTCCTAACATCTGACAGCAGCCACCTGATCTCCAGCTACTGCTGATCATTTGTTCCCACAGAGACAACTGTTATCATTGACATTTCTAACATTTCTTCTCAAGACTGAATACTTCGCAGGCTGCATCAAACAGCAAGTAGTTTAAAGGCAGATCTTGCCATTACATAGCAGGTAGAATGTTTTTTTAAGCTTCTACAGGCTCTACATGTGCTCAGCATCAAACTAATCAGACTCTGTTATGCGTACTGCTACAAGTAGATGAACATTTTGGACAGGATGCTTAACAGGAATGTATCTGTCAACGGGTCTGTCTCTTGTTTTAGTTGCAAGAAAGCTTTATTTTCTTTTCTTCTTTTCTTCTAACAGAACCAAACTACGCAGAAGACACCCTTTGGAACATCTGCTTGTCTAGATGAACATCTGACTCAGGCTGCTTCTGCCCCGTCTGCTGGGCCTCTGCTGCCACCCACCGTGGGTTGCAGGGGAAAAGTTCCAGGTGTGTGATCAGCTGCAAGTCTTTTGTATCTGTTACCCAGACAAATTGCAAAATTAATCACCCAAACAATGTGATTTACTCGGTATGCAGAATTTTGCGGTGGAACAATTGTTTTTCTATAAATGAGTGAATCTTTAAATCTTTTAAAGGGCTATTTGCATTCAGAGGAGTTGCTGGATATTACTGCTTAAATTCTGTAAAAACAGAATTTTAAACCTGCTAAACTGAGCTTGAATTATAATCTCTGGAAATACAGAGTAGCTTGGGTCATCTTTTCCTTACATTAGTCTCTGAAATAGTGTAGGCACCTTTGAAAATGTCATCCTGTGTTAAACTCCCATCAGTTGTCCCTGCTCCATGGAGAGCTGATGTTAGTCACTGCTCTTTGCTCCGATGGAATCCAGGACTTTCCAACTTGAACCATCACATTTGGGTAATGACTTAAAATCACTCATGTCTGAATAGTACTTGGACAATTACATTAGTTACTTAATTATTAACCCAGCAGTTCATCCCAGCCAGTTCCTCAAAAGCGGTGCCTTGTTTGTCACTGGCAGGATGCTGCTTGCATCCCCAGAGGCAGGAGGCAGCTGTCATCCTGCCTGCAGTGAGCCTGGGTGAGCTGCTGGGCTGGGGATGGGCTGCTGCACCACTTCTGTGGGCACTGTTCCACCAGCAGGTCTCTTCAGACCTGTTCTCACGTCAGCTTTCCCACACAGTAAACTCCTCTGATATAAAACAGTGCTCTGCAAATTTTATTGTCTTATGTCAGTAGTACATGCCAAAACAGTGTTAGTGATGAATCAGTTAACAAAATCCTTCACCCTGTCCTTTTAGTGTCCCACCTTCCACGTAATGTTTGGGTATATGGGCTTTTTAAAGGCTCCAGCGATAACTTTCATGAGCAAAGACGTGCACAGCCTTAGATACATGTAGGCAAGAGAAGGTCACTGACAGGCTGGGAAAATCTGCTGCCTCTTCACTGACGGCAGTCTAAAAATAGTATTCTATCTAGTCTGTATTAACTCCTTAATGTCCTCATTCCTTCTCTTGTTCATGTGCTTGGTGACCTATTTCAAGTGAGTGGACATTCCGTTTTCCCTTTGAACATCTCAGAAATGTGTGATCTGTTGCCTCATGGCTTTTAGCATGTTTAGTCATGCATTGAAGCGCAACACTTGGTAAAAAGCCCTCACAGATGTTTTTTAAGGAAAACAGGCTCTGAGATATTCATGCCTTGAGTTCAAACACCCTCATCACAATAAGCTGTGGTCAGAGTTCTCCAGTGCCCAGAAACAGGACAAGGAGAGGAGGGTGGAGAGGTGTGTCTCCTTCTCCCTGCGAACTGCTGAGTAACGACTGGGCCTCTGGGCAATCTCTCTTGCCCTCCTAATGCCTTGCGCTCCCATATCTAGGAAGGGAACAGCAGTACAGCTGCACACCATGAAGGTTCTGCTGGGAGGTGACAGTAAAAAATAAACATCCTGTTGTGGCTGGCACAGCTCCACAGCTTTGACTGGGGTTCACCTTAGGCAAGTGTGACCTTGGCATCAGGGAAAGAAGCTGCTCCAAGCCATGCAGGGCAGGAGTGTCACATTGCAGGCTTTTCTCAGGATGATCAGCAGGCACTTAGTTCTGCCCTGCAGTGCCTTGCTGGGCTGCTCTGCAAATGGTAAATGCCCTCTCTGAGGGCCAGTCCTAGGGAAAGCTGTCCAGATGAAGTGGACCCAATCTACACCCCAAGGCTGTGGTACATCTAGCTGATAGTTCATGTTTCTGGCACTGCTGATGGCCCATACCTGTGGCCAAGCCTGTCTTTCATTCTCAGTATGAAAGCATCTTCCCATCAAAGATGCCTTCAGCAGCACCTGCTTTTCACCTGATGCATTCTGGAGAAAGCAAAACCTTTTTCCCCTGACTGTTCTGAAGGTACAAGAGAAATGCCCAGCTCCACTATGAGTTACGTCACTTTAGATATGATTCACACATTTCTGGCTGCTTCCTCCTGTGAAACTCTTCCATTTGGCATTAGAATGACATAGGGCTGGGAAAGAAAAGTTTCCTCTTGGTGGGAGCATGGATTTTGATTTGCAGGTGAAAGGGCAGTAAAACCAAAATATTATAAGGCAGAATTAAGACCACGGATTAAACATTTCTCATGTAAATTGTGGGGAAAGTTTACCAGTCACCCTTACTGTATCCCCTTCAGCCTCTACAGCACAAAGCAAGAAAAAGGACAAGATCCACAGGGAAAGGACATGATCAGATTGCTGCTAACAACAGTTTTATTAACAGATATGTCTTGCAGCACAAGTCATTACTGTGCATGCTTAACTGAGAATTTGAAGGTCACTAATGTGAAAAATGCATGGTAAAAATTTATTGATAATTTGCAGGTGATCACAGAGAAGAGTGAAAAGCTTTATGTGCTACTAGCATAAAACAGTTTTCAATCCAGTGACAGCATTGATTCCTTTGAAACCCCTCAGGGTCAATCCTGTAAGAGTGTCCTCAAATGCCCAGGATCCACACGTCCCTTTCCATCTGGCTCTTCTCTCAAAACAATTTTATATTGTTCTACTGACTGCAGTGCATGTATCTCCCTGCTCAGATCTCCATGAGAGTAGAACTGAGTTAAGGGACTTCCAGATAAACTTAATAAAGTTTTGAGTGAGACCAGGTGACAGGAAAGCATTTGAAAAGGAATATTTTAAAGGCATTTAGGGAAGAAGTTGGGGCAAAGAGGAAAACATTAATAGGACAGAGAAAATAAAATCGTTATTTTGGGGATCCAGAATTAAGTCAGCATAAAGAAAGGTAAAATTACATCCTGAAAAAAGATGCAGAGCATAAAACCATGTGATTGTGGTTTACATGTTCTAGGTAGGGAAAGGGAAGAAGGGAAGTGATTTAGAAGGGAAGTGATTTATCTAGCATTACTAGTAGGCTGCTAGCTATGATCATTGAAAATGGGTTATTATTCCTAATTTTAAAAGCTGAATGGGCTTTTTGGATATGTGTTAACTCAGAGAGTGACTCCATATGAGTGGTGTGTGAGTGACAGTTTGCCGATTCCAATCCTAGTTGTGTGCGTGACATGGTCTCTCATTGCCTTTTTACCTTTGGTGCACTGGAGCTGTTCGCTCTGGATTAAAATGTGGCTTGGAGTTTATGGAGAGTTTGAGACCACCAAAGGCAGTGGAGTCGGTGTTATGTTGGTCTAATATATCTGGGAAGCATTTGGATATGTTCACATGCTTACCTTGGGGCTGCTGAGCCCCGATGTCTAAAAGAAAACTTCTTTTGTCCCAGTGAGGAACCACCCAAACTCTGCTCAAGAGCCAGAATCTCTTGGTCTCTCCTGGCTGAAACTCAGTTTTGGGGTTTTAAGGGATAAACACACAGGGCCAGATCACCAGCCGTGACATTGGTATTTTGCCTGTGGATGGGCAGAGCTGGCATCACTGGGCAGGGGTGATCAAACCTGAAGGAGCAGAGGATGTGGGTTTCAGTGTGTTGGAGAAGGGCACCAGAGCTGTCCAGTCTTGAAAATCAGACCGTCACAAACCTGAGCAAGAGGTGATTTTCAACCATCTGGATTATTAGTATTTGATGATAGGTGAGTATGCTGTTTGGATTTCTCTCCCTTTCTTTAGCTATCTAGTTTTAATGAAGAAGTGCTTATCCTCGTCAGCCCTTTGGTGCCTGTCTGCCCATTCCTATTTTCTCAATGGTAAGGAGCCCCTCACAACTTGTATTTTACTCGCTTTGGGGAGTTTGGAGAGGGCACATCCCTGTCCTACAAAGAAATGGTGGTACATAAGAAAAGTGCACAGGCTGTCATGGTGCCACAGAAACAGACCCTCATGTTTGCTCATCCTTTTTGAAATAAAGCATTTTGTAGCAGCAGTGCTTGTGTTCTCATTGCCTCCCACTTGAGCATAGCAATTCTCAGTCGGGTACAGCATCAGATTGCAGCGGGGTTGACATGTGGTAGCAAGGATGATGCTGGGGGGCCTGAAGGAGGGAGAGCATTGCTCTAATTTTAAATCACTGAACTGGCAGCTTCATCTTAGATCATCTTACCCAGACTCAAAGGATATCGCTGTGATCTATTTAACTGAAATTAACCTCTACAGATACGAGGCAATTACATTCCAAACTCAGCAGTGAACTTCTGCTAATCAGTCCCCATTTGACACTGTCCCTAGGTTTAGGAGCGTTACTTTCAAGCTGTGAGAAAAGTTTTTTAAGCTCAGCCAACTTGTGGGCTGCTGAGTGTGTTGCACAATTTTTAATTGAATATATTCTGCCATGAGATGGTTTTGCAGAGCAGGCTGAGCCTGGCTTGTGGTTGAGCTCACCTGGCTCCTGGGCACTCTTATCCTCAGGAGGGAGGAGTAAGGTAAAAACCCTCCTTGTGTGTCCTCTTCCTGTGTGCAGTGAGTCCATCCACCTCCCACAATCTCTTCCCTGTGTAGTGCCAGCGCTACCATGGCCTCAGCAGACCTGCCCTAAAGGTAGGCAGGAAGAGACTGGGAAAGGGCTGAATCAGCCATCAAAGCAATTCATGTTCATGGGTCATGAAGGAGGACAGAAAAAGGAAGCCACCTTGTTCACATCCTCATTTAACAATGACTTACAGACACAGGAGAGGAAACAGGTATTGAATGGCAACAGCAGGTGCCAACTCAGTTTACTCTGTTGTCTGAATAGGTGAAACCAAGTGGTTGTCTTCAGAGGGTGGTAGAGTGTCCTAGAGAAAGGATGTGTGGATAAAAGCAAGCAGGTCTGCTTCTTACTCCACACCCTATCCCACAAGCCTCTGTTAAAAGATCTTCCTAAAGAATGACATTTGGAAATGGGGACACCTGGTCACTTAGAATCTTGTGGGTTTGAAGAACCTGTTGAACTTACTGATATTTAACTGTATCTAAATGTCCAGAAGCTCCACATTTAGGCAGTTGTCTGGGGACACAGGCGAATCAGGACCCATGTGTTAGTGTCCACATGGCCTCCTGTTTTATTGTAGCGGTTTTCCAGACAGGCAGCTTTTCTGAAGATACTTTTGGATTGAAGCTTTTACCTTTGCTAATGCTCACATTGCTGTGATCCTTTCCCTTCTTTTAATATTCTGTGACAACCTACAAGCTGGTAAATATTCTTTACGTGGCCTTAGAGTCTGCGTGGAAGATTTCTTGTTGCATCTTGTTTTCTGATTCTCATCTGTGGTGTTCCTTAAACTGTATTTGTTGAAGGCTTAGGGCAACAAACTACTGTACATTCCAGTAAAGACCTTGCATGACTATAAGGGAAGGTAAGTGGGAGGAGATGTAAGTACTGGCTATTTAAACTTACTGCTAAGCCTTCTCCAGCTCAGCTCCATACCCAACAGGTTCACTCTCACCATCAGACCTTATAGGTGCTGGCAGTGGTGAGTGTTTTGCATCGTTCTCTCTAGGCTGCTACAGGACACTTGTTTTTCTTTTTTAAGTTTCCTTGGAAGTCCCCCTACAAAGTGGGTCTCAGCAAACCTGTTTCTGCTTGTGTCATCTTCAGTCCAGGTTCAGATTTTGTCTGGAAGCAGCTCAGCATTTTGTGTACCTCAGCCCATGTATAGAGGAAAGCGGCTTACTAAAGTCAAGACCCATCACCAGACCTCTGTATTTCTACTGAAATAGGTATGATGTGGGAAAAGATCAGGCTTTGTTTATTTAGGGCTGAGAAAAGATCTTGTTATGGCTGAGACATAAGGCAGCAGGGTATATACATCTAAATGTAATGCTGCTAAGGTGCTTGTAGAAGCTCAGAGCTGCCAAGCATCCTGATTGCATTCTAGTGTCTAAACCAAACACAGTGGAAAAGTTCCTTTCATTAAAGTGCTTTAATGACCTTTCCTGGGGTCACACTCTAGTCCCATTCATTTGGGGATGTAATTCTTTTTTTTTCTCTTTTTCCTTTCACCAAGTGTTTAAAAGTTAAAGTTCATTGTGAATCTTGGATGAATTTCTGTACCCTTCCGAAAGACTGCTGCAGGACTCCACCTCTCTGTTACCTGTCCGTTGATGCTGACCTGCTACATACCTTATTTTGTATGAGCTCTCAAATAATGCCTGCTTTGAGCTCCCTGCTGATGTTCCCCATAAAAAAAAGCTTTAAGAATCACAAGAGCCTGGGTAAATATAGTAGAGTATTGCTCTTGTAGGATGTGACTCCTGTGTTCTAAGTCCAGTTTGCTCATTGACTCACTGGATGACCTTGGAGAAAGTGTACTGGAACAGGGATTGACTTCATCAGGCTGGTGACTAACTCATCTCATCTTGTACTGGTAAAAAAGGGGCCTCTGTGTCAGCGAGATACCCCCAACCAGACCTATTCAGCTGGTTTCAGTGCTTGTTGGACTTTACTCTGAGTTTTCTTTGAAGAAAACAATGCCATCTTTTATGATTGAGAGGAGCAGAGTTTGTCAGAACAGAGTGATATAACAGAGAGACTTTCATCTGCTAAAGATTCAATCCAGCATTGTTGGGAAAATCTAAATGAAGCTCCTGCAAATGTTACTGATATATATTGCAATATTATTTGAAACAAGAAATGTCTGCACATTCATCTCCATGCTTGTTCATAAAGGACTACCCCAGAAGCTTACATCTCTTACCCTTGATTATGAAAGAAGTATCTAGTAGCTTTTTTTCTATGCCATATTTTGATAGTGAGCTTGGAGAGTGCTTGCATTGGAAAATTGCCCAGAGAGCATTTTATTGGTCGCATTCAATTTTAAAATTGTTTATATGTCCCTAAACCCCAGGTTTACAGTATTTAATATTACTAATGGGATGGTAAGTTTTCTAAGCATTTATCAGCATAGGCATATCAGAATGGAAATAGTAAAATGACACATTAATCTTTGAGTTCTCAATATGTCGCCACAGAAACACCCGCTGCCCATTATCCAGCTGTTATGAAAATACCAAGTTCTTAATAACAGACATGTTGGAAGAGAGGTAGAAGTGCTGAGGAATGAATATTGCAGTTGGCTCAAACATCCCTCTCCTTGTTCAAGTTCAGTCACAACCAGTTTGGTCTTGCGGGCAGCACTGCCTGCCTCCCATGGAGACAGGTCATTGCCAGGCTGTATTTTAAAGGGAAGATAAGAGACAGTTTGTTTTGTTTGCTTTAAAAAAAAAATATAAAAAAACCCCAAAGCCACATTAAATACTCTTATGTAGGATACTTGGTCTGTAATAACAGCAGAGCTCCCATTGGCTTCACTGGCACTAGATGAACCTCTTGGGAGACCTGACATTTATTGCAAACACTGGTGGCAGTTTTAAGGGCGAACGGGAGATGAAATTGTGGGCTGCCCATGATTTGCAGAGCTGTGCTTTTGCAGTTAACACCGCTTCAAGGCTTGGCCCTCTCCCTGTTGCTCCAGGTTCTGACAATACCCGTAGCCTATTCTCCAGGGTATGAATGTGAAAATGGACAAACTGCTCATCTGAAATTCCTGGCTGACATCTTTACCTGATGAAAGGAGAGTTACCATCAGCAGCATTTGCACCTGAGCCTGTATGGGCCTAAATCCTCCTGCCTCTCAAACTGCTTCCCACAGGCTTCATTGAGTAAACAAAGTTTACTTAACTGTCACCTCATTAAACAGCCTGCTTCCCTCTGGATGGTAAAGGGTCTGGAACTGAATAATACATGTAGAAATGGGCTTCTGCCTTTTACTACAAGCAAAAATAATTGGTCTCTTTCTAATAAGTAAATCCAAGGGAAATTTATTCCCTTATGACTGGGGAGGTGGAAAATTTGTCTGATACCAAATCTTTTGGGATACACGAGAGTGATAATCTTTCCTTAAGAAGGAAGGCCCTTCTCATATGTTCTGTAGCATATGTAGGAACAGGCAGTCCAACCTGAGTAGCTCAGCTGTTTTTGGCTCCGTTTACTCCTACAAACTATCCTCTCGTGAAGGAGAAGAAACAACTGTTCCCCAGCTGGGGTCAATGCACTACCCTTGCTTGGACCAGAAACTGTGCCAGAAAGGGTAGTCCACCGTGCAGGCTGATGGCTCTGGCAGCATCTTATCCGTAGGTTATGGTACCAGTATTTTCCAGAGGCTCTTAATGAGCAATGAAACTGCTGCTTTATAACTTGTCTTCATGCAAGTGGTGATGATTTTATTTGTGGAATAGGCAGTGGAGTGAAACAGAGAGTCTCTCTTTTAATCCAAATGTTCTCAGAAATAGAGTGTAAAGGAAGTTATATGTGGGGTTTGTCTGTTTTAATATGTAGCTCTGCTTTTTTATGAGGAATGCACACACACACTTTCCCTGATAAACGAGGGATTTGATGTTAACTGGTACATATTCAAGTTTACAGTTATTTGGCATGTCTCTTTAATAGCACTGTTGGCCCATCTCTTCCAAAATCAGATCCCACATGCAAAAGTGTGTTTAAGTCAAACTTTCTCTGTGAGCCATTTATTTTAAGCTCCACAGAGGCTTTGCAGGTGTGTCAGAAATAACCAGAGCTCACATAGCTGCAGGAAAAATAAAAAGCTCTGTTTATTCACTTAGTGATCTGGCTGCTTGTGTCATCCATGATGTCAGACAAAAAGCCAGCATTTCTGTTTAACTCATGTTTCCAGTTTTCACAGACCTGATATCCTTAAGTACAACTGATGCCTGCTGTATATCATACAAAGAGTCAAAAGGCATATCTGAAAATCACAGAAGTTCTATATGAGATCTAAGCATTCATTCAATGCCTGTGCATTAACTTTACCAC
Organism: Falco rusticolus; assembly: GCF_015220075.1. NCBI lineage: Eukaryota > Metazoa > Chordata > Aves > Falconiformes > Falconidae > Falco > Falco rusticolus. The sequence continues at coordinate 70,410,134 of NC_051210.1, read as the reverse complement.
TCGGGGCTATCCCACACAAGCATGTATAACAGATAGTAGCGAACCTTTAGGTGCATTTTAGAATGGAAAAAAGCCCCAACTACCAACCTTGTAGATTCTGTGATGTTACTGCCCAGAGCATTTTATTCAACCAGAATAAACACTGTGCTGAGATGATGACCTAGTGGAGCACATTGCCGGGGAAATCATTAATGCCCACACATTTGTTCTGTTGGGCACCATGGCCTAAGAATAAAAAGTCATCTGCGGTGATGCATGTGCACTTTGCAGGGATTAGCCCATCTGTATCTTTCCATTTTTTATTCGAATGCCAGCTACATGAGTGTTTCAGCACTCGTGATGATTACTGTGTTGTGCATCTGCTAAAACTAATGAGGCAAGGAATTTCCAAAGTTCAAACATTTTCTTCATTTCCTAAAGCTCAAAGCTAGAACACTTCTGGGAACTGAATGCAAATTTCTGAATTGAATTAGGAGGAAAATTGGATTACGAGGGTTTTTTTTTTTTCATGTTCTAAGAAATGAGAGTTAAATGTCCTACCACAGCAAGACTACACACAGTAAACCACAATTCAGAACTAGGTAAACAAAAGGCTTGATTTATGTTTATTTCTGGATGTGCGGAATGAGTCAAAGCATCATCTTCTCACTGAAATGAATGGAGTTCTGGTTTGTTTTTTCTTACTGTGGATATGGTACCTGTTTTTCTCTCAAATAATCCAGTCCATTGTTGTATATACATATTTTTTTCATTTAATAAGGATTAGACTTGCATTCTAGGCATACATCCCTGTCTAGACCTGTCTCTAGCCAAGGACTAGGCTGCTTTTGCCAGCTCTGTAGTCAGCCAGTTTGTTTTCCTGACCTGATCACCTTTTCTAATATAAGCTAACTGCTGAGGCTGCCTGCAGCAAGGCGCCCATTTCAGCAGAGGGCTGGTCTAGGCAGGGAAGATACTGTGTATTGAGGTGGTGTGTGATTTATATTTGCATCCTTGCTGTGCATTAGATGTCTGTGGAAGTGCGTGCAGTGAGCAGATGGTATGGAGAACAACTCCACCCTGAAAGTGCCAAATATCATCCACCTTTGAAAGCAAAGGAATTTCCTTGTATTGGCAACTGCAGGGTTGCACCAGGGCTGGTTTTGTTCTTGCTAAGAAGAAAGTAACTATTCCCTGTCACAGTACCCTAAAGTAAACTCTTACCCATCCATCAGCTGACCATTCCCCTGTAGTGCCCAATAAGAGCTGGCAGGGCCCAAAGATCCCAGACTCTATAGCTGCTTGGATGTTTTCAGAATCAGATTCCTAGTCCAGAAAATCTCCTAGTCCTAACTCACTCTTAGGGAAGGTTAAATTTTGGGATTGCTCTTGCTCTCAAGGGAAGGCAGTGTCCCAGACAGCTGAGGCCCAAGCTGTGCCAGACATTTTCAGAGGAGCACCTTGCACACCTGCACAGAGGCAGTAATGGCAGCCACTGTAATTGCAGTAATTGGACGATCCCTGGTTAATGACATCTTACAGAGGTTCAGCCACAGCTGGATAAAAGGAGATTTTTGCTAGGCATAGCATCTGAAACTTTAAGAACAGTTTCTGAATAAAAGACATCCCAAAATACTTTCCTTCCCTTGAGTGAGTGCAGTGCAGTTTCCCTTATCATCAGAGGTAACTTCCTAATGCCCTCAACTCCTCCTCTCTTCTTTTCTGTTCATCTTCAGCTTTCAGCTTCCCTCTCCCTATCCACATCTCACCTATGTCCAGTGCTAGAAAACCTGCATGCTTGTCTCTGAGAATGGTGGAACTGCAGCCTGAAGTGTCTGAAGGTAAAACCGGCTCATTTTGGAAGCTCATATAGTTTCATATTCCTTTCCCTTCCAATAGGGTTGTGCAAAGTATGATACAGGGTGAATGAAGCTGGACAAAAAAATGTAATCACTATCTTAGAGTATTCACTTTTCTGAAACATGTCTTAAATAAAGAGAATCCTGCAAACTTCTATAGGAATACATTCTTAATAATGTGAATTTTCCACTTAGATTCAGCAGCACATTCAATGGTAGCAGGCACGAAGCTGAGCAGTAGCACATTTCTGGGTCATACCCTAATGTTGACAACAAGTTTGCCCTAAGTTTGGAAGCATCTGGAATGATGTGGTAAGACTGTCACAGTACTCCCATGTCTCTAAGGAAATGGCTTTTCCAGTTCTTTTGGCAGGAAGAATATCTGAAGGACCTTAAGGAAGGGAGCTCCGTGCCTGTGGTGCAGCTTCACCTTGCTCAGTGGTATCTCCCCACCACAGCTTTGCTCTGCCCTGGCAGGCAAAAGCATAGCAATTCTAAACAATTTTTTATAAAGCAGCTTCTGAAGCCCTGGGACAGCTTGAGAAGAAAATCAGGATTTACAAGACCTAAGTAGGAGCCTGAATGGAGATTAGCCATGGTCCTTTCAGCCTTGCAGGGATTGCTGCAGAGAATTTGTACATCTGCATTTCGAAGCTTGTGGTACATATGTTTCTAATGGTCTGGGTTGCATTATAGACTGGAGGTCTGAATTGGGATGCAGACTGGCATGTCTGACTGCATAACAACATTAAGACGTGCTCCAGTTCCAGAGGGCACATTGTCCTGTGTTTGGAGGTGGCTGCCATGTCTCTACAGACCACTTCGGTAGCAGGCTGCCACATGGGCAGAACAGGTGGCTGTGGGTGGTGGTATCATTTACCCACTGTCATTGGGATGGAGTCACCACGCCATGCAGTGAACAGTGTCAGTAGCAGTTGTCTGCCCAAGATTATGATCCACATAGGCATGGGATTAAAGCAGATTGCTGGTGACAGCCACCTGAGTGCCAGAGTCCATAAGCTGCTCAAATGTGAGTGATACTGTGGTAGGAAATGGGCTGTAGGTTTTGCTTTCTCTCTAAAAATATTTGTATTCAGTATGCTTCACTTAGCACAACACAGCAGAATACAAGCTGGTAGTGATGAAGAAACCTACAGAAATGCTTTTAGCATGCTAATAAATACATATACCCTGAAGAGGAAACAAAAGTAACTTCAGGGCCAGCATAGATTGCTCTGCAAACATCTTTAAGAAAACCAAACCTGGGAATATTTTCCATGTAAAATTCTTTAAAGATGGAAGGGAATAAATGAAATACTTCTTTCCCACAGGAACGAGCTCTGTTCCATGTATTTCAGCACAATGCAGTCTTCTATTGACTGCAGATGTAAAAGCAAAGCTGGTGGCTGGAAGGTACCCAAGCTCCAGAACTGTGCTGGGCAGGCATAGAGGTAGCCCAACAGCAAGTGACAGCAGGAAGAGACAGCGCTGCCTGGTACTGCTGCAGCTGCTTGGTGTGGGCATCACTGCAGTAATTCCAGGACCAGATGACCAGGGATCTGTGTGAGGCCAAATATTCTGTTCACACAACTTCACAGAAAGTCTTGGTTTAGCTAAATCTGTCAACTTGTAAACTCATCCTTCCATCTCCCAGAGTACTGGGGACACTCTTTGAATCGTATAAATGTAACCCAACGAGTGATGTCAGTGGGAAAAGCTGATATTTAGCAATAAGCTTACACGTGGTTGCTATGAACACCAACTGAAATGTTAAAAGTACAGGATGTTGTAGTAGTACCAACCTGCTTTTCCTCTGCAGGTAACCTCTAACTATGTTTCTTTCCATGTTGGGTCTGACAGTATGTGACTGTTTCATTAGGAACCATTGGATAAGACACAAAATTACACCAGGGGTTTTGATAGAATCTAGGAAAAAATTTCTTCACCGAAAGGGTGGTCTAGCATTGTAACAGGCTGCCCAGGGAGGTGGTGGAATCACCATCCCTGAAGGTGTTTAAAAAGGTTGTCAATGTGGTGCTTAGGGACATGGTTTAGTGATGGACTTGGCAGTCCTGAACTAATGGTTGGACTTGATGATTTCAAAGGTCTTTTCCAACCTAAATGATTCTATGATACTGTAAAAACATATGAAAACGGTCCTTTTAAAGTTTTAAATAGGATTCAAAGGTGTCTGTACACAATTCTGGTATAACTTCCATTACCCTTGAGTAATACACCACCAACTTCAGTTCACAGGTTTGACTTAACTGAGTAATTTTCCATGATGCTTTATGGAAGAACCACTTTGACAGACGAATTCAGCTTTGCTTTGTTCCATTTTTATAAAGAGATCAGCACGTGAAGTGATTTTCATAGAGCTCATAGGAGCTCAGTTTTACAAGGGGCCAAGAATCTCTGGCAGGCATCTGACTACCATCAACTCTGTATTTTAACTATAGGTTTCCAGGAAATAGACAGTACCTTGGAGAATTGAACTCAAAATGAATCTTATCAGGGAACACAGCATGTTGGCTCTGAACCTGTAATTTATGTGAATTTTTGCTACTTTCACTGAACAGAAGGATGCTCGGCACCTTCCAGAACGTTAAAGAAGAGTCTGGACAATCTTGTCAGAAGTGTTTCATTATAACAGTCTTTCTCTATCAGAGGTTAAGGATATTGAGTAAATTGCAGAACTGACCCTGAACATGGATTTATTTCATAGAAACTTAAAAAGATTGGTGACACTTAACAGCCTTGTTTACTGCAAAAACTGTTTCAAATGAACACTTACCTAAATGCATTTGTTCCTGAAGGTCAGCACAAGGGGAGGAACAATATGTCCACTGATGATATCCCTCAGATATGTCTTCTGCTGTTTATTCTTGCCTCATCTGGATACTGTACCTTGTGTTAGTGGTGAACCACAAGAGGAAAGCTTTTCAGAAGCAGTGAGTGGTCTAGCAGCCTCTCATCGTTCTAGGATTGCATGGCTGGTTTCTGGTGCTGACACAGGCATCTGCAAAGATCATCACAGGGTTAAATGCACATCTGCAAAGATCATCACAAGGTTAAATGCTACTCTTTGATAAATAGTCTAAAAAACTAAGACAGTGACAGAGCCACTTGACATTCAGCAGAGCTTCCATGGTTAAGCTAAAAGATTTTAGCTCATTTATTTGTGGTAGGTAGTAGAGCTTGAGGTTAACTACAAAACCAGCCCCAGCTGTCAGCAGAATGAACACTGCCATTTAAGTGCTCTGTTTGAACCTGCCTTTAAATTCTGGCCTGGCTGAAAAGCAGGTGTGCTATCTCAGTAGTCACGGCTTAACAGCAGCAGAAATGCGGGTAATGCACAGAAACCTGTTAATGATGCCGTGTATTGCAAGAGTTCTGTCAATTTTGAAGGCTTTGGGTATTCCTGGGAACTACCAAAAGTGAAGTGCTTCAGACTCCAACTGCTGCTTTTTCTCACCATCTATTGTGTATGCAGAGGGCCAAATTCAGAACTGATGCAACTCTCCTCATTTTTTGGGATATGGCTGAGATAAACTTTGCCCTTTTAACTCTTGTTTTTCTTTCAAAGCTGTGTTGAAATACTTTGGTCCTGTGTAGCTTTTTATTACAAGGAAAACATACTTGCTCTGCATCTCTTCATGTCACCATTTTGGTGTACCAACCCCTTGTTTTCTCTCCAGGCAGTCTCTCGAGAGGCTGGAAGAGTGTAACAGCTCATTGACTTGCAATGTGATTAATCCTTGGATTAGTCAAAATATGATGCAAACAGATCCTGACCCAGTGCTGAATGCTGTTCTTGCCTGTGCCTGCAGTGTTAGGTACCTTACAACTGTCTCGAATTGATCAGGACATCCGGATTTTGTAACCTCATTTTGTAACTGTTCCTCTCTCTTGAATTCCGTCCTGTGAAGTTCTGAGGATATGTAACAAGAAGCCACCCAGTTACTATTCCTTGCAGCTATCTGCCAGTGTCACCTGCTTCTCTGGCATCATCATGCAAGCATGCACTGTCACACTCCCCGCTGGAATCTCAGCTCGCGAGTTGAGATTCACACCATCACTCAGCCTGACGAAAGTGTTGACTCCTGGAGCCAGAGCTGTGTTTGGGAGCACATAAAAGCACCAGAGTCCCCTACGTCTTGGCAGGACTTCAAGGACTATCCCAACGAAGAGATCTTGACAGCATAGTTGTAAACTCCACAGGCCCCAAGGGCTCAAACACCATGATATTTATGCTGCAGCCTGGATTGCCAAGATAGTATCACTGTTATGCAGACATTGGTCTCTGGGTAAGAAGTAGCATTTCTCACACCTGTTAATTGGCATTTGAAAAAATTGAGACTGACTGGAGTGGGCAGTGTGACTAAGAAAGACAATGCATTCAAAGGGTCTATCCGGTGTTTCTTCTGTTCTCTGTTCAAAGAGACTTCAGATGCATGGGTACGATGAGTATCTGTGAAAGTCAGTATTAACTGAAGGAATTCCTTACTGCATTATTGACATTCCTGATATATTTACGACTGTGCTTTTACACTCTTTCCAGACTTTATTGCAACCTCAATCTCTGCAAAAGGTAAGAAGTCCAGAGCTTTTAAATTAGAAACAGGTTTAGTAAGCACCTTATTGTATGACAAACCACTGTGAGATTACATGCAGGCTTTCAAATTAAGCATAATTCTTCATGCTCCACTCAGCTCTATTATAAAGGAAATCCTGTATCTAAGGTACGTTCTCTACTATGTTTCACCAGACTGGTCTGGTTGTAGTAGTAAGCCCAGTATTTTTGTATTAGAAGGCAGTTAGTAGAACATTAAAGACAGAGAGGTGAAGCTGGAGGCGTTTTGGCCGGTAGTCTGGCACTTCAGGTAGCACGATGTGAGTGCAGAGGCACTGACATCAGTTCATGAAGTGTCGGCAACAGGTTTCAGACTCAACCTGTTGAAGTAAATAGGGCAATCAACACCTTTGGTAACTAATTTTTAAGGTCGCTTGTGGGCAAAAACCCTTAAGAACTGCAGAAGACATTATTGCACTACTCAGCCCTGATCTTCAGTATCTTTCCCTGAGAATCGCCAGGGTTATATATTGACAGAATGTTTGAAAAACAGTGGACCACAGAGGGCATAATTCTATGACCAGGCAGACTGCTCCACAAGCAGAACAGAACAGAATACGCAAGATCCCGCTAACAGCTCTTAGCTCAATCCTTCTGCTCTAAAGACCTGATTTTCTTTCTGAACAAAGCCATTTTAGTTTGGAACAATTCCATTCGTTTCAAACAAGTTACAAAGAAAATGAAGCCCGTGTCGGCCATATGAGAATCTCGGCCATGGGATGGCAAAGCCCAAGGCAGCCCGAAACCATCCAGCCTCATCACGTACCGGGGACGCTCCCGCCCGGCGGCCAGCAGCGACTGGCCGGGCTCTTGGGAAAACGTCTCCCAGTGGGTGCAAGCACAGTGGGAACCAAGGGTACCGTTTTCACAGGTAGCTGAGCACAGGCATCCTAAACCTGAGCATCTGCAGGAACTGTGCACTAACGCCGCCGCTCGGGCTTTCTCCTGGTTTTGTCCCTCTTCCCAGCAAGAGCGGGGAGCGGCGCCCCAGTACCCCCCCTCCCACCCCTCCCCCGCATGTGCCCTCGGGCTGGTTGCTCCTGCCGCCTCTGTTACCCCAGGCAAACCGATCCCATTTATTCCACCTTCCTGCGCCAGACCGCCCGTTGCAGGCGGCCCGCTCCCACCCCCGGGCACCCCGGTCCCTGCGCCGGCCGCGACCCGCGACCTACGCCTGGGTGCGCGCACCGGGAGGGGGGCGCCGGGGCCGGGAAGGGAGCGGGGGGGGGGGGGGGGGCGGGCAGGGAAGGGGCCGGGGGGGCGGCGGGCAGGGGGCGAGGGGGGGCGGGCAGGGAAGGGGCCGGGGGGGCGGCGGGCAGGGGGCGAGGGGGGGCGGGCAGGGAACGGGCCGGCGGGGCGGCGGGCAGGGGGCGAGGGGGGGCGGGCAGGGGCCGAGGGGGGGCGGGCAGGGAAGGGACCGGGGGGGCGGCGGGCAGGGGCCGAGGGGGGCAGGGGCGGGGGCCGGGCCGCGCCCGCCACGTGGGTCCGCGGGCCAGCGGCGCCCCCTGGCGGTCCCCGGGGCGGGGCGGACCCGGCCTCCCCCGCGGCTGCCGCCGCTGCCCGGTCGCTCCGCGGCCCAGGCTGGGCGCTGCCTCGGCGCGGCGGGTGGCGCGGCCGGGCTCTCTCCCCGGGTCCCGGTCCGGTGCCTGCCCCGCGTTAGTAAGCGGGTGGAAGCGCTGGCAGCGGCCGGCTGCCCGGCATCAGAACGGAACAGCGCAACAACGTCTGCGCGGTGCTAGCGCGCGGTGCGGCTGCGCTACCGCAGCCCGACAGCTGCCCGTGCCTCGGCTGAACGCTCTCGCCGCAGCGCGGCCGTGCGGGTTGTGTGCGGCGCCAGCGCTCGGCGCAGCCCGCGTTCGCCAGGCCGGTTCGCGCTGCCTAGGCAGCCCCTGCCCTTGGAAATTGCTGCAAACGTGTGTCGAGCCAAAACTTGCGATACTGAACACTGGAAACGTTGCCCCTGACCTGAGCGTTTGCTCTTGGGCCAGTTTCTCTGTTAACCTGGGGGTTTTCAGCCCTTTCTGACGGGTAGAAGCTCTCACTCGCAACTGAAACCCGCTGGCAGCAGGCCTGCTTGCTCAGCCGGTTTTTGACGAACTGCCAGCCTGGACTCCTGGACTTGCTGGGGCTGAAGTGATGGTTATCGTACAGATGGTATTGTTCCTTCTCCAAATCATACACCTTGTGCATTTGCAAGTTTTTGACACCATAGTAGAGCACAAAACTATTCCAGTTGCTTCCAAAGCAGTATAAGAGAGCACTTATTTTCTGTTCCAGCTGAAGCTTTATTCAAGAGAAGTGTCCTCTGCACACGGCTCGAGGCAAAGACCTTGCTGCAGATATTTCAATTCATCTGAAGGTTGAGCATAAAATATTAGAGAGATTCCTTTAGCAGTGTTGAAATAGCATAACTGAACGTATCTGATGCTGACCATGCATATGATATTCGCAGCAACTGACTGACATGCCTTCAAAAGATCAAATTCAGCCGTCCTTGCATGATGTAAGATAAAAATCTGGCCTAGGATTTAACTGTAGCTGGTAATTAAGTTTAAAGAACAATAATGCCCCGCAAACCTCTCCAGGCCTACAGTAAGCATGCTGGAATCTCGGTTGCCATTTCTGCAAACTGTTTACAATTCACATAGCTCTGCAAATCCAATCCTGAGCTCAAATTGCTGCTCATAAACAACATAGCAGAGATTTGATGTATGAGGGCATGTTCTGAATTCCCCTTCGCTAGTAGTAGTGGGGCTGACTTCTAGCATTAAAAAAACCTCTTATGTCTCATTGCAAGCAGTGCTCTGTTAACTACTTGAATACATCTCTCAGCCATATTTATTTGATTTTTTTGTGACTGGTGGCAAGAAAGCAGATGTAACATGCTTTATTCTCCTCTTCTTCTGCTAGCTGCCTGTAAATGAGTATTTTTCCGCAACTGGAGGCAGGGCAGCCTCTGTTAACTGTACCAGAATTTCTCTGGCAGTCCGTCAAAGCCAGATGTTGTTAACCTTCAAAGCATGATACAAAGCTGATCTTTCAGGCTGTGCTCTTGCTTAATCTTGACACATCAGTGTTTGTGAGTGAACCTTGGTACTGTAGTGGTAATTGAGAGTAAGTAAACCCTCCTGTTACATGTATTGTATTTTTAAGAGGGAAAGGAAGGTCTTTGCAGGACATTCCATTCAAATAAGAAAGAAATAAATTACTTCCCTGCATTTACCTGACTTAACAATATACACAAAATTAAGGGCTCTATCCCCAATTATTAGTTGTTTCATGAAGACAGATGAGCACCCCCCGACACATATGTTACCCTGGGGGACTCAAGAAATTTTGCAAAATACATTTGAGCAATTCTAAAGAATTGTGTTTGAAGAAAGATTTAGGGGAAGGAGAACTGGGAGAAGAGAACTCGAATGTACAATACTGAAAGGAGAATTGTGCAAGGTCAAGAACAGAAGCAGGTCTCTCGCATTTTACCTTGCTCTCATTTACCTCTGTTTAACCTGATACATGTTTTATGAGCTCACTGAAATCAGGGAGAAGGCTTCTGTCCTGAGCTGGGATAGTTCCCAGTGCTCATTGATTTAATGTTAAGTTATTTCTAAGAGAGAAGGAATGGGGGCCTTAAAAGAACCAGAGGTATCAAATAAGCATTCAAAGAAGAATACTCGTCTTTCATGCAGCCTGGTCTCAGAGCTGTAGAAGCTGGTTGTTGTTGGCCTTCTTGGATTGTTTTGTCCCCCAAGGGTGGGTTTGCTCTTCCTGGGGCAGCCACTGGGGTAAAGGATGATGTGAAAGTGTGACAGAACAAGGGGAGTTCAGCCTGAGCTCTGTGGCACCACTGCAAAATGGCCTTCTTCTTCACAAGAATGATGCCTTAATCGCAGAACATTTTCATTTTCATTATGTCTCTCATGTCCATGTCAAACTCATTTTAGCAAAATGGACATGAAGCTTACACTTGCTTGTGCTTGGGAGGTGGGTAATTAACACTTCATGGGATACATCATCTGGCATTAGGGAAGTGTGTTAGCAGCACAGCACAGGAACCGATCAGTGAGTCTGAGTAAGTCTTATCGAAACGTTGGTAGAAGCTGGGTTGAAAAATTAGATCTAGTAGAGATATAGATTTACATGCCATGTTGGAGAAAGTTGGGTGTGACTTTACAGGAAGAAAATAGCACCTGCGGAATGTGTTGGAACTCTTTGAAGAAGGTCTTGGTTATGTGAGCATGTGCTCATCTCCAGAAGGCTTTTGATAAGATTTTTCAAAGTGTCAAAAAAACCCATGATGAAGAACATGACAGAATGAGATTAAGGGTCCTTCATGGATTAATAACTGGTTACAGGTAGAAATAAAGAGTAATAATAGAAGTTGTTTTTTTCAGTCCTCTGGGGATCTGTCCTGGGACCCGTACAGTTTGACATACTCATAAATGATGTAGATAAAGGGAGTGAAAAGGGCATGACAGATTTTGCCTGTGATAATAAATTACTCAGGGCTGTAAACCCAAGGAACAGCTATGAAAGACTACTTGCCTTGCAGAAAGGTCTCATACCATTGGTAGGCTGTAGGATACAATACCTAGTGAAATCCAGTGTTGCCAAACATGAAACAATGCACTTGAAGAAAAAAAAGTCACAATGATGGATTCAGCACTATTTCTAATCCCCCAATAAGGAAATCCATAACATACTTCTATGAAAATGTCGGCTCACTTTGCAGTGACAGTTAAGCACAGAATAGTAAGAGTTACTAGGAAAGAAAAAGTAAGCAAAAAAGGGAACACCATTATGCTGCTACAGAAATTTGTGGTGTCAGTGTATCCTGACCACTGTTTCCAGTTCAGAAGCACTGACGCTGAAAGGATGTAGCAGAACTGAAAAAAGCAAAGACATTTTGAAGGGTGGCGAAGGTGAGCCAAGATTTACAACATCTGTTCAAGGATCAGCTAAACAGGCAAAGGATCTGCTGCCTGCAAAACCCATACATTAGAGAGGGGAAGAGAAGAGATTGCTATAAAACTGTGAGTGATAGAGAGAGGGTATATAGAAAGAAGATTCACTCTTTTCCATTCTTTTTCATATTAATACCAGAACTGGGAGACATTGAATGAAACAAGGTAGAGCCAGACTTGAAGTCAAAAGGAGGATTTTATCGTAGGCACTGAAGTATGGAAAACATTGGCATAGCTTTCTGAATGCCAGAAGTTAGCATGGATTAAAAATTACAATTAACTACCTGAATGGAAGAAAATGCTGTTTGACATAAAAGTAACATTTCTGGCAGAGGAGTTTCTGAGCCAAAAACTGCTGAAGGCTGTGGGAAGGTACTCTGGGAAAGCATGTAACTCTGCAGGGGCTCTTTCTGGAGAGGAATGCTGAACTGGGTGCATCTGTAGTGTGGCCCATTATAGCTTACTTACACCCTTACGGCCAGGAGAAGTAGCAATGGGAAGAAAGAAAAGGAAGAGGCAAGCACAGCGAACAGGCTGTACAAGACGCTGGTAACATGCTGAAGTTGTCAGCCCGTGCTGATACCTGGGCTCCTCTACCTTCACCGCTGTTTTAACCATGTCACAACACACAAGATCACAGCTAGCAGAGAGAATGCCTCTTCTACTGCGTCTGCCCGTGCTGCCAGACTGCAATGGAAGAGCACAAAGGGTTTGCACTCTGGGAAATGCACTCAAAGCAGCAGGTGACTTTTCGCCCAGTCACTTGAGGTGCAAGTACCCCTGTGTTTCTCACAATTCTGTTTAATGTTGTGTTTGCAGGAGTATCTATCTCCTTGTATTACTGGGGGTCTGAGTAACTGCATATTCATGACGATAGCCTTTCTTTCCCACTAGATGTCTCACGAAGCCAGTGATTGCAGTCATCCTGCTCAAGTGGCACTTCTTTCCGCTCCAAAAGTTTATCATCTTTAAAATAAAGGGGTTTACTAAATATAAATGCTTTATCCATCTATATGCTGATGCTTGAGATAGTGCTTCATGGTAAGCTTAATATTCCAAAACTAATTAATAATATTTAATAAGATTGTTAGTTAGTTTTGGAATTATTATGAATTGATTATTAATAAATATAATAATAATTAATAATATTTATTAATCTATATTTCAGTAGGAATTTATTGTTACAAGCTGGACGTCAAGCAGGTTGTAAATGTCTAAATGTACCACAGGGAACATGAATGAACAAACCAGCTTAGGAGCTGGTGCTTCTTGGGCTGTAATGTGATTCTGCACAGCTCACAACACAAGGGTTCATTTCAAAGCGGGTCACATCTTGTTATTATTGTTATTAGTGACGTTGGGGTGGGGGTGGTGTTTCTTTTGGGGAGTGGCCTTATCTAATACAGAGATCCCCACATACATACAAGTTACTCTGCTTAGAGTAGAAAAGTCCGATTATTAACTCTTCCACTGAGGATATGGAGTTTTAGTTGCCTGATTGTCGGTATCCTTTTGTTGCTCCACCCATAGCCAACAGTGGCTGCTCCTGCTCCAGGAGACATGATGGTGCTGGATGCATGAGCTGAAAACGGTTGCAATTACTGATTCTACAACTAGCCCAGAAATCCCTTTCTGAGGTTTCTAGGCAGCTAGGTTTGGGACCCCCTGCTTTGAATGTTGATAAACCACATTTACATTGAAAAGGTGAATTTTGTTATTCTTGCATTAGGAATATTGCTCAAGAAATGGCTTAAGAATTCCTTTCTCATTTTTTCCCCTTACAAACGCAAAGAATGATAAAAACATTTTACTGACATCCTTTACAGTACGGACCAGAAATACAGGCCATACAGTTGCTAATGCACGTATTCAGAAAGGTCTCTAGAGCTGTTGAATGGAGTATTTGCACCAAGTAGCATAGTTTCTAGAAAGATACCCAGCCTTCAGTGCAAGACTGAAAATCTATTATCATGCTAGGTGTGTTGTTCAGATAACTAATTGCTGTTGTTTTTTAAAATGTGTGGGTTTCTCCACACTGAATTTGTCCAGCTTTACTTAGAGACTGACTTGATCGTGCCCTTGCATGTTGGGCTAAAGACTGCCGGAACCAATATCAAGGCCTAGGAACAAGGTTACTGTATTTGCTTTACATGGTGATACACTGTTCAAGACCAATCATGGTAGGTACATGGCACAAGTTTATAAAGAGATGTAGAAAAGAGACTGCGGGAACCAGATTTAGATGACTAGGAAGAAGCTTACTTTCGAGAGCCTTGACTATTATATCTTTTGGAGTGCTTCTCCCTCCAAGTATCTGTTCAGTTAGAGCATGAGAAACTAATATAAAAATTATTTAGAGTAGCGTGTTTTAGTGGGAGGGGAATCCTTTGTGTTTTCACAGCCCTGCCTGGCAGAGCCTTTGGTAAAGTTCAAATGAAGAGTGAGGGTTGCCTTCTTTAGTTAATGTTTCTCTGAAATCAGTCTCTTTTTGGGGTACGGCAGCTGTGTAAACCCAAATAACTGGATAAATCCAGACAATCCAAAACAACTGCCCAAGAACTTTCATGGCTATTGCAGTGTTAAAATAAATAGACTAACAAAGCTTGTCTTCTTTGCTGGTAAGATTTTTAGTGCTCCTTTTTTTCTGCAAGCATATCACAAAGTTGTCTTCCCTCTGGAGAATGAAATGCTTTCATATTTTCAGCACATTCTCAGCAGCTGCTGCCAAAATCTGGACTTTATGCTTCTACTTGCACCATGTCTCAGGGGAGACTTTCTAGCAGGCCCGGGTTGAAAGAGGAAAGAGGTACTGGAGACTTTGGCTGCACTGTGCGTACCGGGGTGGGTTGCCAAGTAGTGATAAGAAAGCAGTTGAGGAAGTGGTTTAGATACTGACCTTCAAATTAGGAAGGAGCAAAATCTGGGACAGCAGAAGGAAATTCAGAAAACTGAAGGAAGAAAAGAGCTTGTGAAAGATGGTTGAGACAGGAACGGAGAGAAGATTCTCTTGGAGTTGGGAAGGTTTTGAATAGACCCAAGTGATCTGGTTAGTTCAGCAGCATTGCAGGAAGGTGCGACAATGGTGGGAAGGGGCTTTCCTGGGCAGTAGATCTGACCTCTAGTGAGACACCATCTCATCTAGACCCAGTCCAGCTGGTAGTCTGGAAACGACCATATTCTTGCCTTATGACCAGTCCCATCGGAGGACTTGCTCAGATATTTGCTCCTTTGCTGATTGCTAATGTTCTGATGTTCAGCTGAAGTTTCCTCTGATGCTTTTTGCAACCATATGTTATGCCAGCCCTGTCCTTTATTTAAAATAAACTTCTTTCTTTCTCTCATTTTTACCACCAGAATATAATCATAGACAGAAATCATTCTCTCAGCCATCATTTTCTTAAACTGTTTAGTTCACTCCTGTAAAATAGTCTCTTTTTTTTTAAATAGAAAATGCCTCTTCCTTTAAACATTTTCTATTTAAATCTAGTATATTCACAATTGTTTGAAAACCATTGTCGATTATCTGTAAAACCAGCATAACACATTTAAAAAGAAATGAGGCTATATTATTGTCATTTTTTTTTAAGTATGTGTAAACATACCTGTTTTCTCAGATAGAAAAGAGTCTATCCCAAGCCTTTGTAAACTAGACTTTGAAACTGAGATATGTTAATTAAAAGGATAGTATTTTTACCACTCGTTTTTATTCTGTGTTGTGCTCTGGTCTCTCTCTATGCAAGTATTTTTTTAACAGATTGTCCTTTTCCCATTGTATGTGGAGGATTTGAACTCCTATATCAGAAAAAAAATTAAAATTGCCTAATGGAAGTAATATGTCAATTAGTCAGCTACCCAGTTACAGCATTTTGCATTTTAGTGGGAGGTAATAGTTTCCTTTTTTTTCCCCACTGAGGTTATTTTACAGTTTGGAAACACATTTTCTTCCAGCTATATCATGAAAAAACACCTGAGTAAAAAGTGCTAGAAAGGCATCAAGTTTGCAGAGTTAAAAAAGAGTTGTTCTCTTCCTTTGGGGGTTTGTTGTAATTGTTGCAAAAGGCCTTTTGGGGTTTTGTTCTTGTGATGTAGACATCTAGATGAAAAAAACAGCTGTATATTACTGGTTTCATAAATACACTCAAGCCTGATCCAATACACAGTAAAAGCAAAAGACTTCCATTAGCTTTTATGGGCCTGATTTGATGCCCTTTGAACATTAGCATATCCTCCAGTGCAGCAGTTGACAAATTGCTGCTGATTGTGGCCTTTGAAAATGGAGCATGCCGGGGCTTTTACCACTTCTACCAGGATCCAACCGAGTTAATCATTGCGTATCAATATCCTTTTACAAAGCTAAGTAGAGAAACATTTGCTCTATAGTACATTAGTTGTTTTTCCCCTTGCCCGTATCGCCTTAATTGCACTCTCCCTTTCCTATTTATTATTTATCTCTGTGGTTGTATTCTTTCAGCATGCATAACCTGTTGGGATATAGTTGGTATGAAAGACACCATAGGATATAAAGTTTTATAGCACAAAGAACTGTTTTTAAATGTTGGACATATTGGCCATTGATTTCATTTTTATTGCTCTCCAAAATCATAAGCCACTTCAACAGCAAACTCTCATATCCTTAACAGCAAATAAGCAAGGAAGAAATGAATAATACATTTTATTTATGTTGCTTCCTGCAGGTTCCATCTAAGCCCACCGGGCAAATATTTAATTTTCATTGCATTGTGTAGCTAGCAGTTGCACATCCATAATCTACTACAAAGTAAATAAGATACTTGTATTGCTGCATTAAAAAAAAAACAAACAAAAACAAAACAAAACAAAAAAACCTCAAAAAACCCCAAGAAACAAAACTGAGGAACTGTGCTTCTGGTGATAAGGCTTTTCTTTTTGTTTTTGAGTTTATTTTTACCCAGAGATCCCACTATGGACATGTATGATGAGTTACACATTCCAGTGGAGGTGGGTGAAATTAAATTGTATTTAGGCATCTAAGGAAAAGGTTTTGGATAGCCAGACCATTGATTTAGGTATCCAACTTAACTGGCTTTGACAACAAGACTTGATGTGACTTCTTCGCAGGTGACACACAAGTGTTAGAACAGCCTCTTGCTAACTCCTACCACAGACACTGGACATATGTACTACACAAGCCTTAAGAATTCAAATTGAGTGTCTTGCTAGCACTCAGATGGCTATCTGGATGTTAGTAAAATGAGGTATCATTCTGCAGCACACTTCCTTTCCAATCCATCGTTCTTTTGCATGGCTCATTTCCTCCATTCTTGCTAGCAAAATGACCCAAGGATAATTTCAGTTGGTGGTTTTTTAACAGGTGCGGTCTTATCTAGACTTTGCTGCCATTGCTGGGAAGCAGATTTCAGGGGGTATTATGAAAATAGTTGCACAGTTTTAAAGTACAAGACAAAGCAACAAGACAGAAAAAGGAAGAGGCATAGATCAGGATAATGAACTGGAGCACCGTTGTGGCACCTTTTCAGGCAGTAGAACCCTTCCACTAAGCTACAGCCAATTGCTTGTATTAATGCAAATGCTTGTGTTCACACTTTGCGGTTCCTGTTCTGCCTTGAGTTCATCTATGCTAAGGGTTGGGAACCCACTTCAACTTAAGAAAGATTCGGAGGTGGCCTTTGAGATGCCTGTAACCACTGCTGTGGCACAGGTGGGGCAGAGGCACCACCCAGACCTTGAAGACCAGAGAGCTCTGAACTCTACTGACTAGTTCTAACCCTGCATGGCTGAGTGGCCATCAGAAGGTGACACCTCCATAGCTCAATTTTCTCATCAGCTATGTGGGTGTAACCCCTTCCTAGTAAAACGCTTTCAGCTCCACTGATGGTGATCTAAGAGCTGGTTTGTCAGCACTAATGCAGCATGAGGGTATGTCCACCACATTCTAGTGACGTTGTGGGTAGACGCTGCACCTGAAACAGCTCTCTGGAAACAATCAAAAGTCATTCATCAACAGCGTAACGTTGAAACTGATCTGAGGGAGTTTTCTTCTACAGCCAAGTGGTAGCAAGTATAAAGGCTCTTCTAAACACAATGTAACATGTATAACAATTCCTTTTCTTTCAAAAAATTGACTTTGTGTTTATCGTCTGTGATGCTGGCAAGGCAGAGCTGAACTGTTGGTAGCCAGTCCCCTATGGTAGCCAAGGAAGGCTGGTGTTATCACACTGAAGCTTTCCTCCATGGTTGCCTGTAGCACCCAGGAAGAACAGTACAGGAGACCTCTCACAGTCCTGTGGAGGTCTGTCCTGGGGGCCCTACTGAACCCTCTTTGCCCTTCAACACACCACCATGTTTTTTTCTGCCACACCCAAAGGGCTGAAGTAAAGGCTGTCACTGAAATACAAGGGTAGCTCATATACTTTGCTGCTGCCGTTACCAGCTATTTGTATCAGTTACCTTCAGCCACGTTTATAAGCTTTCCTTCCTACCTCAGGCTGGGAACTTGCTTATTTGCAATGGGAGCTGCAATGCTGAGAGATCTCATGACTCTGGTACATGGGGCCCTTGTGTGGGATTGCAACGTTTGTCGTATGGGTTGTACTCATACTTCAGATACTCTTGAAGGTCAGATGAATTCGCAGTTAATTTGGGGGCAAGAAATTTCACTGAGTTCTGTTTTTACTAGTATGGATCCTCCACCTGTGATTATTCCTTCATAAGCTTAACCGCTCTTCCAAAGGTTCCTTCGTGTTGACCACAATTAGTAACTTTAAAAGTCGCACCCCAACTCTGAAAAAAAATCAAAGCTTAAATCTTGCCTCATGGCTTCTCCGCCTTTTTTCTCTGCTGCTCTTCTGACCTCCCAGTACCTTCCCCAGATCATTGCACTAGTCAGCTACTGTCATTTTCCTGATCTCTTGCAGGAGAGTGACTTCAACAGGCTGAATCAGTACTGAACTGCACCAGGCAAGTGCCTTCTCAGCACTTGACATGACGTTCACAGAATAGGAAATTAAAACTCAATTTCTCTATATCTTCCTGTGCATCTTCTGCTTTGAAAGGGGTGAACTTTGCATGTCCTGTAGGATTCTGCCACTCACCAGCCCTTAAGCCACTGGAGATTTATTGCCAGGTTCCCTCGCTGACATACATGTTTCCCTTGACTGTTGCAGCAGAAGTTAGGATACAGCTTTGCCGAGCAAGCAGTGATATTGAACAACAATAGCACTATACATAGTCAGAAGTATTTTTCCAATCAGCAGCTCTTGGCAGCACAATGCCCCCTCTCATCAGGCGATGCCTATGGATATGCAGGATACAAAGTCAGACTGTGTGCAGGGGCTGTTTAACAGAACACACTATGCACTTTACCAACTATAGGCGACAGCGGAAAGGGGAGCGGGGCATGGAAAGTCAGACTGAGAACAAAACTGAATTCTTAGATACAGAGTCCAAATCTCATAACAGCTAAATTTGTCATGCAAAAACCCACTCAGTAAGAGCAGTCTCCCTGAAAATGCACTGCAGGAAGTGTTCTGACACAGAAAGAATATGTATTTGTCCTATTTACCACATGGTAAATTGGATATAACACAGCTTTCTATCCTATAGTAGGGAGGCCCTGTGCCATAGGGCAAAGGATCACCGAGTAATGCTTGAGCAGTGGTTTCTGAGAAAACAGCCGCCCTGGAGTGATGGAAGGTTATAGAGCTGCTCAGAAGTGCCTTTCTCAGCAAAGGCAATCAATCCATGGGATGTGCAGGTGTGTAATATAATAACAATATTTAACAACAATACCCCTCAGAAATCTCTCTTGTCTCTACCTCAATGTTACAGAAAGTGTGTGAGAAAGGAGATGTACTTGGGAGTCTTTTGTTTTTTCTCTGAGTCTGGGCAGAAGTCTGAGACTGAAGACCTCAGAGGCACCATCCTTCATACAAATGCTCCTAAATTCCTGTTACAATTTGTTGAGTCACCTTCCACGTGAGAACCAGTCTAGTACATCCCATGGTCCTCATGTTTCTCCCAAAGTTACAATCATTATCTAACAGGCCCAAGGTGGGAGGTGGTGTGCAGAGTGATTGCGAGATGTTGTCTGATGATGATGGCAGCACATCCAGCTGGGTGCCATGGGTGGGTACTCTGCCCTGCGAGGTTGCATTGTGGTGATGAGGTGATAACTCATCAATGTGTTCTGTCTCCTCCACAGGGAGTAAATGAGGTAATCGCCCACAGGGGAATTAATGTGAGATAATCAAGATAATGCAACTCCCTCAACAGGCAGCGACCCTCCTGGGCAGACAAGCCTTCTTCACAGTATGATCTTAAACTGGTGCAGTGAAATGTGCTTGGGACTGCTCTGCTTTAAACCAGCTGTGTCTACTGTCCCGGTAAATGGGAACTGCTTTGACTGCTGGTGTGGAACAGGCCTATCATAGACTGAAATACAAGTGTCCACAGAGAAATTTGCTTGAGCTCAGATGAAGAGGGTCTGTGTGTGGACAAGTCCAGGCAGCAAGGGACCCCTCTTGGGAGTCCCGGTACAGTGTGGCCGTGCAGTATTGTTGTTCAGCTGTAACAGCTGGGCTCCTCCAGGCAGAAGAGGAGAGTGCCACATCTCCTGTGTGTCCACAACCCCACTGGGACTCCCAGTCTGTGAAAGACACTTCCATTTCCATATGCTGGGCTTTACATGCAGGTTTTTCTTTGTTGCTTATCATCACAGCTGCACATAGCAACAAATGCAGCCTCCTAGCATCTCTGTACAGGAGGGCAGGACCCTTCTCCTGCAGCACAGGAATGCAGCCCCAGGCTCATTATCTTTTGGAGAGCAGCAGAGGAGAGAGAGAAAGCAGATATTTCCCCAAGTACTGAAGCTCCTTTTCACATACATTTTCCAGTAGTAACATCACCTGTTAGCTTAGTGTACTTAAATGACTAGAAATTCAGAGAATATAACAATGATGCACTGACAAAGACACTGAGTGAGTCAGCTGGAGCTAGTCCTGCTAAAGCAGAAAGTGCTTTCATCCTTTATTGCTATCACACGCTGTTGTGTGTGTCTGTGTGTGTATTTTTAACAGCTTGAGGGTAGAATAAAACTAACTTTGTTCCCTTGAAGAAAAATATTAACCATCTGTGACAGAAAGTATATGTCCAGCAATTGCATTCCACATATATTTTCTTTGCTTTTGAAATTATTTATACAATTACACCACCCACAGCTTCGTGGCCCTTTGCACTAAATGAAAAAGTTTCTCTGTGGATAGGATTCACTCTTTTGTCTCTGTCTCATCTACTGTGTGTGGGAATTGGAGAATCTAGTATATAAAATACAGTGCAATAACAAAAGAAATGACAATTGATGGTATGAGAAAGATGCGATTTATATGGCATGAGTACCTCAGAGCAAAAAAGAAAAGAGATCTTTTCTGGGGAGGGGGAGATAAAACAGAGAAACAGAGAACAAGACATAAATGCTGTAATAAAATACAGAAATAGATCATATTCCTAGGTTTGCTCTTCTGATTAATTCCTAATATGAAAATACACAAGATTCCTGGTGACTTAAGTTCAGTCACAACATTAGTTGCTTTTCACTGATGAATTCACATTTTGATGGCCTGGACTTAATTTTTGGTTTTTATTAGTAGCTGGTTGATGCTGGTAGCCAAGTAGAAAATAAACCTGTTATCTTGGAAAACAGTAAAAAGCAAAGAGAACTGACAGTTGCTGCAGATAACCCAAGTTAGCTTCTCGTTTTCTCAGGGAATGGAAGAAGTTTCATTTTTCAGGACTTTGATGCCACCTTGCCCTGTGAGCGAAAGCAGGGTGAGTGCAGCCACGTTCAGCTGTACAGGTGCCAGACAGAGCACTCCAGCTAGCAGGGCTCCCTTGAACTTGGACATCCACTTTCTTAATCGCTCATTTTCTTTCAGTGATTTTGTGATAGCATGAACACTTCCTTGTGAAGCCATAAGGCCTCTTGACTTGCTGGTAAGCATTAAGTTGTATTGAATAAGGGAGAACCCAACACTTGTGCAACCCCTGACTTCCCTCCCAGGCTCAGAAGGTGTGTGCTTGTGGGTTCTCTTATGGTAATCCCTCTTCTCACACTGAAAAAGTGGGGTAATCTCAGGAGTACAAGTCTGTGCATGGACGTTCTGTTTGGTTTTTTTAGTGATACGGCAAGGGGTGGATGTCTCAGCCCTGGAAACCTTCAAGGCCAGGTTGTAGGGGGCTTTGAGCAACCTGATCTAGTTGAAGATGACCCTGGTCATTGCACAAGGGTTGGACTAGATGGCCTTTAAAGGTCCCTTCCAACATAAACCATTCTATGAGTCTATTATTTTTGCTAGGCGAATTCCTTTAAACTACATATTTTATAGTTACAGTGTCAAACACCACTTTATAACATCAAGCAAGACTGCCACAGACATTGTTGGGCTGTGAGGGGATGTAAACAGGACTGGAAAGGTTTCTTCTGACTCCCCTAAACTGCTGTCCTCAAAGTGGGACTGGGGAGGCAGGGGGACTGTGAATCTTCAGAAATAATATCGTTGGCTTCAAAATAGTGTAAAAAATACCCAGAAGAATCAATTTGCTTCCTACTGAGCGCCTTTTGCTGTTGGATTCCTTAGGATTTGAGCAGAACACTTTTTTCCCCTGCAATTTAAAAGTACAGTAGATGTGTTTTAAAATTAAATCTTTAATTCTTCACATGATCACATAACTTCAGGAGCTGAAGCCTTACAATGCACATGAACAAGCTGGGCAATCTGACAAACACGCAAGGTGTACTTCATCAAAAAGATGGAAAATCCCTTCCCTCCTCTCCAGGCCAGGCAGCAGCAGAGCTGGGACTCAGCCTTTGGTAGAGTTGGTCTCCAGTTTGTTTCTGGAGCAGCGTGGCTGTCTCGTGGTTCCTAGCCAGGAGAGAGGGGTAGTGAAAGAGTAGCCTAGATAATGGTGTGTTAAGAATGCTGCTATTAGGTCAAAGAAAGAGGAATATTAGAAAAGACTCCCACAAAGGCTCTACTGCCTGTCTACCTGAGTATTACAGTGTAGATGGGCGCTGAGCCTTTCCCTGTACCAAAGTGGCCCTCTCTTAGGTGGCTAATGCCCACCCTCCTGTCCCAAACATGCCGCTCTCTTCCCATGCAGATTGATCTCAAGTCAACCAGAAGCAAGCAGAAAAAAATCCACTTCAGACAAAATCTTTCATGGAGAGTGAGGGAAATATTAATTCACTGCACAGTATCGTATTACTTTTCTTTGCTGAAATATGTATTCAGGCTTTATGGTCACCCCAAATTTTTCGTTTAAAAATTGGGGGATCCAGAGTTCCTATAGTTTTTCAAGAGAACTGTGGTTCTGAGCTGTTTCGTTTACCTTTGTCTTTGACTTCCTATTTTTAGCACTTTGTCTTGTTCCATGCCCTCTGACGTTACATACCCTGCACACTTTACAGCCCTGGCTCTAGGTTTTCCCCCTGGAATTTGCTCCTCTCTCGTCCTGCTCCATCTGGCACTCACTTCCTCTGCCTATCAAGATGCATCCTCTTTTGGAATTTGCCTCACAAATCTTCCTGTGAAAAATAAACCCACTTATGGACTCTGTCCATGTGCTTTCATCTTTGCCTTAGAAACAAAATAGATTTTATTTTCTTTGTTAGTTCCTTTTCTTTTATCCTCTGTATTTGTACAGTTTCTCTGTTTGTAGGTAAGGTTGTGCTAAGTGCTTGCACTTGTCTCTGACCAAGTTTTCTCTACATTTCCTGACTCTCTGGATGATAAAGCCTATTATTACGTTGTGAATGCTAGTGCCACTTCCTTGCATGCAGCTTTCACTGGTGTTTTCTTTTTGTTCTTTCCTCCTAGTGATTCATGCTGGATATGTGATTCCCTTGATAATGCATTGACCATGCACATGGTTAATTAAGTTAGGTTAATTAAATAATATTTGCATACACCATTTTGGCAAAGTGCACAATATTAATCTTGTTTTGAGATGATGGCTTTCACTATTTAATAGATTAACTCATTCACTGAAGATCATGTCATTGATCTTCAATGTAATCATTGAACATTTCACATCTCAACCAACTGGAAATACGTCCATTTTTACCAAAGTGGTACTTGCTGAGCTACACAGGCTTGCAAGGGAAGAAATGGAGAGCTGGGCCATCTGAGTGAGGTCAAGGACATGCCATAGACCTAATACCCTACAAGCACGGCAAAATTTGCAAGAGTGTGTGTCTAGTCTAAGTCATGGCTCTCCCTTGTTCTGGGGAGAAAGGGAAGAACAATACAGCCACTGCTGGTTACAGAGGCCTTTCTCCTTAGCGCTTCCTTCAGTTGAAAGGCAAACAGTTTAGTTGTGGTATCCTGTCTCTGCCCGTCCTTTCTCTGCCCAGTTGCATGGGAGGAGCAGCAACCATCACAGCAAGTAGTTTTGTATCTCAGACTGGGCTGCAGTGCTCCAGGGTGGAGGTCAGGAAGGACGGCATCAGCTATACCTACCAGGCAGTGCCAGACTGTGAGGGAGGGGAGAACTATATCCTCCCTTTTAGTTTATTTAGGCAGATACGAGTGAGCAGAAGGTGTCAGTCCTTTTGTTGATGAGAAATGCTTTTGAAAAGGCAAATGGCCCTGTTGCCTGCAGCTGTGTTTCAGTTTTGCTGTTTATCTATGTGCATTTTCCCTTTCTGTGCTAGTCATTTTCTGGGGGTTATTTTCTCAGAGTTTTCCAGCCTTTTAATCCTCTCCAGCATTTTCAAAAGTAGAGCCTAACTGACCCATCGAATCTAAGAAAAGAGAGCAGTCCCTTAGGGCTGGACTGTGAATCTCCAATCTAAGCTGAGCTGGATGGGAGGAGCAGCATCACCTCAGGTGGAGAACAAAGTGTAGACTTCAGCCTTACCTCCTTCCTCTGTTCTGGAAAAGCTCATATCTCTAGCCAACACACACACACACACAGCCCCCCTGCCCCTGTTTGTGATCAGCCCCTGCCAGTGGCTGCCTTCTGCAGAAACCGGAGGAACTCATTCTTCCCCACTCTACTGCTTCCCACGTCCTTATGTGGGGCAGGCACCGCTTTCCTTCTTGTGGTATGGAGAGAATGAAAGCCTTTTTATTTCCTTTGCCCGCTAAGTTAGAGCTGCGTCAATTTAGTTCTCAGGCAGCATGTCACACCAGCAAATAAATAAATAAACTCTGATGATCCCCTACAGCTTTCACAGCCCTGCACTTTAGCATTTGATTTCTGAGGCTCCTGCTGCAGCTAATTGAAAAGGTCTGTTTACATTTTGCTTCTAAGAGCTCTGCATGACATACAAACTATCTTGTGTACCTACAACATGGGCAGGGATTTTAAATGCTTATAACATGGCTCGGTGTTCATAAGTATTTTACCGGAAATAAAGTCCCTGAGCCCAAGCCTCCAGTGCATGGTTGCATGTCTGAGTCCCATTTTTGTTTGAAATCCTTCTTACTCATAAGAAGACAATTAGACAATTTTTTCACCCCCTAGAACAATTTTGCTTTTTGTTTTTCTAGAGTTCATGAACAATGAGTTTACAAAGAGAAGTGGTTACAGCGTGTGATTATAACCAGCAGCTGAGCGTGTCTGGAAGGATTGTCACGGCCACAGTGACACCAAGTCTTTTGCACTCAGAGGTGACAGATGTGTTGATGGGGTTCACATCTCTGTGTTATCGCAACTGCTTCCAAGTTAGGACCCTGACTGCGGAACAGCCTACTACCATGCCGGTGTGTTTGCGTGCAAGCTGTGGGTTTTGTGGTGTGGGTTTGGGGCTCTGGCACCACACGGTGCTGCAGTGCAGCTGTGAGCCACAGCCTGAAAACCAGAGCATCCTGGGGAGATCAGAGGAGGCAGGGCAGTGCCAACACCCTCTTTCTTCTGTGGCTTTTTGGCTGTGCTGCCCAGAGAAAATAGTATTTATTTAAGAATTAAAGGCTGTGTCAACTCAGTATCGGTTTATTAGTGAGAGGAAAGTTCACAGTATTTGTTTTCAGCAGTAAATATTGATGTAATACCTCTCAAAATGAAGATGAAACCATTTTAGGCCCTTAATTATGTGCCGCATAGGTGTCATGCAATAGATTTTGTTAATGAAGATCCTGATGAACTGACAGGCTATGGAAGAGGGAAACATGCAGTTTATTGGGCAAGGAGTTACAAGAGTGAGCCTGGACTAACTGACGTTCTATTGCATGTGAGAAAACAGCATTGTATGGATCTAAGTGGCTTTCTTAACAGAAAATAGCATGGCTTACTTCTGGGATTGGTACAAGAATAGAAATAAATCAAAGAAAAATTATTTCCAGAAAGCTACAGAACAGTATTCTGAGGAAAGACACCCAAATATGACACCAGCAAAACAGGGTTCAATAAATTTTAAATTGGCTTAATCCAAGAAGCAGCATGATGTCTCACAGATACGATACCTTGAATGCAAGCTGCTATTATTTCTCTTAACAAAGTGCCTCTGAATGCCCGTAAAGATCTGACAAATTTTTATGGGATTAAGTTTGTTCTGTACTTCTTTCTTTTGAAAATATTTTTTTTTCTGAAGGTGGCCAAAGGGCGGACAAACACATGTATATCTTGCCTGTGTAAAATAAAAAATCAAAATAGTTCATAACACTAAATATCATGTCAGAATATTTTTAATTAATAGGAAGAATTGATCATCATTGTCTTTCACCTGGATGAGGTGAGAAAAAAAGAAGCCGTGAAGATTTTGAGGAAGGGTTTGGAAAACATAAGCAACATCAACACTGGAATCTTAATTCATGCATAGTCTGTTCATCTCTACTCCCCATGCTGTGGTAGGGTAACATGCTGGAGCCAGACCCTTGCTCGCTATAGGAGGTTGTGTTTTCCTGAAGCTGATGCAGTCTCCAGGGAGCTGTCCTGATTTAAACCCACAGAGGATCTGACCTAATATATTACAAAAGATAATATAATGCAGTTGATGTAAAGTGTACATGCATTTATATCCTTATTGGCTATCTGTCTGTTTGGCAGCAGCAACGCTGACATCAGGAAAGGTGACTGCAAAACAAAGACATTGGTGGCATTTGTTGCTGTGGCACATCTAGATGAAGCCATGAGTTTAGTGTCACATAGAAAAAAATGACTCAGTATCTCCTCTTCATAACATCCTTGGACTTCCTGTACCCAGCGGGTATGAAATTTGACTCTTTTATGTAGAGGGTCCTTTTGTGAAAAAATAAATATATAATACTGCTAGTAACTAGATTACTGAAAAGTAGCCTAGCTCATTCCATTTAATCTATAGTTATTTATATGCTCTTTATCACCGCTCTGTCTTGATCCTGATTCTGAATTGAAAGATGGTAGGATAAATCCAGGATAGCTCCACTGATATAAGTAAAGATAGATTACTCAGAGTATAAGCTGTTGTATCTTCATTTTTCTGGCTGTGTAAAGGTCAGTATTTACTTCCTTCTCCAAAGAGGGTAATTTATCTAATTTTTGATAGAATTCATCATTTACTAGAACAAAAATGTGAAGCAGGCTGATATTCTATATGGTTAGAGCAACAATTTGTCTGGGATTCCTTGTTCTGTCTGGAAATTTTATCTGGGCAGAATTTAAGAACTTTTGCACATTTTCTATAATTTCTGGGTACCAGCCTTAATATAGCAGCAGGTCTGATGATGCTGATTAAGTATCCACATCCCATCTAGTACACATGCTCTTTATACAAGCAGAGCAAGCATTACACACGTAGATGTGTTTCTGAAAGGAAAAGCTGTGCAAAACCACAGCAGTACTAACAAAATTGTAATATTACAGAGTACTGTAATCCAAAACAACTTTAAAAAAGATGTGCCATGTTGTAACAAAGTCCCTCAAAAATGTGAAGTTCTCAATTCTTATAATACAGAATCTTAAAAAAAAAACCCCAAACCTCTTCTTTCATCTTCCCCCTTAGCTCTTTATTTTCAATATCGCAGCTTATTTAGTTCAGCCTTAACTTTACCATCCTTGTTACACCGTATCTGTGCAGATACTATGTGGGAAATCCTATAACTCTATAGCATATGCATCTGAAGAACTAAAGAGAGCAGTCTTTAGGGGGCTGGGTGAATAGCTTCCTCTCTCTCTTGTCTTGATAAGCCAAAGCATAATTTGTTGCTGCCTAACTTTTTATTAGAAAGTAAATTTGATGGATTTTTTCCCAGCGTTCGCTTGAGATTTCTGGACTCACTACACCGAGTTTTGCTAGGTGCTGTGTTGAGACTTGTGTAGCTCAGAGACCTTCACACTGTTCAGTAGCTGAACAGCAAGCCCTACGTATGTGCGTAGGTTGGAATATAGGAAGGGAAGTTTCCCAGCTATAGCAGCTGCCTTTTCTGCCTGGAGTTTAACAGCAGTAGTAACAGAGTGGCTGCAGCTTCATGCAGCCCCCGGCAGAGAGGTGCTATAAATTATGCCTAAGCCCCTCAACATTGACCTGGCAAATGCAAAGTCCACTAAAGTCACTAAAAGTCTTTCTCTTGGCTTTACCACCTTTGGATCAACCCCAGTAAGGCAATTGCATTAATAAGGTCTGCAGAACTAGATGTTTCAAGTTACAAACAATGTGTCTCATTCATATCGGATCGGTAACAACAAATGCTAAGTCAGATAAGGGAAGAACTCACCTTCAAATTACAAGCAGAACATATCTTTCTTTTTACTTTCTTTGTCAGAAAATAAATCAATAGGTTCATGTCAAGGGGACAGCTGGCTCACCATGTCCCTCTTCATATCCTCGCTAGGTAAGGAGGTCTTAAGCTGTGCTCGGTGGTGTCACACACTGCTCTGCAGGACAGAGATGGGCAACAAGCTGATACTGGGAGGAGACTGCATGGCCTTCTCCAGGAATTTCATATGTAACTTGGAGTCCAAACCCACTCCCTCACAGTGACTTCACCTCTGCCGTGGGTAGCAGAGAAGTGAGGGCAAGATGGTGAGCGCTGAACCCGGGGTGTTAATTTTGGGAAAACGAACTCAAGATGGATAGAGTGACAGCTGCACATGGTCCTATACCCCACACACCCTACAGCATGATGGGAACTTTGAGTGGAAATGCATGCATCAAACCTGATCCTTGGCATTAGGCAACTGTGCTGGAAAATATCTGGCCTTGAATTTCAAAGTCAAAGGAAATTGAAATGCATAGACAGGCCAGAGGGCAATAGTTGAGGCAGCGTTAAATGCACTAGCATGGATATAACATGTGATGTGTGTGTACAGCTTCCCTGCACAGAAACCATTACCCACTTTTGGAGTTATGATTACATTAACAGAAAGGTACCCACAGCTTCTGGAACTGCATTACAGACCAGCACCATTTTCTTTATAGTGTTTTGCAACCTGCCTGTTTTGCAACAGCTGAGACCTGAAATATTAATCTACTACATAGCCTTGATGAATAAAAGTGAGGCTGGATTATGACTTTTCCTAGTCCATAAATCTGCTGCTCTATGACTACTCAAAAGTTCATTTGGTCTTGTGCTCTCTAGGAAAAAGTCTCCCGTGTGCCACACATTAAAAATCTGGGCAGTTCATGTGCCAGCTGTTGCCTCCAAACAGTCATGCCTAATAACCACAGATGAATTTGTCCCTCAAGAATCTGGTAGAACCTTGGTATTACCCTATGCAGGTGAAGCAAAGGGAAATTGCTATATTGTGTAAAATACCTTTCAGCCCAAAGAATAAGAATCATGGTTTTATGACAGAATGAGCATCTCACTAACCCATTGGTTTCATATTTATGCAAGCAGGGGGCTTTTCTGATGATAAGAAAGAGGTAAGATTATTTCAAGTTAGGCTTACGAAATAAATAACACAACTTTCTTGTTATATATCAATTTTCTTGGCCAAAAATTAAGAATTTAAAGGTTTCACAGTTGCTTCACCAGGTAATCTTATCTTGGTGGTGCAATATCTTAATGGTCTATTGATTGAATCTTGCTACCTGCTATTTTTAAAGAAGTAGTATTACTCTGTTAAGGCAAACATGAAAAACTGCTTCTAAAGATCTTTAAAAAGTTTTATGATTTTTCAAAAGCTTCTTAGAGGCTTACCAAGCTCCAAGACAGCTGGAATTAACTCTACAGTATTCTCTCTGTGTTTCTGAGACAGTGAATTAATCTGTGGGAAGTGAAGTTCCCAGTGGTCTTTGGAAAGAGACACAGGAGGAGCATCTTAGATGAATCAGTGCACAAAATTAGCTGGAGACCTTTTACCTTTTACATTCATCCAAATTGGGACACCATGTGATGCCTACAGTGGTTTTTTAATGTCAAGTCCCAGAGATTAACTGATATTTGAGGGAGTGTGTTGCATCCAGGGTGGTCCACTAAAAAACAGAAACTTCAGAAACATGACTGGACTCCTACAAGGTATGTAGTGTCCACTCTGCAGCTTTCTCCTCGATACTCTGACTTCAGAAATATTCAACTTAAAACTTTTGCTGTTTCCTCCAGTGCTTACAATTCCCTATGGAAGGAGCAGAAGAGACTGAGTGAACTAGCAGATCCTGTGATGTTCCACTTCTCCTGCAATGGCCTTTCCAGAAGTGCCATTTCTTCTGCAAATCCATCCTTAACTGCTCCTTTCTGTAAGTAAGGAGAGTGGTGAGATTCATGGAGAATCAGGTAATTCACTGGGGCACAATGAATAGGTATCAGTGAGTAAAGGAAATGAGGCTGCATATGTTCATCCTTCTCCCTGTCACTTGCTTCACAGAAGTGTCATCGATTTAAGGGTGAAGTGATAAAATTGGAGCATGATTCTCCCCTTCAGACTTCACTTTTCCATAGCAGTGATTGATGAGAATCACATTCCTTCTGCACACAGAGCAGAAGCAGGCAATAGTGCGCTTGCCTGTAGTGCACAGGTACTCCTTCCAACAGAATAGGAATTAACAGCAGATTTGAAACAGCCATGAAACATGGGACTTTTAATCTGTTATTTTGCAGAATTCATCCCTTTCCCCCCTTATTCACTGTAAATAAAGCACGCAAGTCCAAAGGTGCATGGAGTTTACTGTAAAATCTGCATGTTTCTTTGTGATACATCTCTTCTTTCCTCATTGTGAAATCCTGATCAGGAAAGTAGAGGAAATACCCCAGGGAATTATACCATAAGCAGGAGCTACATACTGGTCTGTGAGGTTGACGGATGAGAGGATGGGAAAAGCACGCATATTACATAAAATAGAAAACCAATGAAAGTCAATACTTGAAGTCATATTCTTTTTGAGAGTAGCAGAAAGACTGAAATGGGAAAATTAATATGAAGATGGCGCCCAGAACTCCTCAAAGCTCTATGGACCATACATTTTTCTTTATATCATGATCATAAACTGAAAAGAAAAAAGAAGCCTATATTAGGCAATACATAATTTCCCCAGTACCTCCCATACTTGCATATGTTTGGTGCAATCAGGTTCTGTGAGTGTCTAAAGCAAGTCTGTAAAACAGTTCATTTCTTCCTTCTGCTGCTTTTCATTACACTTACTG
This sequence comes from Falco rusticolus, assembly GCF_015220075.1. Classification (NCBI taxonomy): domain Eukaryota; kingdom Metazoa; phylum Chordata; class Aves; order Falconiformes; family Falconidae; genus Falco; species Falco rusticolus. Next base: position 70,379,143 of record NC_051210.1, on the reverse strand, counting down.
TGGGTCTGAAGTCTAGCAAGAATTAACTTGTTAACAAGAGAACGTGTTCCATTTAATCACCCGGAATACAACTGGCAAATACTGACCTATCTGAGATGAGATGGTGAGAGGTGAGAGAGATGCATAACAATATACTTACATTCTTTGGGAGCATATTCTGGAATTTGGGTCTTCGAGCTGCTGCTGTTTCTTTGTGAGCTGAATAAGGGACAATATAAAGAACTTTCTGAGCTCAAAACAATGCTTTCTGCAACATTACCAAAACCAAAGAAGATAAAAGGAAAACAAAGTTATTAAAACTGGAACCTATAAATACACAAATAACTCTGATAAAAAGGATAATTCAACAACTTTGTCATAAACCACAAGCATAAGGTCTGGCCTTTACAAGCTACCACAGCTACCACTTATGTTGCTAGCCCTGTTTCCCAGTGGCTCCTTGTTCTTAGGAATCGGCCCATCTTGAGGTTGAATTTGCTCTGAGTTATCTTTGAGGCTTACTTGGGCATTTGTAGCATACTGGCATCCTAATCCATAACCAAAGCACTGTAAAATTATTTGCTATGTAAGTAAGAAACAGTACTGTTTACAAAAAGAAGCTTGCAGAATAAAATAGGTTGTGAACATGTAAGACTAAAACATCTATTTTGGAGTGTTGCCACAAATTAATTACTGTGTTCACTGCTAATCACACTTATTTTAAATCTTAAACAAAGTAATAAAGTTGGCCCACAAGCAGAAGAAAGGAACATTAAATGTTTATCCAGTGTAATCTTATTGTTTTAACAGTGCAATGCATACTAATTCCTAATTATAAATATACTGCTGATACTTAACGAAGTGTCATCCTGTGACTAATAAAAATGTGTAGCATAGTAGGAAAGAGCACTTTATAACCTGCTAAGTGGCATAAAAAAGTGAAAATGAGTAAGGGCAAAAGAGTGAGACAATAAGGAACATAATAGTTTATACCAGCCAGGTGACTGCTATGACTATTATTAATCTGGTTGCTCATCATCCTCCCATTCCTCCCTTTTGTTCTCAGCATTTTCTTGTTGCCTGCTCAAAAGTTTTGGGCACAACAAGGACTTCTATGTTATCTATTTGTCTCTGTGTGTGGAACTACTGGTCTTGACTGGGGTTTATAAGTCTTTGTACAGTACAAGTAACCAGTGAAATGTAATTAATAAAACCAGCCTGAAAGTAAGAAGCAGGGAGATGGGGACAGACTGGACAGCCTAAAGAAAGAAGACTGTAAGGACTCTCATCTGATGCAGATGTGGTCAGCAGAGGCCCTTCTTTGGAGCACAGTTATTGCTTGCAGGTGCATGGGCTGCTCATGTGTATTGACGTTCTGGCTATGCCACAGCCAATCTGTATGAGAGACAATGGAGGAGAGAAAGACTCCGAGTCCTTGGGAAGTGTAATGGGCTTAAACTGTCAGCTGGGCAAATAAATATGTGGCAAATATTTATTGATGTGACCAAGGCAGAAAACTGATGCTGCTTTGTTTGGTTTTGTATTTTCAGCACTTAATATGTGTAAATGTGTAGTATGTCTTTGATGTATGGTTGTTTCTATATTAAACTGTGAGTAAATGCAGGCATAGTTTGTTTTGGTTTTTTGCCCCAAATGAGTTAAATCTAGGCTCCGTAGACTGTCTATGGAAAAGAGAGAGAAGACAAGAGCCTTGAAGGCTCAATTCAGACCCAGATCTAATATAAGTAGATGGTGCCAGCAGCTAAGAGCCTAATAAGATAAACTCATCCCTTCACCATTTCAAGGTAGTTTAAATTTACATTAATCTTTATGTGTTTCCTAATAATACCCTAAAGCAGAAACCCTACCAACTCTACAGGGAAATTAGAGTTCCCATTACCCTTGCTCCCTGAGATAGTTGAGCAGCCTGAACTTCCTTACTGACCTGCTCAGATGTATGCTGGCTGTAGGGCCACATTTGCCTGTGGGTAAAGCTGCCCTAAGTATGTGTTGTAGACTTCTTTGGTGCCCTAGGCACTAAAACGCTCTTAAACACTTTCAGTTACTACCTTCTTGTATTGGTCAGAAACAGGTCTATCCAAGACACCCTCATTAAGCCAGAGGGAATCAGTGTATGCAGAGGAGTTATGACTTTAGATGGCATATTGTAATATGCACTCCAAGCACATCTATGACATTTTGTAAATGATGAATGAAATAATAAATGTGAACAGCCATTATATTGCAAGGTAATTAATTATTTGGGTTTTTACCAGTTAGATATTTATTATAATGATTAGTGGAAGCAAAAAAATATACATTCATGAAACATTACTGTTTTCTAATTAAATTATAATAAGATACAAATTACTGTGATTCATTTTTTATTGCTATAAAACCAAATATGACCTGCTAAAATAATGTTTGCTGGTTTTAAGTGACATTTACATTTATGAGGTTTGTATTTGAAAACCAGTAAGTAATTGTTCCTCTGTTTTCCATAAATTTATAAAGTTACTGAAGTCAATAAAAAGATCCTTACTTCTATATAATCCTATGTATCACAAATACAGATTGTTATAACTCATAGTCGGTACCTCATGTTGGAATTAATACCAGCATGGTAATATAGGTACAACGACCTTGGCATACTAAGAGGGTATTAAAGGTCAAGAGTTTATGCACTTCTTTCAAGCAGAACCTATGAAAAATTCCTGATAAAAATCTATAGTGGATTATGGATGAATTGACACAATGCCACATATCCGGAAATCATCTTTTACAAAGTTGCAGATTATTGAGATAAAAAGAGAGAAAAACAAAATTTTTGAGGCTTTAGTTAAAGAGAGAAAAATCCATTCTTCATAATTATGAAAATATATACATTCCTAATTTCCTAAACTGAGCCCTACACTGTCATCATAAAAAGAACTATAAAGGTGTGAAATAACCCATTTCATCATAGATTACTCTGTTTTTATACTTCCACCTCAGAAGACTTCACTGTTTTTCTTCTGATCTTATTCTGGACTAAATGTGTCCACATATGGAGCTACTCTGGAAAATGCTATAATTTTACATGTTCCTTTTAACCCAAATATCTTCCAAGTGAAGACAAGCCCCAAGGCAAAGACATGGCTTTCCCCCCCGCCATGAATCACAGTGGAAAAGCCTGCAAACCCCACTGGCCAGACTTCCACAAACTCCAGTCTCTCCATCTGCTCACTTAAATGCCCATAGAGAAAGGCTTTTTCACTTCTACTAAATAGTTTGGGGTAAACATCCTGCTTTAGCTCATTCCACAGCAAACTGCTTCCTCAGTGATTTATTCTAAAACCAGGTGTTTAAAATAATCCTAGGGATCTATTTTTCACTAAGAATGAACATGGTCTACAGACCTGCTAAAAACACTTTGTTTCATCATGACACTTGATGTGCCAACTATGAAATTTACCCCAAAAATCCAGTCCTGTTACACTGGACCTCCAAAACCTGAAAGGGAAGCTATGGCCATGTTTGAACATCTGGTGCTTTACATTTGTATCTATTTTTATCTTTTCAAAGAAAAGTGATGGTTCTTGATTTCAGCACTTACAAATCCCATGTGACACACCAGTGTAATGCAGTTGCAAGCTGAATCGAGTCAACTCTTCTGGATGTAGATCTTTCAGAAGGGTCTGGGTACACCAAAATGTGAGAGAGTGTTTCTCCTGTCTGCCCAGGACATCATTCCTTGCATTCCTGTTCCAGCATGCACATGTGTTGCCTCTTAGAGAAGAGATATGAGCGGAAAACTCTGCTCTGTGTTGTATCCCTTTGCTTCCCAGAGTAAGAAACTATGTGGATTAGAGCCCAGTTCCCCCTTGTGTCTATAGTCTGGGAGAAAGGACAAAATACTTGAGTTGAACACAGGTCTAGTACATCCAAATGCATGTGCTGGCTTAGTTAGTGTCTTCTCCAGTGGAGTATGTTCAGTAGATAACGATGGGAAACTGTCTCCACTATCACTAAGACTCCTGGGCTTAAGGACTTCCAAAAATCAGTCGTCTGAAGTGTCTCAGTCCTTATCAATAGCTATATACAACCACTGGTGAACCAGGCACATGGTAGATAGTTTACAGATCGATGTACTTTCGATGGCAAAAAAATCTCATCACTGGCATAGAGATGGCTCCGAGGTTGGATCCAATCACAGACCATTGATTAAAGCCGAATCCAGACAAAGGAATTTCAGGTGAGGACAAGGAAGAGCAAATAGATGAATATGGAGCCATGGTGTGTCATTAGTAATAGCAGTGCCCCTCTGACACAGTAGAGTCCTCCAAGAGAAAGGTAATTTTTTCATCTGTAAGAGAATGATGTATCTCAGAAGCTGGTCTGAGACTGGCAAATGAATCCCTGCCAAAACTCAGACTGTCAGAAGTAACATGGTACATTTCACTCACCCTGCCTTCTCCCAGATTAATGAACAGCAAAGGCGTGTGTTTATCCTTTAATAAACACAGTTCTAATTTTCTAATTAGTTCTAATTCTAGTTCTAAATTTTAATTCTGGTTTTTAATTTAATTCCACTAAAATAACAATAACAAATGTGTGCCAAGCATTATTTATGTTAATCAGTATGCTACTGGAAGACAGCTGAGGACTATGCCAACGAGGAGAGTGTAAAAACCTTACCAGTGAGAAAGCCACCAGGATTCATTCTGTTATTAGGAGGGAATTCAATGGGCTTGCAGTGGATTACCTGTGTTGGTAGGATTTTCAGGAAGAGCACCTGTCCATACACCCACTGAATATCCCATGCATCCTATCAGGAGGCAAGTTTCCAGCTTGCATGGCTGCAGAGATAATTTTTGAACACTTTAACTAAAATTGAAAAATCTGTCTGAAACTTACAGCTGCCTGAAACTCAGCGGTATGAACTTTTGTGATCCAATCAATCTGGCCTCAGTTTGTCCAACTACTACTTCATCACAGATTACTTTTGGTAGATAGGAATACGTGAAAGAGAAGACAGACTACAGTGGCCAGTATGAGTGCTGCCAGAAAAGAAAGTCAGAGGAAAGAAGACATAGAGATAGAGGAGTGAAAGAAGGAAGGAAGGAAGGAAAGGAAGGAAGGGAGGAAGGGAGGGAGGGAGGGAGGGAGGGAGGAAGGAAGGAAGGAAGGAAGGGAGGGAGGGAGGGAGGGAGGAAGGAAGGAAGGAAGGAAGGAAGGAAGGAAGGAAGGAAGGAAGGAAGGAAGGAAGGAAGGAAGGAAGGAAGGAAGGAAGGAAGGAAGGAAGGAGATCAAGGAAGAAGAAAAGCAGAAGTAGTAATGTGTTGGATGACAGCATACTGTACAAATAACAATAGCTTGGACGATATGTAAAGGAGAGATGTAGCTTTTAACCACCCCTGGCCATGATCTTTCTGCTTTTACTGATGAGTGAGCAGTCCCATGTGACTTGTGGGCAAATGTGAAGTCCAGAGTTCATTCTCTGTCTTGTGAACTGCAGTTTAACAATGCGCTGCAGTCCCTGACCCTGCCGGGAATTCCTGCCATGGGCCCTGCACTTCTCCCACACGTGCTGCAATTCCTCCGGCTCTGCAAAGGCAGGCTGGTAAGGGTGTGAGAGAGACACCACTGGCATCTCAAGTACGCTACTCGTCATCTCTAATTCCCACACCCTTGAGCATGCTCTCCTATTGGGGATCACTCTGAAACTCTCATGCTGTCCTTTCTAAGGGGACCAGGTTTCTGGCTCCTTGCTGTGTCCCTGAAGGATGCAAGGGCTGTCCTCTTCATCGTCTCCTGTGAAGACTTTGATTTCCTCGTCCAACTTCTTCCTGAGGTGCTTTTGCAGCATATGGACTCCAGCTCCCTTCCTCTGATCTTCTGTCCAAAAGGACTTAGTCACCATTTCCTTGTCTCCTCTCATACCCCAAAAGGGTACAGCTTTCCTTATTTTCCTGTCCCAGCATTGTTCCCTCAGAAAGACAGATTTTCTTCTGATCTCCTGTTTTTTCCCCATGTTACAAAATTACAGCCTGGAACTCATTGAACAGAGTATCAGTGTTAGAAATTTAATAAAATTAAAAAAGGGACTGTATAAATATACGTAATTTATATGGACATCAAGCCCACTCAAAGTTATCGAGGTGAACAGCAAAACAAACAAATGAAGCTCATTTCCAAACCAAAGCCCACACAAACCCTCAAGACGTAACAGCTCTGGTGTTTCAGGGTTTAAAGTGATCTCCAACTGGCCGAGATTAGGATGAGACCTAAAGCAGAGGGCAGATAATCCCATATCTGCCTAATACGCATTTTCATGCACCTTCCTCTATCTGTTAAATTTCCAGGGTGGGATACCTGACCAAACAGATTTGCTCTTTTGTCCCACCAATGCTATATCGCTCAGAAGGGATGCTTTGGACTTCTTCTTGGTTATCTCTTCCTGTTTTTTCATGGGATCCTCAAACTCCACGTCCCCCCCACGCCTTCCTCCCCCACCCCTCCCCCTTCCCTCTAATCTCCGCAGGGGTTTCTATATTAGTCGGAGTGGCTGGATAGGTCTCAGCCTCCATCTGGGTGGATTAAATTTAAGTTTATCCTCTTAACTCTGCAACAACTTCCTCGCTGAATCGTCTCCCTAGCGTCACCTTCGCCCCGGCACTACGCTGCCGCTTCAGCCCCGGCCCTCCCAAGGAAACCAGGGAAAAAGGAAGGAATCATGACCCCAAGTGTCAGTGCCGTTGCGCCCTGGGGAGGGGGGCCGCCGGGCTGCGGGCCCGCCGGGCGGGACGGGGCCGAGGACATCCTCTCGCGAGGGGGGAGAGCAGGGAGGGTCCCCCCTAAGGAAGGGGTGTCACACCGCCCCGCGGTGCCCTGGTGGTCCCGGGCGCCCACGCCGCGGGCAGGGCCGGCCGGCCGAGCGGGCACCGACGGCACGGGCCGCCCCGACCCCCCCCCAGGGGCAGCGCCGGGGCCGGGAGCTGCGCGGCGGCGCCCCGGGGGGAGGTGCCGAGCCGTGCCCCGCGCCGCGGCGGCCGCCCCACGGGCGGCGGTAATCCCATCAAGGGCCGGAGCCAGCCTCCTCCCCCCTTCCCTCCCCTCCCGTCCCTCCCTGGCCGCCGCGGGTGCGCGCCCCGCCGCTCCGCTCCGCTCCGCGCCGGCCCCGCAGCCCCGCTCCCCGCCCGGCTGCCGCTCAGGGGGAACGCGCGGCGGCGACCCTCGCCCGTGGCCACCGGCCACCGGCCCCCGCTTCCCGGCTCGGGCGGCGGCGGGGGAACGCGGCGCACATGGAGGTGCCGGGGCACTGCCGCCGCCGCTGCCTCGCCTCGCTGCTGCTCCTGGCTTCGTGCATCGGGTGCGCGGCGGCGCCGCCGCGGAGGAGCATCCCCCGCCGGCAAGGTAGGGTGAGCGGCGGACCCGGTCGGGGGTCCCGGGGGTGCCCGCTCGGCGCCCGCCCGCGCCCGGCGAAGTTCCGCGCCCCGTTGGAACCGGCGTTGCCGCGGGACGGGGGCACACGCCGGCGGGGCAGTGCCCGACACCGGGAGCGGCTGCCGGCCGTCGCGGGGGTCCGGGCGCTCCCGTGTGAAGTGAACCCGTCCGGGAGCGGCGGGGGCGGTGGGGGTGCCCGCCCCTCCTGCAGGCCCCTGCGCCGCCCGCCCGCTCGCGGCGGGGAGAGGCTGCCTCGGCGGCGGCGGGGAGACGCCCGGGGGGCGCGGGGGTGGCAGAACCCGTCTGCGATCCATTTTCTCTGGCGTTTTACACCCGGTACCGGTGGGTTCGCCCAAGTTACAGACTGGGACCCGGCAGCTGCTGCCGCCGAAAGGCACAACTGTTTGCCGTTTTTCCCTGGAGCCGGGGCCGGTGGTGCGGCGTGAGCAGCCCCGGTGCCGTCAGGGGGTCTCCTGCCGGCAAGGCGGTGCCGTGGCGGTGGCAGTTGTGTGTGCGGTACCGCGTAACGTAAGCACCGAGTAGTAAATGTGACAGAAAAATGGCTAGGGAAGCAATCATTCCATCAAAGAAAGTCGTTGTGCTGTCTCAAGCATGCTGTGGGGTGCTGCAAGGTCCTGCCTCAGGCTCAGCGTCACCTGCAGCCTGCGGGGTTGTGTGTGTGTGTCCGTCCCACGGCGGGCGGGGGGATGCGCACGGTGATCAGGGTGCTGGTTGTATGGTCCTCAGTGGCTCAAAGTTAGAAACCGGGGCTCTGGGCTGCTTTTACAGCCCTTGCGGTCTGCAGTGCATGAAACAGTCAGGTAAAATGTAAACGGCGAGATGGGACACAGCGCGTGGTGAAGTTTGACGTTCTGCACACTTAAAATATGCGGCGTTAAGAGAAGATGCTGATGCCTGAGACCGTCTTAAAGGCTGCGACGATCCTGGAGGCTCTGAGGCCACCACCGATTTTTATCACAGAGTTCACCGGGATGAGTTCAATGGAAAAGATAACAGGTTTAGTAAGTTCTGCCTCAGCTTGCAAAACGTTTCCAGCTTCAGACCCTTTTTTTGCATATATCCCGCAGCGTTACAGGATTTGTACTGTTGCTTTTTACACTCAGTATTGTGCTGCTCTTGTGAGAAGAAAAAACCACAACACAAACCACAAACGCCTGTGCAGTTGGAAACTTAATACTTAAATACAGCCTGAGCTTAAAGCCCATACTGGACAGATGGCTAATTTTACTGGTCTGACCTTGTCTCTTTGGGATCTAGTCCCATGATCCTTGGTTGGCATAATAGCTGCCGTGAAGTACTTCAGGAAATAAGGCAGACAGTAGTTGTGAATGAGATGATTAGTAGCTTGCATTAAAATACTAGGTGTGTGAAGTTGGTGTGAATATTTTTAAAGATTCCTCCGCTCTACTGGAGCACTTGTTTCCCCTAATTGTGGCAGGATGACAGACCTGGGGGAATGTATTTCTGTGCACGTTGGATTAGAACAGTTTACAGCTCAGAAACAAATTGTTTGTGGTATTGTGGAGAAGATTAATTAACACACTAGCATTGTATTTATCTTACTACACATTTTACGTTCATTATTTTATAACTTATTTCAGGTTCAGTGACTGATTCAATCATTCCTTTTCTACTTCTTCGCCAGTTCTATATGGGAGCAATTTTTTCAAAATCTGTGTGAACATTTGAAAATGCACTTGTAGCGAGATTTGAAGAGGTAGATCCCCCAGACAGTTTGTGTGCAGCAGTATATGATTTTAATCCCATCTGCATTCTGCCAAGGGCTATTGGAATTGAGGGCTTCCAAAAATCCCATGGCTGGGTACCCACTGTGAAATGTTGTTAAGACGCTGAGAGCAGGTATAGTTCCAGGTAGCTCACGTCTCTACCTTGTTCTGCAGTGTATCACATGCTGGGAAGCTAAGAGTAGAAAGGAACTATCATTTACTCACACATCCAAAAGTAGTGGGTGAAGAAGAGATAAGATAGTAAAAAGTTAATATTTTTTTTTCTTTCACTTTGCCCTTTTATTAGCAATAGAAATGAGACTTGTACAGGAATTGTAACTGAGGTGATAGCAAGAGGTTATATTGAGAGAGAAATAATAAAACCAGTTCATCTTCAATAACTGGGAGGTCCTGTGGGTCAAAAGAAAAAAGATACTCAAATGCATCTCCATTTTTCCAAGTTTTTCATACAGGGCTCAGCTTACAAAGATCAGTTTTGTCATCCCAAGAAAGCAGCAGAGTGAGAAATTTGTTTGTGACATTAAAAATAAAGTATATAGTAAAATGGCCACAAATGCAACTTAAATTAATCTTCAGGGGAAAAAAAAGCTGTCATGCTCAAATTTGAAACATCCTGATGACTGCTAAACTCATTTGAACATTTATTTACAGTTATATGATACATTTACTAGAGACAAGGAAACGGGATGACAGACGCTTTGGGAAGGGCTTAAAACAAATCCTTAGACACCGTGTGGTGAATAGTGTAGCTGGGAGCCGATTAGACTGGGGTGTGCTGCGGGTTTCACATTGTTTTTTTGCAAAGCCTTCTGCAAAGACTCAGGTTTTCACTGCTTCTGTTTCAATTTTTGGTCAGCCAGTTGAAAGCTGGAGAGCCTAAACCTAGCCCCCAGTGTGTAATAGTGTTGCTAATATAATCACAATGATACTGAATTTTAATCGTTCTATGATTTTAGAGAATTACAGACGAAAGAACCAACCATTTAGCTGATTTCCCATGAATCCTTTTTTTTTTTTTTTTTTTTTTGAGTATATTATGCTTGCCAACTAATATAAACAAAGAATTGGGCTTGTATTGTATCTATTTCCCAGATGTCCATAACTGTAGACATCACTGGCTTTGTGTGTAAATGCTGGAGAAATCAGACCAGTTAGTGTCTGAAGACTTTACAAGAGTGTAGCACTCAGTATTGGGGCCAGATTTTCGAAAGAGCCCAGATCCCTGGTCAGAACTACAGTAAATGACTTTTTTTTCCAAAGAACTTGGCACTACAATGCTTCAATTCTTCATAAAATCTGGCTATAATAAGAGCTGCTGGATATGGAACACTTGAAACTCTAGCCCTCTTTAGGTATCAACATAGGGCAAACTACCTTGAAAATCAGGTCTGCAGATATGGAAAATATAGCAGTCTTTGGTAAAGAAGGTGCTTATTTGAGTTTTTAAATATTACAGATTTTTTTTGAAAAAATAGAGTGAATTGTAATTCACTGTTGTAATAAATCCCACATGTAAAGCATGCAAGGGTGAGGTTGATCTGCTGCTGAACATGAACTGTCTGGGCAAAGGAATGAGTTTAAAGCCGAATGATTCCTAATGTAAGGGCTGCAGAGCTGGCAGTGGTGCATGTCTGTGAGCTAAAACTAATAAAGAAGATGTGAATAATTTATTTGGGGAAATATTAATATCATCCTTTTGTTGTTTCTGACATAGGCCAAAAGGCAGGCTATCAGATGACAGTGTTTGATGCCTTCTACACGAATAAAACCAACCAAGCACTAATTATATACATATTTGTTGTTGTTTATCGCATTTGGGAAGAAGCTGTGTCACAATGTTGTGTGACATTTTCGTTTTTATTTGACTTGCTGTCATACCTCTGGGGTCTCTACTCGGGTAAATCTGCTAGTGATGACGAATACCATTGCCACCTTGCACAGGTATGAGCATTCCCCCAGTACCCTCCAGGGCAGCGGTGGGAACGCACTGAGGTTTTTCACTTAGCATGTCACTGTTAATCACTCATTTTGAAGTATATTTTATGATTTTAATTAGTCTTACTCACAGCAAAACATGTTGGGTCCTTTCCATCCTATCTTCCTCTGTAAAAGAAAACTTTTGATGTATATTTCTCTTGGGCACCATTTTGCCAGTGCCACTTCTAAAACTACTGTAGACTTCCACCAGTGTTCAGAAAGGTAAAATTAGACAAGACATTTTTAAGAAGCGGTGGAATTATACCTATACCAGATACTGGGGTTCCCAGTGATGCTTTGGAGAAGAGGGGTTGTTTTGGAGTTAGGGAAGTAGAGTGAGCCTTGGGAAACCTTTCTATCCTGAGGCTGTCACAGACTTGTTTTGAGGGTTTGTCAGTCATTCCCAGGCCAGATTTTCAGTTTTTGAAATGGGGTTAGAGTGCTTTTGTGCTTTTATCCTTTTCCAACGATGCCACATTAGACAACAAAAGGACTTCTGTAGGGTGCTCAGTCAAGGCTGCTAGGCATTACCTTAGTAGTAATACATAGGTGAGGATGCTTCCGTATCTTCCAGCATGCCTTGCAGAAGAAAACACCCTCTCTTTCTCTGGCAGATACACAGTGACACTGGACTAGGCTACAGCAGACACACAGTGACACTGGACTAAGCTACAGCACTGTGTAGAGTGTACAGGTCCTTAGGAGTGAGCACATCTGATGATCAGATTTACCTTCTTAAACTTAGTGGTAGGGATTCTGAGTGTCGGTCACCCAAAAGACATCCTGAGGTGCAGGAGAGTAACCTGGTGTCTTAAAATGGAAGATATCTGTGCGTAACTTCTCTTCAGTGCCCTATAAACTCATTAGCTGAGAGTGTTCTTAGGAGTTTCCCATTCCTCAGGTCATGGTTATATTGGGGCTCAACCTTATACCTGATTCTGTTTATATCCCTTTAATGTGGTCTGAAAATAAAATTAAAAAATAAAATAAACAAAAAGAAAAGGTGAATAACATTGTTACTTTGTGATGGAGGCTCAAAACAAGACTGATAGGAACGTTCCACAGCTTTTCCACCACAAGGAAGTGAAACACCAAAATAATGGTTATAGAAAGGTTTTCTCCTATTAAAAAGGTACTAAAATATATCAAAGATGCCTGTAATCTGAGTAAATTACCATGAAGAGGTCTCTGCAGACTTTATTATTTCATGTATTAAGGAGTGTACTGTTTGGTGCCATATCTATCAGTGAATGTGCAACAGTGGTCTGTGATCATGCTAATATAAATTTTCTAAACCACAGACACACAGGAGACTGTGTTAGCTATGTGATCTTAAATAAAATTTCCAATATCTCTGTGCAAACAAATTGTCTATCTAAAAGATCCCACAAACCAAACCCCAAACCTGTTTTTCATAATTCCAACCGAAACAAAATACTTTTGGGTAAGAAGAGGCAAGATTTGATTTCCTTTTATGTTTTAGTTTTAGTGAAGATGCTTACACATGATAACCAAATTAGTTGCTTCATATAACATGAACATCCAAACCACAGCAAAAGGTGAACTTTACTCTTTCAGACTTTTCAGTGTTGCTGAGCTGAGGACAAACACAGCGAAATTCAGCTTTGAGAGTAACTGCTTCAGGAGGACATAAGCCACCGAAAATGGGAGGCTTAGGGGGAAGCTCCATTACAACCAGGTAACTAACTCAAACCTAGGTGATGATACACTGTGTGGTGATCCATAAAACTCTACAGGTGAGCGGTGTATAGTGTGACATGCACCAGTTCTTCTACCAAGGATATGCAGCGTAACTACATCCAGGAGTAAGAACTACTCATGAGGAAAGCTTCTCAGGATATTGGCCTCCAATGAAAGAGAAATCCATGCAATATTGGTCCAGGGAGCCTTTTATTCAAAAGCGAGAGGATAGCTATGGGGCCACGGGAGAAACTCTTTCTTCCATTAGTGCCTTGCTGGCCATGTCGTTGGATAGTCAGAATGCACTGGCTTTGTTTTCTTAAAAAAGATCTTTCATTCAGGCATTGCCAAAAGTTACCCAGGATGATTTTTAGAGCTAGAAGAGATTAGCCACGTGCAAGTGCTAACACATTCTTCACCTGGCTTTCTGGGTGTGTCACCAAGTGGTGATAGGGTATCTCCATTTACGTATATTAACCTTATAGTTAATAAACACTTTTTCTAAAACAGTGCAGATAGCAGTCCCTTAAGAGCAGTCCTTCCGAGAAGCGGACCATGAGCAGTTCTGAGTATCCCCGTGTCCTCAGAGGATAGTCAGACTGGTGTAGCTCAACAGAAAGGTATCGTAGGCTAGAGGAATCCCGAACCAGATTATTATTCACATCTCTCTCGATTTTTAAAGTAATTTAAAATTGCTGGCACCTGTGAAAATGGTGGTGCAGTCAAATATCAACACCTGTGTACATTTGGAACTTGCAAGTTGAATCGTCTTTCTAAAATGAGGGGAAATGAGCATCTTATGATTTGTGAGCATGGTGCTTTCAAATACAGAAATCATTCCAATTCTTTTGATGTGTCAGAAGCATTACTGCACATACAAAGTTTTAAACCAAGACTGGCTTGTGTTGCTGAGCTCAAAAATCTGAACAAAATCCTAAGGGCAAAGATTATAGAGAACTTTTCTCAAGTTAAAGCCTTTCATGCACAAGACATTTCAACTAGAAGATAATTTTAGGAAAAAAACATCAACAAAACCCCTTAAGCTGCAAATGATGGAACATGAATGTCTAGGACCAAAACTTTTGTGGTTCAGTTAGAAACAGCAGAAGCTAGAACTTGTTACTTGGAGCAGAAATGTGAGCTCTGTTTCATATTCTGCTTTCTGGATAGTCACAGGAGAATGCAACATGTTTCTAAAAATAAGCAGGCTTTTTATGATGACTGTTTACAGAGATAGTCACATTGCAGCTGGTACTCCAGCCATGAACAGGGACCAAAGTTCTGCTGGCATTTTTAGTTCTCCTTCCCATTTCATGACAGTCACATTCCTACATGAACCTGTTGTGTGCAGGTTGCTGCTGTTCTCATCGCAATTGAACAGCCATAATGGCAGCACTGTGGTATGGTGAACTATGCAGTCAAGACTTACAGCTGCCTCCATATATGTGCTAAAGGACTTAGAAGGCAGAGATGAGAGTGTTCAAGCCATTTACCTCTGTGGAGTCATAAGATGAAGTAATCGTAGAGAGGCTGGTAGAAGAAACCTGCAGAACATAAGGGGTTCTTCCAGTCACTTCTGGACGAAGGACTAGACAACACCTAAAATGGGCAGAAAGGGGTAAGAACGAGCCATGTGAACAGTCTGATGCCAAGAGAAGGATGTGGCTTGCACGGTGAGGCAGCCCTGGTAGGGGCTGGGGCCAAAGGGTCGGACTCTGTGGGCTGCAGAAGCCACTGTGCTGGCGGAGCAGGGAATGCTCTGAGAGGGTTAGGGAGTGTTAGATACTAGCTTTGTGGACATCATAGCTGTGTCTGGGTCATTCACTGTTTGTTCCCTTATGTATTTAGTCTTTATGCCGGGATATATTTCCGTGTCTCATTGTTTCTTGCAGCAAAGAAAGTTTTCGTCCCTCCCAGTCGTTCTCCTAGCTTTCACATCCCACTGCTGGTTACTGGCGCTTTGGATACACAGCCATTTCCCGCACTAAATCCATGCAAGGATTCAGGTTTAAAAAAACCGGTCTATTTCAGTCACTTAGTAGAGACAAAGAATTTCCTCTGTGTTTTTTTTACTGATACTGCTGGTGAATGGAGAGACTTGCTGACTGCAGAAGGTAGTGAAATTATCCCATTTCTTATGGAAGGAACTGAATCAGAGGAGAATTTCCTGCTCCGTGAGAAGATGCCAGACATCCTCCCTGACACGGCCTTCAGCAGCCCTTAATAGTATCACAGTTGCAGTGGAACTGGTTTCTCCAGTCAGCTTGGGATGGCTGCACTGCTGCGGTGCTGGTGGGGTGCTGGTGGACGTGCCCTTGCAGAGGAAAGGCCAGCAATGTCCTGGGATGCAGCAGCAGGAGGAGTGTTGCCAGCGGGTGGAGGGAGGTGATTCTTCCTCTCTCCTGAGCACTGGTGAGACAGATCTACTGTATTGGGTCCACTTCTGGGCTGCCCAGTACAAGAAGAGACATGGACATACTGAAATGAGTCCAGCAAAGGGTTACAAAGGTGATTGAAGGACTGGAGCATCTCTGGTATGGGGAGAGGCTGAGAGGAACAGTTCAGCCTGGAGAGTAAAAGAGTCAGGGGGATCTTACCAATGTATCAATAACTATCTGGTAGGTCGAGTCATGAAGATGGAACCAGGCTCTTCTCAGTGGTGCACTGTGACAGAACTGGAGGCAATGGTTTCAAACTGGAAGCAGGAAATTCCATTTAAATGTAAGAAAAAACTTTTTTGCTGTGAGGGTGACTGAGCAACCTTTTGCATTTAGCTTGCTTTTAGCTCTCCTCCATCCTGTCGTGGACTGGACAAAGCAGCAACTGGACCAACTGCTCTGCTGGCTACAGAGAAGCGTGTGTTTGCTCTAGCCATGATCAACGCAAAGATGTTCGACAGGCGGTCGCTGCCATTTGACGTGGTGTAGCTATATGAGGCCTGTGCTGAAGCCTTGGAGATAAGCAACCCACGTGTTTATTTTTGTCCTACTGAGGCTTGACCAGATCGTTTGTGTCCACCAATAATGAGTTCCAAAGCAATTACTTAGGACTTGTAGGGATTGTGAGAACCCAGGATGCTGTGCGTCCCATCCTCACTCTGCACGTTTGTTGCTTGTCACATGATCAGCTTTGTCCTCTTTATACTGTAATCTTTTTGTGTGTGTGTCCCCATAATACATGTGTGATTGTTGGGTTTTTCTGTCTCACCACTTTTCCCGAAGATCCCCTTGAATTTTGTTTCTTGTACCAAGTAAACTGTTTCTTCAAGAGCTGTTTTGTATTGTACGTTAGTGAAACAGAAATTTGTAGTAGATAAAGCAAGGAGATTAAGAGACATCAAGGACAACATTTTTCAAATACCGTGAACGATTTTGCCATGGTTCCCATTGAAGATGATAAGCTTTGAATAGTGAACACACGGAAATTATACTCGTGTTGACTGATGTGAAAAGAAATTTTCAAGTTATTTATTGGGTATTGTAAGAGTTTAAGTGGCCTTTTTATTTATATATCTATTTTATCTATATAATGAAGTTGTATTTTTTGATAATAAACACAAAGTCTTTCATATGTGGTTCTCTTATGTATTTTAACCATGTTGTAAATGCTCAGAAAATATACCAGGCTTTTATCCTTATTTTTATAATTTCATTTCAGAACAGTAATAGCCTGCTTAGCAGAGTTTATTTTCACCAGCAATGCTTAAGACCCAGTTAAGAACTTGAAGCACTGTGTGGTCAACTTTGTTAAGGCTTTTCTGTTTCTGCTTCTGATACTGTTTGGAGTGCCATGTTTTCTGCAGCTCCTCCAAGGTTCATGCTTCATAGCACCTCAGATGTGTAACCCATGAATGAAAAGAGAACAGCCTTTTTTATTTTGGTGAAGGTGGGTTAAATTCTCTTAGACTGGTGCATGAGGGGATGGAGCAGCCCTGAGGTAGGAAGGCGGAGGGAAATGCTTGAAGGGAGAGGGATGGAGGAGTGGGGAGGTGGCAGGGCACGAGAAGGTGTGAGACCTTGCCCTTGCCACTGGCAGTGAGCTGCCCCTTTTTCTCAGCGGTATGAGGAAACTGCCCCTCTGGATGACACAGCTTTCCTTGTGTGCAGCGTTTCCCGTGTGGCTAACAGGGTCTGTCTCACCTGGGCAGCAGGTGCAAACCCACTGGGGTGCCCAGCTGGAAAGCCACAGCTGCGGGCTGCTGCTGCCCGTCAGCTGTGTGGCTTTTTGACCAATTGCTGTTCCCAGTGTCATCCCAGTATAGAAAACTGTGGAAGGAGACAGGGTCTGAATGTAATGCCAAAGGATGCTATCAGCATGCTGGTTCTTACCCAGCCTGTCCTACTGATTGTTAAAGTCTGTGGCACAGACATGCTATCATGCTGTTGCTTGATTTCAGCTACTTTCTAAGACTCAACTTAAAGCTCCGAGCTACTTTTTAAAAAAAATTATTTGAAAACTCATAAAGCAGCTGGTAAGAGGTCAGGCAGTGTCAGGGCAGGCAGGGCCCTGGCAGCAGGCAGGACTAGCTGCAGCTTGCCAGCTGCTGGACACATCTGCAAGGACAAGGCAGCTCTAAGCCCCCAAAATCGCAAGCCAGGAAAAATGTTGAGCTTTGCATTCAAGCAGCCTGTAGGCTGAAGCAGGGAGAGATGACCCTCAGGGCTTCCCTTCGCTGGGAATAGGGACCTGGCTGTCACCTCTCTCTGCCAGACCAAGGTGCTGTGGCGATGTCAGGAGTCGGGGCAGCCATGCCCCAGTGCTGGGGCTTGGACAGCTGCAGCACAAGCCCGGTTTTGGAGGTGTGAGAGCTAGATTTTGGCTTAGGCATCCAGGAATGCACATGAGGTGATGCAGGTGGAGCGCCATGGTGGGGCTTATTACAGGCATCTATACTGCATTTATATTGGAAGTGGAAAGCTCTCCCATTAGTAGAAATTTTTCACCAAGTTATCTCAGATGCAGTTATGCACCTGTGTTAGACAGACTGGCCCCTGATCGACCAGTAATTATTAAAACACAAGACTGTAAGGGTTATCCAGAGATTTCCCTCTCTGTTCCTCTTGACAGAGGCAGGACAGGTATAAACTAGGCCTTTGCTCAGAGATAATGGTGTCTCCTGCTTTTAATAACCTTCAGCACCAGGAATTCCCCCAAAGCGGTTCCGGTGTGTAGCCATCCAAAGCCAGAAGATTTTTTTTTCTATATGTAGCTTTTAAAAAAAATATTTAAAAAATCAGTGTCTGCTTTTCCTTCACACACCTGGAAGTCACTGTGCATTGCACAGAGCTGCCCTCCTCTCCCTTTGCCCACAGTTGGAGCCTTCCTGGGAGCAGAGCCTTGCTCCAGGCAGGAGCACGGGGAGGGGAGCGTGGCTTCTGGCCTCTGCCCTTCTCTTCCGTGATCTGCAGAGCCAAGGCAAAGCAGGAAAAGCCGTGACAGAGTTGCCACTGACATTGTGCCTCTTCGTTTCTAATGGGATTCATGGTGTTGCACTGTAGCTTAAGTTCTGAGCTTTGCCTTCTTCATTCCTCTTCCTTGGGTTATAAATACCGCAATGACGGTCACCTCAGATGTACCTGGGGAAGATAACAGATGCTATATACTGCAGCAGAAAAACATCACGTGGGTCCAAGCCTGCTATTATTATAGTGTTGAATGGTTTTGTTCATCGTTTTTATTACAGTATTTTTAAAGGACTAACTGAGGTTGAGTTCATCTCTCCAAAGGTTTGTGCACCGCGATCTAGGTCAAAACCTGTGACACCTCTTCATGGCCAATAATATTACTTGTGGTCTGTGCACCAGTGCTCATTGTGGCAGTGCGCAGGTGATCCAGTGGATTTCCCCTGTGTGGCAGTGGTAGATGACTCGTTCAGAGCAATGACTATCAAGATTTCTCCATTTTGATGTTTTCCATCTTGTTGTTGCTACTTAGGGTGCAGGACAAGGAGAGACTGGCTGAGATTTTCCAGTGTCAGGTCATCGTCATAGTTGTGGTGGCTGGGAGATTCTTGCTGTCTTACATACCACCGCTGGGCAGTGGGGGCTGGAAAATACTTCAAAGAGATTAAAAGATGGCACATTTTTTTCATTTAGGATTTCCTGACCTTTTCCGGTTTGTCATGCTGTCTTCATTCCACTGCAGTGTTTGCATAACCTCGTTCAGAACAAAAAGAAACAAGAAGAGGCTCTGTTGCTGTTTATTGTTTTACAAATGAGAATGTCACCATTTTTTCAGTGAAAGAGTGAATGGGCCATAATATACTTTGTTTCACCTCTAGGAATGGATAGACTTTTTTCTTGAAATAAAGTTGCATACATAATAAAGTTGCATAATGTTTGAAACAAAAGAAATTCAAAGGAATTTATCTTTCTGGAAACTGTTTGTTGGTTTTCTTTTTTTTTTTGTTTGTTAGTTTATTTTCTGAAAACTTGCATTTAGAATTAGTTTGAATTGTCTTCCATGAGGTTTTTTATTCCTGTTTCCTTATATTGTGACGTGTTAGTAGTGACAACCAGCATTTCATCAATAAACTTCTGTTGTTTCATGGGACACAAACAGGAGACACATCAGCCTTGAAAATAAGGAGTCACTCAGTCGGTACCACTTAGCTGTTACCTACAGAGATTAAAAAGTAAAATAATGAAATGGTTATCTCATTTCATTAGCTTATGCCCTATCATTAATAGTAGTACAGAATATGTAGTATAAAAATTTTAATTTTTCAAGCCACGAACTAGTAAAGATGAGATGAAGAATCTGTTTTCCCCTAAATGAACTACCATATTATTACATGTGGATTATATCAGTGAATTATTTATATATTATTTCAGGACTTGAAAGTACCTGTAGCTACCTACATGCCCTGAAACAGCATATACTTCCAAAAAGGAAAGAGAAGATAATATAGAAAATATAATTAAAATTCTAAAAGAACATGGTCCAGCCCCAACCCTTTCAGATATTCCATTAATGAATATTTTAAAATACTCTGTTTTCAGTACTATTTTAATCAATTTTAAAATGTAAATACTTTTCGAAATTTCCCCTAAAGTAGTAGTATCAGCTGTGACGAGCTTTATCTAACTCGTCCAAAACACTTCGGATATGAAACTTGTGAACACAAGAAATGTATTTGTTTTGAATGGGGGTGGTAGTGGTGGTGGTGGTTGTATTCCCCACCCCCCCCACCCCCACCCCGCCCCAACTATTCATCGCTGTAGAAAGATTTTGGGGTCACTTCATAACTAGAAGGAAGGAGGAACTTGCCTGTGTCTGCCTGAGCAGTTTTCTTGCAGAAGCTGGAGGAAAGCATCCAGCCAAAGTGGTTGCTTCTGAGCTGTGCATGAGGCCAGCATAGTTAAGCTGGCTGGGGGCAGTGGGTAGATTAATTTGAAGTGTTCCTATGAAGTACCCAAGCCAACTCTGCTTAGAAATGCAAGGGTAGACATGGAAGTGACGTATCTGCTGTTGAAC